>NC_057804.1:491827557-492127557 GCF_018294505.1 Triticum aestivum
AAGGTTACTAATGGCGCACCGTGGCATGGTGCGCCATTACTATTTTAACTAGTAATGGCGCACCACACACACGGTGCGCCATTAGTATGTTTGGACAGGCGCACTAGTTCAAAAAAAAAATGGTACTAATGGCGCACCGTAGGCAGGGTGTGCCATTAGTAGTTTCAACACTAATGGCGCATCAGAAGGTGGTGCGCCAATAGTATATACTAATGGCGCACCACCTGTCTGGTGCGCCATTAGTGCCATTTCCATCTATAGCCCTTTTCCTAGTAGTGTCGTGGTGGAGCGTCTGCACTCATAATATTTAATATTATTCAGCGATGTAAAATTAACCAATCATCTCCACAGTGGACTGGAAGAGTATGAAACACGGCAGCCCAGTGTAGTTACATCATACTAGTACATGGCTAACCCACGCTATCACCATATTTCTTGGCTTACGTGCGACACCTATCTCTAGTAATCCAGCACCCTGTATCGCTTCTCCCTCCTCATCTCTATCAAAGTGCGGCGGGTTGGCGTTTCTGCCGTCTATTGAGGTCGGTTAACTATCACATGTTAGCGACATGCCAAGAGCATTCTAAAAAAATTCCTTTCACGTTCCGTTTTCAAAAAGAAAAAAAATCCTTTCATGTACGAATTTGCCTGTATGCTTTGAGCAACTTGCATGTCCTATACTGCTCATGTTTGATACTCTAACTTAGCTAGAGGTTAGACTAACTCATGACTAACCCTGAACTAACTGTAGCCAAAGAGGTGTTTGGGTGACAGGGTTAGATTGACAATAAATGCACTTCATGGAGAGAGAAAAGTGATTTTTCAGTGGTCCCAATGAGAACTATCTCCAGTTAGCACCTCTTGGGTGGGATAGTTTTTTTGGTGGGTTCGGTGCAACTTGCTCCAATTTAAACCCTCATGCTTGGATACTTTAGGGCTATTTGAGCCCCAACTAGCTCAAACTAACTCTAACCCATGGATCCAAACAGGGCCTATGGCCAGTCTCGACGCGGAGCAGTCGCGTGCACCGGAGAGCGGCGCTCTCTCCGCCGTCGCGCCACTTCAAAGCCGGCGCCAGTGAGAGGTCACCTCCGCTCTGGCCGGGCATTAATGCGGCACTGACGCTCCAGGGCGACGCTGACCGTTTCACGTGGGAAGCGCGCACTGGCAAGGGAGTATAGGTTTTGAACCATTTCAGGTGTAGTAGTAATGGTAGTTTGCAAAACTACTCAATTATTGCACTCAGTTTCCTAAGAAATTATGGTAAAAAATGTTACTCCACAGCCCGCTTCCCTTCTCCTTCCCGCTTGTGATTTACGTGGCCATGTTAACGTGGTTGTGTCAAAAAAATGTCACTTCCTGCTCGTGATTTGCGTTATATAATTACAACCAAGATTCTCGTGCATTGTACGGAACATCAATATGCATTTTTTTACAAAACACCTGTTGTGATTGACCCATGCAGGAGTAATCCCATGTGTAAAAACTAATGATATCTCGAGAATTTTATCGGAAAACTAGTATCTCGAGAATGTCATCGAAAAAATGAAAGATGAGAGATAAGGCGAGGAGGAGTGGAGCGTGGTGGTGACTGGTGGTCAGAATGGGTGGAGGCATGGGGATGGACGGCGTCGGCAGGTGGCAGCGGCCACCATGCATGCTAGATTGTTCCAGAGACTTATTTTTTTTAATTGCTAAGCAATCAGGTTGCGAGAGATAATGATGTGGAGAGAGGTGCGGGTATCTTTTGTAAAATTATCATAGTTTGCTTCCTATCCGTCAAATATAGATCATACGGTCTGTATTACAAGATGGCAGGCACACCATCATCGCGTGGGGGGGGTAGCTAGAAGGAGATTGTTAAGTGTGAGTGTGTGTTTTGCCCATCCAGGCGGAAGTTATGTGCACAAAAGAGGAGAACGATTCGATGTGGTGTTAGGATTGAGGGTAATTAACTACGTATGGAGACATAGAGACCTTGAACGTGCATGTGTGATAGGTATACATGTATACGTGGGATGTGTGTGTGTGTGCGCGCGCATGATCGAGATAAAAGAAAGAAGACATAAGTCCTAAGATCAACGACATCGAAGAGACGGGGGGGTAGCTAGAAGGAGATTGTTAAGTGTGAGTGTGTGTTTTGCCCATCCAGGCGGAAGTTATGTGCACAAAAGAGGAGAACGATTCGATGTGGCGTTAGGATTGAGGGTAATTAACTACGTATGGAGACATAGAGACCTTGAACGTGGATGTGTGATAGGTATACATGTATACGTGGGATGTGTGTGTGTGTGCGCGCGCATGATCGAGATAAAAGAAAGAAGACATAAGTCCTAAGATCAACGACATCGGAGAGACGGATCGGTATGACAATATGCATGCATGTGAGAATGCAGGGAAGAAGGCCCGACAATTGAGCATGTGTTTTTGTCTTTAAGAGATAGTGGCGCGGGCTGGAGCATGCATCTATGGTGAGCAGAGGGGGTGAGGCGCAACGATTGTGAAAAAGAGATCAACCTATAAATGCATATGTATGGATAGACATATATAGTGTGGGTGATAGGAAGCAAGACTCCGTGCGATAAAGAAATGTTGACGGAGAAACTACAGATAGATACAGAGATGGAGATGCTAGCTAGAGAGACATCCATTAGTTTGGGTGTCAGAGATGACCGTCAGGTGGTTCAAAGGGTGAAGTTATATATGTGTGTGAGAGGGCACTTGACTGCATGTAGAGAGAAACATATGTAGTGTGCGTGGTAGGAATCATGAGTGAGGGTGAGAAAGAAGGTTGATGGAGAAACAGATAAATAGAAAGATAAAGATGCTAGCTAGTGTGCGCTGGAGATAGGAGTCGAGTGGATCAGAAGGCTGGGTTATGTGTGTGGGTGTGAGAGAGATAGAGAGAGGGTGCATGTGAGTCACATACAAACAGATATCAGAGAGAAATGAGATCTAGAGAGATGGAGTTTTGTGTCTGCGAGAGAGAAAGATATTTCACAACAAGAGTGATAGCTAGAAAGACATATGAGGGAACGCAAGATACCTCTAGGGAGAGAGGGTGTGTTTGAGCGACATACAAGAGAACAATGGAGAAATATGAGACCTTGGGAGACAGAGTTTGTGTTTGTGTGTGAGAAAGAGATATTGAAGAGGAAGAGTCATAGGTTCACATATCTAAGGAGCGAAGGACATGTATGAGGGGTGTGCGAGTGGCACACATCGGAATAGTTGAGAGAAATGAGACCCCGGGAGACAAAGTTTTGTGTTTGTGTGAGAGAAAGAGATTCCACATGGAGAATCATAGCTAGAGACACATAGCAGGGAGCGAGATATACTTAGAGAGAGATAGAGTGATGAAGGTCGAGGGAGAGAGTACCGTCAGTGTGTTACGAAGATAAAAGATCATTGTCGACATACAGGTAGCACGAGAGATGCCTGAGAGACGATGAACGCATATAGGTCCAGAGAGATAGTCCTATATAAGCATGAGTGATAGCTATATGAGACGAATATCTGGATTAAAGGGGATTCAAATATTTAAACTGGAGATCACGACATCAATAATACCATAACGCAAATTGGTGTATCGAACATGCATATTCATTTGAATTTGGGCACACGTGTAATGTTATATAGTTTACCAATATTGGTGATCCATAGATTCTTCAATTACAAACAATGCATGGTTTATATGCAATTAATGTCTAAACGGGATTACACTATATGTTGCATGTGTGAAACACATTATACATGTTTGAGAAGTTAAAAAACTGCATGAAACACACATTAATCAGAGACAATTAGCGAGGAATGCATACATTGGATTTCAACATAAAGTGGTTTCAAATAGTTGAAAATCCAAATTGATGGATACAACCTTATGAATCTGAGATCATGCCATTTGTAAACCATATTTATGTATAAATGGTGTTGTGCTTTTGAAAGTATATATAAAAAATGATGTATATAGAATGTAATTCCAATTGAAAATGGATCCCGCCTGAAAAAAATAGTGAATACAAACGTGATTCGAATTGAGTTGGCACGGTAAACATGCACTGTGCAAAATTTGAATGAAGCGGGGAAAGTCACAGTAACCTCCCGAAACCAAAATCTGCGAGATGGAAATCACTACTGCCTAACCCTGCCACGCAAAGCTTATCTGCTGGATTTCTATAGGTTTCGATAGGGGTAGGTTTGTAATTTCACCCAAACGTTACGTAAACGCCTCTCACCTGGATTCATACACGGTGGGCGCCAAAACATAGTGTGCCCTCGGCCGAAATCGACTCCCTCCCCGATACATATTCATACACGGTGGGTGTCAAAAACAAACTCTCGTCGGCAAATATTTGGTGTATGCGACATTACCGTCCTATCCCCAACCGACTAATGTTGATGTGATGTAGTAGAAATTTGAAACGGGGGCTAAGTTTGTAATTTCCTCGCATTTGAGACAAGTGCGCCCTGAATACATGGTTCCGCCCTTCCTCTCCACCTCCCTTTTCCCCATTCGTACTCCGTGGGCGCCAAAACACCCTCTCCAACCCACCCTCCTCCGTCCGCCGCCGTCCGGCACCCCCTCCACCGCCGTCCATTACAAGAGATCGACCTCTCTCATCCACGCCTTCGGACCGGGATCCTTGCATCCCGTCCTCTCGCTTCATCCCCACCGCCGTCCACCTTGCCGGCACCGCTCCTACGACTGTCTCGTCCACCGCGCCCTGCCGCCACCGTCTACCCTCCTAGATCTGCTTCCACGCCACCGACAGCCATCGCTACCGCAGCATCGTCAAATTCTCAACAGATGCGTACACGACGCCACACCAGAGGCGGTACTCTTTCGTATCTGCTCAACTTATTTATCGCAGTAAGAAAATAGATCGCCACTGCTTTACTCTGATTTCTTGTCTTGGTTGCGAAGTTGCCTTTGTCTGGTTTGCACCTTCAGATCCGCCATAGCATGCTCAACACTATACTCCCAATGCTTATGGTTTTCCCCTTTTATATTCCACACTAGTTAAATCACAGTAGACTAGATTTCAAAATTGGGTCAGTCAATTTTTCAGAGCTCGCCGGAGTTCGCCGGTGTGATCCAAGGGGCTCGGGTGGTTGTGGGGCCTCGCTGAACGAAGAAAACTCGACGCGGGTGGGGGTGGGGGTGGCGGAGGAACATAGGCGGTGGGGGCCGGTGGTCCGGCCGGCGGCCTGTGCGGTGTTTTGTATGGGAAGAATCAGAGACGAGGAAGAAGAAGGGTTAGGAGACGAAGGATCTTCATCCAACCGCCTGAAATGGTCGAGAGACAACTGGGAGTTGCATTCTTAATGCGCTCTGGTTCATCATGTGTGGGCACTGCGCAACCAACATTTTATTATCCAAAATCTGCTTGCTCTTCTTTACCATGTTCGATAGTGCTGGCCTGTACGTGATCGATAGGCTTTCAATTACTAGCGGCAATACAACACCGTATTTTCAAGCCAGTTCCACTTTCCCGATTTATATATCGTGGTTATGGTGTACCCCTGTTATGTACACTATGATCTGCCTAGTTGTTGTGTGCTCTTGTTATCATGGTTTGGCAATAAACTCTCTATACAGTATATTACGAACCTATCATCTGCCAGCTATCCTTACTTCTGGAGCCTACTTTTTTGCGTACTTGTGCCAGATTATATAAATGCACGCATGATATTACATCACACATGAGCTCTCTCATCAGAATCCAGTGATAGAACATAAGTGTTTACAGGGGCGCCCCTATATTAGAATATCATCTGCATTACAAAGATAATCTCACAACTATTTATGTTTTCATGGTTCTCAGATATTATACGCAATTATAGTGAATATCAGAATCCGTGCATCAGAAGAATATTGTGGAACACTGCAATGACTTACAAAATTGGCACCAAGGCATTGACTGCCATTCTTGAAGCAATGAAACTCGTACGCTCCCCACCTATTGATTCTTGTTCAGAATATCATCCTAATGACTATTCTAACCTCGAGGAGTCAAAGGCAGATACCATGTAAATTAAACTATTCAGAGCAAGTGATCTTCTTTTGCACTGCATGTATGCTTCTGTTCTTCATCCGTAATCCACTAGTGTGGTGAACCTACCCACTACAGCACAATGTCATATTCTGCAGTGTCTTAACTATGAACAATGTCATATCATTCTACTATTATTTAAACTGTCTCTTTATTTGCCAATCTGAAATGGGATAAATTGACAGCACACTAACCATTGATACTTATGAGTTCTTGATCTGTAATCCAGTGGTGTCGTGAAGCTGCCAACTCCTTCACAATGTCATTTCCCGTCATGTCTTGACCTGAACAATACCATATTGTGTTAATGCAATTTTAAACTGTGTCACTTTATTCGTCAATAAGAAATGTGATGAATTGTCAGCACTGATACTTTTATGTGCGAAACCTGTCATCTGTGTACTTGTTTATCTTTCAGAGTGAGGAAGATATAAGTGTTGAACAAGCGCAGTCTCATCATCTTGCTTAGCTGCTTGCGCTGCAGCTCCCCAGCAGGGTTAACCTTTCTTGAACTCTATTGAAGTGCTGTCGGTTTTGTATATTATTTTGTCGGCATGTTTATTTGCACTGGTGGCGATCTTTGATGCCCAGTGTATGTAATCTGCTTTCTGCTTGTGCTTTATTATCATAGTGGCGAACTTTGATGCCCAATGGATGTAATATGCCGTAATTTCTTTATTGTATAGTCTAGATTTTTTCTTATTCACGATGCTGCAGTTATTTTACTGTATATATGTCATGTCTTCGCAGTAAACCGGCCAAACCGTAAAGTTACGGTACATAATCGGGCCGTCATGCAATCACGATGTATGATCCGCATCATGGGCCCTGTCAAACTGGCCCACTAGTAGATTCGGGCCTTTAATAGGCCGAGTAACCCCCTGCCCTCTTTTTGCAAGAAACTCAATGGGCTTTTAGGAGGCTGAGAAGTAGGCTGGGCCTGAAATGTGCCGAATAGCTCACAGGCCAGCGGCAGCCTGAAATGGACCCCGGCCCATGATTGTGCGAATCAATTCACGGGCTTTTAACAGGCCAAAGTTGTCTCGGTCCTTGTTTATCCCAATCAGATATCGGCTGCGAGCAGGCCGGATGCAAACTGGGTCGTAGTTAGGCCCAACTATATGACGGGCTTTTAATAGGCCGAAATGTTAAATGGGCCCTTAACAGGCCGAAACTAATATCAGGTCGAATTACTAAATGGGCCTTTAGCAAGTGGGCCCAAAAGCATAGCGTCCAGTCAACGGGCCGAATCTGATATGGGCCATAATTGAGCCCAAAGCCTCTTAAAGGGCCGGACCTGATCTGGGCCGTGATTTGGCCCAGAAAGTGGGAGGCTTTTAACGGGCCGGATCTTATATGGGACATTATTAGGCCCGAAACGTGGCAGGCCATTAATGAACCGGATCAATTATTGGCCGGCATTTGGCCCAAAACATGGCAGCCAGTTAATGGGCCGGCCTACTAGGGTCCTCAAAATCTTGTGGGCCTACAGCTGGGCCGGCCCATTAATGTCGGCGCAATCTCGTGGGCCTTTAGCTAGGCCGGCTGAGGGAGTCGCGGACTAGGGGGTGTTCAGATAGCCGAACTATCATCATCGGCCGGACTCCAAGACTATGAAGATACAAGATTGAAGACTTCGTCCCGTGTCCGGATGGGACTTTCCTTGGCGTGGAAGGCAAGCTTGGCGATACGGATATGTAGATCTCCTACCATTGTAACTGACTTTGTGTAACCCTAGCCCTCCCTGGTGTCTATATAAACCGGATGGCCTTAGTCCGTAGGAGGAACAACAATCATACCATAGGCTAGTTTCTAGGGTTTAGCCTCCTTGATCTCGTGGTAGATCCACTCTTGTAACACACATCATCAATATTAATCAAGCAGGACGTAGGGTTTTACCTCCATCAAGAGGGCCCGAACCTGGGTAAAACATCGTGTCCCTCGTCTCCTGTTACCATCCGCCTAGACGCACAGTTCGGGACCCCCTACCCGAGATCCGCCGGTTTTGACACCGACATTGGTGCTTTCATTGAGAGTTCCTCTGTGCTGTCACCATCAGGAAGGATGCCTTTTCCCGTCTTTAAAGATGGCACCGTCGTCAAGGGAGCTTTGGCCGCCGGCCAGACTATCCGGCTAGGCGGTTTTCTTATGACCGCCTGTTCGGCCACCGCTCCGACAATGACCTCTCAGGTCATTAAAAGCGATCTTCATGTTAGCTCGGAATTCGCCGAGCAGCTAGATCCGATTGAGCTCTCCTCCGTAAACGAGCTCTTGGATCGCAGCACCGCCCTGGGAGTCGCTACCGACTACGATCAGATTGGGATTAAAACCGATCTGAGAGAAATTAACTCTCCCCGGGTTACCCACCACGTTGTTGTGGTAGAGGAACAATGCGGCGACTCTTCTTCTATGTTAAAAACCAACTATGTCCGGATTCCCGATCCCTCCATGACGGATTCCCGCGGAGGGACAGACGCTAATCAAATACTGAACCTAAAGTCAGGCATCGGACCAGATTTGTTGGAAAGCGTCCAGCAAACCAAGCTTCCGAATCCGGAAGCTTCTTGGCCTTTGAGCCCCAGATCGGGTGGGGTTCCAAACTTGATTCCACCCGCCCACCCAAACATAAGCGATCTATCTCAAATACGGCAAGAGCCCGATGAAACAGTACATCATTACTGGGCCAGATTCCTCCTGGTTATGAACAGGATAAAGGACTGCCGTGAAGAAAGCGCGATTTCAATCTTCTGCAATAATTGCACGGACAAGGGAATCATAAACGCCATCAGTCGTCGGAAGTTACACGCTTCGCCGACCTAGCGACCATTGTACAAAAATAATGCGTGATGGAGAGTGCCTGGAAAACCGAAACTAGGTTTTGGGACAATCCGGCCCTGAATACAACCCCAGTCCGAAATAAAAGGGTGTGTCATACTCAAGCACCTGGGTTAAAAACCAAAAAGCAAAAAACCCCTAAAGGGTACGGAACCGTACTGGAGGGATGGCTCAACGGACCCTACAAAATCCATAGTACGGAGGGTGCCACTCCAACACATAGCCTTCGAGCATGTTGGATATTACGGCAGGTGGCCAAAAGTGGCGAAGGCTTTTTAGCCCCGGGCAATCAGCCCAGCAGCACCAGTACGGTATTAACAGTCTTCGAGACTTTTGCATCAAATAACATGCGGAAACGAACAATCCGTAGCTTTGCCGAAGTCTACCAAGTAGCAACAACAAATCCATGGAGTGACACGGCTATCACCTTCAATGCCAGCGACGAACCTAAATTCCGAACAGCTAGAGCACCAGCCGCATTGGTCCTCAGTCCGATAGTGGACGGCTTTCGTCTTACCAAGGTACTCATGGATGGCAGCAGCGGATTAAACCTCATCTACGAAGAAACCCT
The DNA here is from genome assembly GCF_018294505.1 of Triticum aestivum. Lineage (NCBI taxonomy): Eukaryota > Viridiplantae > Streptophyta > Magnoliopsida > Poales > Poaceae > Triticum > Triticum aestivum. The sequence goes on from NC_057804.1 coordinate 491,837,020, forward strand.
TCAAAAATGGAAATTGATTCGAGCCGCATCGAGCGGAGTAGCAAAACCTTCAGGGGAATAATCCTTAGTCGAGAAGTACGCTGCACAGGAAAAATCACACTAGATGTAGTGTTCGGCTCGCCGGACAATTATAGGTCCGAAGAGGTCACGTTCCAAGTGGCCCCATTCGGCAGGGATATCACGCCTTGTTAGGGCGAGAGGCATTCACAATCTTCCAAGCTATACCCCATTACGGGTACATGAAGCTCAAAATGCCCGGACCCAATGGAATAATCACTCTTGCCAGTGATCCAGATACAACACTCCGCGCTGAAAATAAGACAGCCGCACTTGCCCTAGAGGCATTATCCGAAGCCCTAGCGGCAGAGCAATTAACTGCGCTGCGCTCCATGGTGGATAGGGACGATGTGATACTTGATAAGAGGTCCAAGTCCACCTCTTTTAAACCAGCAGACGAAATAGTCAAATTTCAGGTCCATCCAACGGACCCCACAAAGACGGCATCCATTGGGGCACAATTAAATCCTGATGTAGAAGCCGCACTACGAGAATTCCTTCGGGAAAATTGGGACATTTTTGCCTGGCACCCTTCAGACATGCCAGGAATCCCATGCAGGCTGGCAGAGCACAGCCTAAATATCCTAAAAGGATTCAAGCCAGTCAAACAAGCTCTTCGGTGATTTTCTGAACCCAAAAGACAGGCAATGGGAGAGGAGCTAGCCAAACTCTTAGAAGTCGGATTCATCAGAGATATCAAACATCCGGACTGGCTAGCCAACCTGGTAATGGTACCAAAAAAGGACAAATCCTGGTGCCTCTGCGTCGATTTCAATGACCTTAACAAGGCCTGTCCAAAGGACCCTTTCCCTCTCCCTCGCATCGACCAAATCATCGATGCTACCGCAGGGCACGATTCATTGTGCTTCCTCGATGCATACTCCGGATACCATCAAATCAAGATGGCAGAAAAAGACCAGGCCGCAACGGCATTCATTACTCCATATGGGCCATTCTGCTTCAACACAATGCCCTTCAGACTGAAAAACACCGGCGCAACATATCAGCGCATGATTCAGACATGTCTGGCTACCCAGATAGGAAAAACAGTAGAGGCATATGTAGACGATGTGGTCGTCAAGACCAAACACGTCGAAACTCTAGTAGACGACTTGAGGGTGACATTTGACAACCTCCGAGCATATCACATTAAGATCAACCCGGAAAAATGTGTCTTCGGAGTACCAGCCGGAAAGCTTTTGGGCTTCATTGCATCCGGTAGAGGAATTGAAGCAAACCCAGCCAAGATCTGAGCTCTGTCACAATTGGATATCCCAAAAGACCTCAAGCAAATACAAAAACTAACTGGGTGCGTAGCGGCTCTAAGCCGCTTCATCTCCCGTTTGGGAAAAAAGGCTCTGCCCCTCTATCGCCTCCTCTGGCGCATCGAACACTTCGAATGGACTGATGCCGCCACGGCCGGACTCAAAGAAATCAAGGCCATACTGGCAACAAATCCGGTCCTGGCCGCGCCCAACCTCGACGAACCTATATTATTATATATCACGGCAACACATCAAGTTATCAGCGTGGTACTCGTCGTCGAACGAGAAATAGAAGGGCACAGATTCCCTCTTCAAAAACCAGTGTACTACGTATCCACTGTCTTAACTCCATGCAAGTCCCGGTACCCACATTATCAAAAGATAGCGTATGCGGTGTTCATGGCATCCCAGAAGCTGCGACACTACTTTCAAGAGTGTTCCATAACAGTGGCCTCCGAAGTACCTCTCAACGATATTATAAACAATCGCGACGCAACGGGCAGGATTGCAAAATGGGCCATTGAGCTCTTACCATTTGACATAACCTACAAACCACAGCAAGCTATAAAGTCGCAAGTCCTGGCTGACTTCGTCGCCGAATGGACCAAAGCCGAACTCCCTAAAGAGTACGACGCGTACTCCAATTGGATCATGCATTTCGGCGGATCCAAAATGTTGGCTGGCTTGGGGGCTGGCGTCGTCTTGACGTCCCCAACTGGAGACACAGTCCAATACATACTTCAAATAATGTACATGGACTCCAACAACGCAGCCGAATACGAGGCCCTTCTACACGGCCTCCGGATGGCAATCTCAATGGGCATTCAATGCCTAGAGGTGCGCGGGGATTCAAACCTCGCAATATCCCAAGTAAATGGAGACTTTGACGCCAAAGATCCGAAAATGGCAGCTTACCGCAACACCGTCCTAAAAATGTCAGCTCGGTTCGAAGGACTCGAATTCCACCATGTAGCCCGGGATAATAACCAGGCAGCAGACGTGTTAGCATGCATCGGCGCAAAACGTGACGCCATCCCTCCAAACATCTTCCTAGAACGGATCTTTAAGCCATCTGTATTATGGGAAGAGGAGTTCGGAAATAACAATCCGGAGCCAGCTGCATCACCTAACTCAGACAATTCTGACACAATCGGCGGCTCAGCCAACGAAATAACACCTTCAGCCCACGAAATAATGGCAGTAATTGCCCCATGGACGGAACCATTCCTAGCCTACTTAATTAGGCAGGAACTTCCCGAAGACCAAAACGAGGCCCGCTGCATAGTTCGGCAATCTAAAGCCTATAAGGTCCATGAGGGAGAACTTTATAAGAAAAGCACAACCGGAGTCCTTCAAAGGTGTATCTCCGAAGAGGAGGGGCAAAATCTCCTGGCTGAAATTCATGCCGGACTCGGCGGGCACCACGCCGCAGCCCGGGCCCTTGTAGGCAAGACCTTCCGTACAGGATTTTATTGGCCAACAGCCCGGGCAGATGCTTAGGACTTAGTCCAACAATGCGTCGGTTGCCAGCTCTTTGCTAATCAGAGCCACATGCCACCCACCGCCCTCAAAACTATACCCATCACCTGGCCGTTCGCGGTCTGGGGGCTTGACATGGTTGGACTCCTTAAAGGGGGAACCCACAAGAACAAATACTTATTGGTCATGGTGGACAAATTCACCAAATGGATTGAAGCCAAGCCGGTTAAAACGGCAGAATCCGGACCTGTGATAGACTTCATATCCAGGGTAGTACACCGTTTTGGCGTCCCCCACAGCATCATCACTGATAACGCCACGAATTTCACGGCCGACGAGGTTAAACTCTGGGGCAAAAACATGGGCATCAAGCTCGACTACGCTTCAGTCTATCACCCCCAAGCTAATGGTCAAGTCGAGCGAGCAAATGGTCTAATCATGAGCGGCATCAAACCAAGACTAGTGCGGTCCCTTAGGGAATCTAACACGCACTGGGTAGAGGAGCTCGACTCCGTACTCTGGGGGCTACGGACCATGCCAAACCGAACTACCGGATTCACACCATTTTTTATGGTGTACGGAGCAGAGGCAGTTCTGCCCTGCGATATAATTCATGACTCACCTCACATGCGCATGTACGAAGAAAGAGAAGCCGAGCTGGATCGGCAGGACAGTTTGGACGCCTTAGAGGAGGAGCGGGACGTGGCAAAAGCTCGTTCCGCATTTTATCAATAGCAGGCTCGAAGATATCAAAGCAGAGAAGTACGGGCCAAAGCTTACAATGTTGGCAAACTTGTTCTACGCCTGCCGGACAAGAAAAAGGACAAACTTAAGCCCAAGTGGGAAGGTCCCTTTATCATCGACCAAGTCCTGGCCGGCGGAGCATACCGTCTACGTAACGCATCTGACAACCGACTCGAGCCGAACCCATGGAACGCAGCCCGTCTCCGAAGATTCTACGCCTAACGCCGGACTCAGAGTTTGTCTCACTCCTCCGTCCACCTTTTTACATTTTCACTGTCTCTTGTCCCCCTCCTTCTTCCCACCTTTTTTTAATACATTTGATAGGCTGATTTGTGCATTGTTCGCACACACTTGATGTGCTCCTAGCACTCGTTATACCTGGGGGCTTCTTTAACAGAAGCTTATTTATACGGGCTTCATGCCCAACACATGTGTCATACTTCCGCATGTACCTTTTATTCACCATTATATGCATCGATATGACTTAAGTTTTGGCCAAGCTAGGTTGCCTGGCTCCTGTGCTTACCCCTACGTTCCCGATTGTTCGGCTAGGAGGTAAAGGGAGCACCTCTGTGATTGTTACTGCCGGGTCAGCCGGATGTGTACCTCAGACTGGTGAAGCCGAAAGCTAGCATTCTTAAGAGAATATTCGGTCGGTGACTTGAAAGATGATTTATTACTTACTTATTTATTTGCCCCCAGATGCTTTTTATGCTATTTTCGCAGTCCGGACATGCACTTTAGGGCATGCCTCCCAGGGAAAGGAACCCTTAACGGAACTATTCTCCCTGGAAGATGTTTCTTACTAACCATGTAATATAACATAGCTAGTTGGGCACTTGTCTGATAAAGCAATTATGACCCCGACACCTTGTCTCCACGCATGCCCCAGTTCTTCTATAACCGTAAGGGTATTCGGACACACTCCGGACTGTTGGGTCCCGAGGTTGAAGCGAAAAGGTCCGCAAAGACAAACGATCTACAATCCGACTAGAAGGCATTTTACATGTCATTTCAAATTACATCGTCAAACTGACTGATTGTACTCTTCAATCCCATCTAACAGGCTGTCTAATTTATAGTCCTGTTGGGAATATTTCGCGGCCAGTTCTACTTGGCCGTATATCAAGCTCACAGGGATCTCCCTCCCATCAGGCCCCGCAGGTCTGACCTCGGCCATGTGGTTTGGGTCAGCCTTTGGGTACCGCGTCTTCACCATGGCCCAGGCCTCCCTGGCGCCTTGACGGCAGGCCGATATCTTCCACAGACGGAGGCGTCGCCGTGCTCCCTGAAGCTTCTCAACAAGCCCTCCAAGGCCCTCGGGTAGGGAGACGGAAGGCCATAAAGCCTAAACGACGCCACTCATCGCCTGCCGAACACGTTCGAGCAGTTGCACCAGCTCGGGAAGTTGGTCACCCGTTGAACCAGGCATTTCCTCCGCAGGGCGACCTGTGAGCACACCTAAAGACACATTTCTGTCAATCGACTTCCTCGCCGAATTCTTCTTTTCAAAGGAATTTGCTCAAGCACTTACTATAAATGCTGCGACGAAGCCGCTGATTCTCCTTCACGGAGCCAGACAGCTGGGCCCGAACACCTTTCAGCTCTTCTCCTAGCTGGGTGTGGGCATCTTGGAGCTTGTTTCTCTCCTGCTGCACCTTCATAAGCACCCTCTCGCCGGCCTTTAGCTGACACAGTATTTGTTGCTTGTCCGGATCTAGTCTGGCGCCCTCTGCAATATTATTGTCAGATTTACCCACACGCCGCACTTTGTTAACTACTTATCTTTTCGAAGTACGTATTACCAGCGGGGGTCTCTGTGGCTCCCCCTGTGGTGGCTAGTGCGGCCTCAAGTTGGGCCTTGCACTCTTGGAGCTCCTGGGACAGGTGGGTATTCTTCTCCGTAAGATCCTACATAATAAATGATCCTTAAATCAGTTATTTTAACTATTTTAAGTCTCGGGGGCTACTAGCATATATAACTATTAAAATTACTTACCCGTATGTCCTTCACATACTGCTCCATGGCTCTGGTTAAACCATCTTGAGCAGCACGGAGGTGCGTGTTTCCCGCATCAAAGGCATTCAACGCCTCCGGGGAGAAACACGCGTCACGAAGAACTGTCCGGCAACGCCTGTGATTCATGGTGCTCTCCACCTCAGACCGGGTGGCGGACAGCCTGTCGGCATCCTCCATCGGAGGAGCATCCGGCTCTTGCCTTGTGTTCACCTCCACTTCCGGACCACGCGATGGAGCATGGCTGGCGGAGGCTTGATTGGCAACCTCTCCGGACACTGTCCGGTGAGCGCTCTTTCTCCTGGAAAAAGTTATGTGCATTAATATACCTCCTAGGGATCCTTCCCTTAAAAACAACGGTGCATTGTACTGTTGCGGCGATGTTTCGATTCGCGTCGCACTCCTCTTCCGCCTGCTGGGCCTAACTGACCCTTGCTAGTCAGCCGCCGCAGGTTCGGCTTCCTGCCTTCAAGGCACCTCCTGCGATGCACCATCAGTATAGGATGGTCAGAGTTGAGCATGGATCAAATGATGGTGTCAAGACCTCGGTCGTAGTCACTTGGGAGGCCGGAAACAAATCGGGGTAGTCAGCCGTAATGGCGACTAGTGTATTGTCCATGCTAAGTTGGTGGAACACCCCGTCAATCAGCTCCACCTTTATGTCCGGATCCTCTGCGGAGGTCGGATCAAGGGATCGTTCCGGATCCTCGGGCTGTGGAGTTAGGCTTCATATGCCCTCCACGTCCCGGTGCAGTTCCTGCATCGAAATCACAAAGTAAGATACTTGACTTTGGAAGTATGGATCGGGTAGATAAACGTCCGCTTACCTAGCTCCGAGGGTTGTTCATGGAAAATCCGTTCAATGGATTCATGCAGAGAAAGTCCTCCTCCTCCCCCTTGTACAAGCCGCACAGGATCTTTGCCAGATCGGTTGCCGAGCCCGGCCCTCTGCGGCCATGACGGGTGGCATCGTCTTCCCCGTTGAAATCCCACATAGGGTGGCCCCTATATTGGAGTGGTGTCACACCCTAGTTAGTCATGCATTAGAGTGTTGCATCATGTCTATTCTATTCAACAGAAATTTGAAATGGGGATGACAGAACCCCTAGCCCCCTCTGAAACCAACTAGGGTTTACTAAAAATATTTTCAATGAACCTGAAATGCCCTTCTAAAATGTCCATCATTTTTGTCTTGGTTCAAAACCTCTGCCAAAAGTGGTGCTCAATTTTCTAGGTCAGCCTAAGGTTTTTGAATTAAATCATAAGTATTTGAGCTTGGGCATTTAAATTATATAAATTATTTTAAATGCTCAAATAATCCCAAACTAAAATGTTCCATGCTGGATATATTCCAGTTAATGGCCATGAGCAGTTTGGTGAATTTTGGAGTTGTCTAGGTATTTTTAGAAAGTCCACAAAGCTACAGAATAAATAGAAAAAGATAAATAAAAAAGAGAGAGAGGGAACTAACCTGGCAGCCCACCAGCCAGCCCACCTAGCCGGCCCAGCCCAGCAGCCGCTCCAGCGAGCTGCTTGCCTTCGCCAGGCAGGCAGGCAGGTGCTCGACGGCGGCACCAGCGCGCGCCACGCAGCTGCCTGCCGCCCTGCTTCCTCCCCTCGCCCCTCCGCTGGCCTGGATGAGCTCCACGTCGTGCCCCGAACCCCGTGGACACACCCATTCGCCCCCAGCTCCTCTCCCTCGCTCTCCCGCACCATGGCCGACGCCACCGCAGCCGCACCGTCGTCGTAGTCGCGCTCTCCGTCGTCCTCGCGCCGTGCCGCCGTGTCCAGGAGCTCCGCCACCCTCCTCTCCTTCGAGCTAACCGAGCCCCGAGCGCTCGCATGCCCCGAAGCCACTGCACCGACCTCGTTCGGTCTGCCATCGCCGGAGATCCCCTTCGCCGTCGCCGCCGCACCAGCTCGTCCCCGACCGCGCCGTCTGCTTCTTCGAGACCTCCTGAGCCCAGCTACCTCCTCCCCCTTTCCTCTCTCGCTCTCGTGCACCACAGCGAGTGCACAGAGCTTCACTGCACTCACCGCCACCGAGCTCGTCACCGACGTGTCTTCGGCCAACCACCGGCCACACCACCGTGTCCAACGCACTCACCGCACCCGCAGGAACCCGTAGCACCACTCCACGCGCCTCGCCGTGCCCCTTAGCGTCGAGTTCGACCTCACCCAAACTCCAGCGACTGCCAAAGTCGTCGCCGGCGCTGTTTCCGGCCACCCTGAGCTCAACCAACGCCACCAAGAGCTGCGGCTTGCTCCCAGCTACACGTAGATGCCCTCCGCCGCTCATTTGGTCGCCGGAATGTGCAAAACCACTCTCGCCGCCGCGTTCGGCCTCGCCAGCGACTAAACGCCGGTGAGTTGACCCCGCTGACCCCTCGTTTGACCACGAGTGGGCCCAGTTTGACCCCCCCTAGGTCAATGACAGGTGGGGCCTAGCCCTGTTAACTAATCAGGATTAGTTTTAACTAATATTTAGCTAAACTAATTACACTGACACACGGGACCCACTAGTCAGGGTTGACCTGGACTGTTCCATTGACCGCTGACATCATCCTGACGTAATGCTGACGCAGTAATTTATTTACTGGAATTATTATTACACAAGAAATTCCAGTAAATACCCCAAACTTTAAAAAATCATAGAAATTAATCTGTAACTCCAAATGCAAAGTTTTATATATGAAAAATGATCAGAAAAATCCAATCTATCCATCTGTACTGGTTTCATGCATGTTTAAGCAAGCTAACCTGATGTTTAGTGCAGAACAAGATAAAGCACTTATAAGGGCCATGTATGAGTTTGAAACTTGAATCTTTGATTCAAAATGGTTCAAACCCATCTGGTCTTAGTTGCATTAGCCCAACAAACTCATATTGCCCTGTTTCATGCATGCATCATATTGTTGCATATTGTTTGGTGATGTTTGTGTATCGGTGCTCTCTGCGGTAGGTCCCGCCCCTGAGGAGTATCGTGATTACCCCAACGAAGAACAATACCAGTGCACCGACCCATCAGGCAAGCAACCAACCATTTGATCATATCGATACAATCCCATGTTCTCGCTTCTGCTCTCTTTTACTGCATTAAGACAACGTGTTTCAAACTGCTGTGTGCTATGGTAGTTGAACCCATTTCCTCTGCATGACCTGTCATTGCCACAGTAACTAGATGAAACCCACTAGCATGTGTAGGAGTTGATTGAGACATATGTATGTGTTGTTCCTACCTTGCTATGCCTGCTATGCTTAGAGTCATGTCAGGTCTGGTTCATCTGGGTGATGGGCTAGAGTGAAATGATCATGTGGGTATGAGAGTAATGTGTTGAACACGATTTGGTAAAGGTATCGATGAGAGGCCATGTAGGAGTACATGGTGGGTTGTTTCATTGAAGCCGACCTTAAGCACTGAGATCTGTATGTGTGATTTAAGATTCAGCTACTACCATGCATTGGGCCCTAAAATATGACCCTGCTCGACTTCTTATTCACCCTAGCCCTCTGTCCAGGAGTTGCAAGTAGTTTCTGGTGTTTGTAGCTTACTAGAGGCCGTGGACAACGCTGACCCGTGGGGTGGGCTGTGATGCGGTAGGTACGTGGCACGGTGTACCGGATACCCGTTAGGTATCTCGGGAACCCTGTACACATCGTTCGGGGCCGTATGTGGAAACCTTGGCCGGTCTCCCTGTGGATGGAACCTGGATAGGCGATAAACCTGGACTAGAGACTTAGGTCTTTAGGTAGGTCGTGGTCTACACCCACGTTGGCTTTAGCATGAAGTCTGCCGAGCACATGTCGTGTGCAGACGCTAAGTGGTGGAACATGTATGAAGAAGTACACCCCTGCAGGGTTAACATTATCTATTCGAATAGCCGTGTCCGCGGTAAAGGACTACTTGGTTGCCTATACATTTCATAGACAAGTAAATTGATACTACTAAAAATCTCAAGATAAGCGTGAGTGCCGAGGATGGCTCTTCCGTAGGATGACGAAGGTGGATCCTCGGTGGTGTATTGAAGTGGTGAGTAGTGGACTCGTGTGCGCAAAACCATTTCAAGTTGGTGTCTCGTAGGATAGCTTAGCCAAGAGTCAAAGATGGCTTGCTGCAAGTACCCCACCAACCCCTCTTGATAATGTGCATGTATGTAGGATCTGATGTAAGTCTTGCTGAGTACCTTTGTACTCATGTTGCCTTAATTTACATTTTTCAGAAGACGCTGCAACCCCTTCTGATGGGTTCTTCGTAGACGTTGACATCGATCAGTAGACTGAGGCCCAGGTGGTGATCCTGAGCTTGTGAAGGACCACGTAGTATAGCCAGGCTTTCCAAGCCTCTTTTATTTTACTAGTTGTCTGTACTCAGACAAGTTACTTCCGCTGTTGGCTTGTATGTCTGTATGACTTGAATGTGGGTTGTGTGACCCATACTTGTGTGTATGCTATGTATGGCTCTCTGAGCCTTAAATAAAGTACTTGTGTTGTAGAGTCATGTTGTGATGCCTTGTTGTATTTGCACATATCGAGCATATTGTGTGTATGATTGAAATGCTTGGTATGTGTGGTATCTGACTATCTAGTTGTTTATTCTTAGTAGCCTCTCTTACCGGGAAATGTCTCCCAGTGTTTCCACTAAGCCTTGGTAGCTTGCTACTGCTCCGCAACACTTAGGCTGGCCGGCATGTGTCCTTCTTCGTTCCTGTGTCTGTCCCTTTAGGGAAATGTCACGCGATGGATACTGGAGTCCTGTTAGCCCGCTACAGCCCGGTTTACCGGAGTCCTGCTAGCCCAGTGCTACAGCCCAGATTCACTTGCTGATGACCGACACGTTCGATGCTGGGTCATGGATGCTTGTCCCTGTAAGTCTGTGCCACTTTGGGTTTACGACTAGCCATGTCATCCCGGACTCCTTACCATATGGTTGCTAGCGACACTATCATATACGTGTGCCAAAATGCGCAAACAGTCCCGGGCAAAGGTAAGACGACACCCGTGGGAATACCGTGCGTGAGGCCGCAAAGTGATATGAGGTGTTACATGCTAGATCGATGTGGCATCGAGTCGGGGTCCTGATAGCGTTGGCATCAGAGCCGGACTGCATGTAGGTTCTCCAAGCCAAACTGGTCGATGTTGAGTCTAGAAATGCTTTAGTTATATGTAGGGGAATTGATTGTGGGATGGAACGTAAGGCTCTTTTTACTCCTTTATCTCACGACATTCTGATCTGAGTCAGTCTATTCTTCCACCAGGGGTTAAGGAATTAGGATCTCTTCTCTCTATCAAGTTCACGTGTTATTAATCAGTAGTACCTTATAGGTTTGATGGATACAAGCCTAGTTTAGTTCTACCACCCCATTATGTTGTTAAGATGGACCCAAAACCTTGATATGATGTTGTTGAGTGTCTATGCAATTCTTTGCAAAATGTCTCAAAATCCTTTTTGAGCATCTATAGTCGTTATGCTGTCCAATTTCTGCTAGAAATTCTAATGTCTTGTGTTTATCATGCTCCAGATGGCTTCCCGTCCTCAGAATCAAGTGGTTCGTTTGACTCGATGCCTAGATGTACCTGGCCATACTGCCATATTGGTTAGGGTAATGACTGAGGCTGGATACCATTGGTATCCTGAGTACACGGTCGAAGAGCAATTCCGAGACTTTAATCAAAGTCAATATTTTTGCACTGTCAGGATATTTCCATCTTATCCTGGATCTACCGAGCCCCTCCACTGCTCCTATGGACTCGGGGTTACTATTGAGATGGCTGTGCAGGATGCTGCCTACTCTATGATGACCATCATGCGAGTCAGGACTAGCCTATTTCGGGACTCCGACTTCCGGTATATGCCAGCTTCACTCCCGGGAGCACAAGGGTATCTCCAGGCTATCTATGCTGACTCCACTCAGGAGGATTCACTGACCCGCACCACTGCACAGTTGCTTGAAGACAAGGACCGTGAAAATCGGGCCTTGAGACTAGAGCTTTTCAATACACGTGCTGATCATTGGGCCACTTTGACTCGGTTTGCTACGGCTGTGCAAGCTGGATATATGAATATGCGAGATCTCTATCCTGTGAGATCTGCTCTGCCAGACATGATGGATTGGCGTGATGTAGGAGGCATCACCCCACCTCGTGGTCCCTGCAGGCCACCATTTGTTGGTCCAAGACCTCATCCTAGCCCCTATGGTCCACAAGCTCCACGGGACCGACTGTTTCCGGATGATCACGTTGAGCTTCCAGGCTATGGTGGTGACTTCTATGAAGACTACTACGGAGCTGTCTGAGTTAGTAGTAGTATCACTAGTATCGTACTAGTTGTATCGTCCACCGTCCTGCGTGACTCGTGGGATATGACTTAGCTTGTACCGCCTTCCGGAGGTGTAAAAAAAATAATGTATAGGAGCTTGGAATGCCTCCGATGAGATGTAATCCTCTTTTCACCGTAGTAGTACTTTGTTTGGTTTTGTACTAAATCTTGTATGGTGTGTATGACGATGGAATAAAAGAAGCAGTTTCTGTATCTACCATGTCATACGGATGATCATCTTACATTCCAAGTTATTCGTTACATTCTACATTTCTATGTTAGCATCCTATCATCCTGGACTTAACCATTGTCTTGTTTTCCTAGGATGGTTAACACCCGCACCAACCCTGCTCCCCCAGAGCAGGCCGAAGGCAGCAGAGTTGGGGGAACAAACCTGCCTCACCCTCCTTCTCTGGCCGAGGTTATGCTGGAAGCCGAGAGAAACAAGCGGGAGACCAACCTTTGCTGGAGCGCATCGAGCAAAACACAGCACACCATCAGAGGAATAACTTGGTGTCACTCAGTGATTTCATCAAGTTACATCCACACACTTTCCACCACTCCGTCGAGCCCCTCGACGCTGATGACTGGCTTCGCAGTATTACTCACAAGCTACGCTCTGCACTCGTAGCTGAGGCCGACAAGGTCACATTTGCTGCGTATCATCTTGAAGGCCCTGCCAGTCTATGGTGGGAGAACTATTAGCCATGCGCCCAGTGGGCCAGGTCACTACTTGGGCTGAATTCAGCGAGGCTTTCCGTGAACATCACATTCCGGAGGGTCTTATGGACCGTAAACATGAGGAGTTCTGCAGTTTCACTCAAGGTCGACTCTCTGTGGATGCATACAGCAGGGAGTTCGGTAACCTAGCATGGTATGCAACTGAGGAAGTTTCCACTGATGCCAAGAAGCAAGCAAGGTTCCGCAAGGGACTTAGCCCTGAGCTTCGCCGTGACCTCCGTCTGCATGAGTGCACATCTTTTCAGAAGCTTGTAAACAAAGCCATCAGTGTTGAGTCTGGTCAGACTGATTATGAGGCAACACGCAAGCATGGCCGTGACGTGGGTTCCTCATCTGGTGCTGGTCCTCAGAAGCGTCGGGTGTGGGTGCCTAACACTGCCCTGCCACCCAGGTTCACACCGAGGCCATCCTATCAGGCGCCTCACCCCGCTCAACAGTTTGCACCAGCCAGGCCCTATGGTGGGCCAACCAATAATGCTCCTCCACACACCAGCTCCATGACATGCTTCAAGTGTGGGGAATCGGGTCACTACCTGCGCGAGTGCCCCCAGACCAACCCCAACCAGTCTGGAAAAGCTGTTGGCCGTGGCAAGCCGACAGGGAAAGTGTTCTACGCCAAGCCGGCCACCGCTGCACGTGGCCATGTCAACTGTATCTATGCTGAAGAAGCTCAAGAGGATCCCAACGTCGTTCTCGGTATGCTCCTTGTTAACTGCCACCCGACATCTGTTCTTTTCGATACTGGAGCATCTCATTCATTTATATCCGAGAGCTATGGCCGTCTGCATAACACCACATTCTGTGAGATGCCCACCTCTATGGTAATTCAAACCCCGGGATCCAAGTGGCAAACTTCTAGAGTAAGCCATGGGAATGAAATTCAAGTCGACAGACTTGTTTTTCTTGCATCCTTGATAGCTCTCAAATCTTCGGATATTAATATCATCTTGGGTATGGACTGGATGTCAGCCCATCATGCCAAGATTGATTGTTTCTCTAGGACTGTTCAACTCACACATCCTTCGGGAAAGATAGTCAATGTCTTGACCCGAGTAGCCAAGCGACAGCTATATTCTCTTAACGTCAGTCCTTTGCCAGACCTCAAAGACGTTCCGGTAGTCCGTGACTTTCCGAATGTCTTTCCATAGGAATTACTAGGTGTTCCACATGACAGAGATGTCGAGTTCGTGATAGATCTCATTCCAGGAACTGTCCCAATTTCTAGAAGACCCTATAAGATGGCACCTTTTGAACTAGCCGAACTTAAGAAACAACTCGATGAGTCCTTGAAAAAGGGTTTCATCCGACCTAGTTCATCTCCATGGGCTTGCCCTGTCCTCTTCATCAAGAAGAAGGATGGTACGGACCGGATGGTTGTAGATTATCGACCCATCAACTTGGTCACAATCAAGAACAAGAATCCGCTCCCCAGGATCAACGACCTGTATGATCAGCTCGCTGGATCCTCAGTCTTCTCTAAAATGGATTTGAGGTTGGGCTACCATCAAATCAAAATCAGGAACGGGGACATTCCTAAAACGGCCTTTGTTACTCGTTATGGTCAATACGAGTACACCGTCATGTCCTTCGGTTTAACCAACGCCCCAGCCACCTTTTCTTGGTTAATGAACTCAATCTTCATGGAGTATTTGGATAAATTCGTCGTGGTTTACCTCGATGATATACTCATCTACTCCAAGAACGAGGAAGAACATGCCGAACATCTAAGGCTAGTGTTGATGAAACTTCGAGAGCATCGCCTTTATGCCAAATTTTCTAAGTGCGAATTTTGGTTGCCAGAAGTGACCTATCTAGGACATATAATTTCTGGTAAGGGCATTGCTGTTAACCCCGAGCGAGTTCAAGCCATCCTTAATTGGACTCCACCTGAATCGGTCAAGCAAGTTCGAAGTTTCCTTGGCTTAGCGAGCTATTGTCGCCGCTTTGTCGAGAACTTCTCCAAGGTTGCTAAACCTCTAACTGAACTCCTCAAGAAAGATAAAAAGTTCGAGTGGACTCCACAGTGTGAGCACAGCTTCCAGGAACTGAAAAGACGCCTGACATCTGCTCCCGTATTGGTACCACCAGATTTCTCTAAGGACTTTGTTATCTATTGCGACGCCTCGCGACAAGGACTAGGTTGCATTCTTATGCAAGATCATCACGTAATTGCTTACGCTTCACGGCAATTGCACCCACATGAGGAGAATTATCCTACGCATGATCTAGAGCTTGCAGCTGTAGTCTATGCACTTAAAACCTGGCGACATTACCTCCTCGGTAATCGTTGCGAAATCTTCACTGATCACCAAAGTCTGAAGTACATATTCACCGAACCGGATTTGAATCTCAGGCAAAGACGTTGGGTCGAGTTGATCACAGATTTCGACTTAGGGATAACTTACACCCCAGGAAAGGCCAATGTCATGGCTGATGCACTAAGTCGTAAATCTTATTGTAACAATCTGATGTTACAACAAAGTAAACCGCTTCTCCATGAGGAATTTCGGAAGCTTAATCTTCACATCGTTCCTCAAGAATTTCTTTCCACCTTGGTGGCAAAACCTACTCTTATGGATCAAATCATCGCTGCCCAAAAGCGAGATAAAGGAATATCTAGGATCAAGGAGAACATTGCTAGCGGAGGTGCTAGATGTTTCTCCACAAATGATCATGGTGTTGTGTACTTTGAGAACCGTTTACTGGTTCCCAAGAACCAGCATCTACGGCAGTTGATCCTTAAGGAGGCTCATGAATCTCCTCTCACCATTCATCCCGGTAGTACCAAGATGTATCAGGACCTACGCCAGAGGTTCTGGTGGACTAGGATGAAGAGAGACATTGCTCAGTTTGTTGCTAGTTGCGACGTCTGTCGTCGTGTAAAAGCAGAGCATCAACGGCCTGCTGGCACCCTTCAACCTTTAGCTATTCCTGAATGGAAATGGGACAAAATTGGTATGGATTTCATTACTGGTTTTCCCAGGACCAAGAGAGGGAATAATGCTATCTTCGTTGTTATCGATCGTCTTTCCAAAGTGGCCCATTTCTTACCTGTTCGCGAGAGTATAACCGCTAGTCAATTAGCAGACTTGTACATCTCCCGAATAGTATCCCTCCATGGTGTTCCACTGGAAATTAACTCGGATCGAGGAAGTCTCTTCACCTCCCGATTTTGGGAAAGTTTCCAAAATGCTATGGGAACTCGCCTTCCCTTTAGCACTGCTTTTCACCCTCAATCAAGTGGTTAAGTAGAACATGTTAACCAGATTCTAGAAGACATGCTTCGAGCTTCTGTTATCTCATTCGGAATGGATTGGGAGAAATGCCTTCCATTTGCTGAATTTTCTTATAACAACAGCTATCAATCTAGCTTGGGTAAAGCCCCTTTTGAAGTTCTCTATGGACGAACGGTCGAACGCCTCTTAACTGGTCAGAAACCGGGGAAAGACAATTCTTTGGCCCGGACATGATCCAGGAAGCAGAAGAGCAAGTTCGCATTGTTCGTGAAAAGTTGAAAACAGCCCAATCTCGTCAAAAGAGTCAATACGACCGAAAACATAAGGCTATGACTTTTGAGGTTGACGAGAAGGCTTACCTTCGGGTTACTCCTCTGAAGGGAACCCATCGTTTCGGTATCAAAGGCAAATTGGCTCCTCGCTACATTGGACCCTTTCGCATTCTCGCTAAACAAGGACAAGTTGCCTACCAATTGGAACTACCTCCGCATCTCTCTAGAGTCCACGACGTCTTCCACGTTTCTCAACTCAGGCGTTGCTTCTCGGATCCTATCCTGGAGTGGACCACGAAACGCTTGATCTTCAAGATAACCTCACGTATCGAGAGTACCCCGTTCGTATCCTCGATCAAGCCGAGTGTACCACTCGACATCACAATATCAAGTTTCTCAAGGTTCAATGGTCGCAGCATTCTGAGAAGGAAGCAACTTGGGAATGGGAGGATCGTCTTCGACTTGAGTATCCCGCCTTCTTCCCGGAGGAACCTAAATCTCGGGACGAGATTCTTTTGAGTGGGGGTGAGTTGTCACACCCTAATTAGTCATGCATTAGAGTGTTGCATCATGTCCATTCCATTCAACTGAAATTTGAAATGGGGATGACAAAACCCCCAGCCCCCTCTGAAACCAACTAGGGTTTACTAAAAATATTTTCAATGAACCTGAAATGCCCTTCTAAAATGTCCATCATTTTTGTGTTGGTTCAGAACCTCTGCCAAAAGTGGTGCTCAATTTTCTAGGTCAGCCTAAGGTTTTTGAATTAAATCATAAGTATTTGAGCTTGGGCATTTGAATTATATAAATTATTTTAAATACTCAAATAATCCCAAACTAAAATGTTCCATGCTGGATATATTCCAGTTAATGGCCATGAGCAGTTTGGTGAATTTTGGAGTTGTCTAGGTATTTTTAGAAAGTCCACAAAGCTACAGAATAAATAGAAAAAGATAAATAAAAAAGAGAGAGAGGGAACTAACCTGGCAGCCCACCAGCCAGCCCACCTAGCCGGCCCAGCCTAGCAGCCGCTCTAGCGAGCTGCTTGCCTTTGCCAGGCAGGCAGGCAGGTGCTCGACGGCGGCACCAGCGCGCGCCACGCAGCTGCCCGCCGCCCTGCTTCCTCCCCTCGCCCCTCCGCTGGCCTGGATGAGCTCCACGTCGTGCCCCGAACCCCGTGGACACACCCATTCGCCCCCAGCTCCTCTCCCTCGCTCTCCCGCACCATGGCCGACGCCACCGCAGCCGCACCATCGTCGTAGTCACGATCTCCGTCGTCCTCGCGCGCGCCGCCGTGTCCAGGAGCTCCGCCGCCCTCCTCTCCTTCGAGCTAGCCGAGCCCCGAGCGTTCGCGTGCCCCGAAGCCACTGCACCGACCTCGTCCGGTCCGCCATCGCCGGAGATCCCCTTCGCCGTCGCCGCCGCACCAGCTCGTCCCCGACCGCGCCGTCTGCTTCTTCGAGACCTCCGTGAGCCCAGCTACCTCCTCCCCCTTTCCTCTCTCGCTCTCGTGCACCACAGCAAGCGCACGGAGCTTCACCGCACGCACCGCCACTGAGCTCGTCGCCGACGTGTCTCCGGCCAACCACCGGCCACACCACCGTGTCCAACGCACTCACCGCACCCGCAGGAACCCGTAGCACCACTCCACGCGCCTCGCCGTGCCCCTTAGCGTCGAGTTCGACCTCACCCGAACTCCGGCGACCGCCAAAGTCGTCGCCGGCGCCGTTTCCGGCTACCCCGGGCTCAACCAATGCCACCAAGAGCTGTGGCTTGCTCCCAGCTACACGTAGATGCCCTCTGTCGCTCATTTGGTCGCCGAAATGTGCAAACCCACTCTCGCCGCCGCGTTCGGCCTCGCCGGCGGCTAAACGCCGATGAGTTGACCCCGCTGACCCCTCGTTTGATCACGAGTGGGCCCAGTTTGACCCCCCCCCCTAGGTCAATGACAGGTGGGGCCCAGCCCTGTTAACTAATCAGGATTAGTTTTAACTAATGTTTAGCTAAACTAATTACACTGACACATGGGACCCACTAGTCAGGGTTGACCTGGACTGTTCCATTGACTGCTGACATCATCCTGATGTAATGCTGACGCAGTAATTTATTTACTGGAATTATTATTACACAGGAAATTCCAGTAAATACCCCAAACTTTAAAAAATCATAGAAATTAATCTGTAACTCCAAATGCAAAGTTTTATATATGAAAAATGATCAGAAAAAATCCAGTCTATCCATCTGTACTGGTTTCATGCATGTTTAAGAAAGCTAACCTGATGTTTAGTGCAGAACAAGATAAAGCACTTATAAGGGCCATGTATGAGTTTGAAACTTGAATCTTTGATTCAAATGGTTCAAACCCATCTGGTCTTAGTTGCATTAGCCCAACACACTCATATTGCCATGTTTCATGCATGCATCATATTGTTGCATATTGTTTGGTGATGTTTGTGTATCGGTGCTCTCTGCGGTAAGTCCCGCCCCTGAGGAGTATCGTGATTACCCCAACGAAGAACAATACCAGTGCACCGACCCATCAGGCAAGCAACCAACCATTTGATCATATCGATACAATCCCATGTTCTCGCTTCTGCTCTCTTTTACTGCATTAAGACAACGCGTTTCAAACTGCTGTGTGCTACGGTAGTTGAACCCATTTCCTCTGCATGACCTGTCATTGCCACAGTAACTAGATGAAACCCACTAGCATGTGTAGGAGTTGATTGAGCCATATGTATGTGTTGTTCCTACCTTGCTATGCCTGCTATGCTTAGAGTCGTGTCAGGTCTGGTTCATCTGGGTGATGGGCTAGAGTGAAATGATCATGTGGGTATGAGAGTAATGTGTTGAACACGATTTGGTAAAGGTATCGATGAGAGGCCATGTAGGAGTACATGGTGGGTTGTTTCATTGAAGCCGACCTTAAGCACTGAGATCTGTATGTGTGATTTAAGATTCAGCTACTACCATGCATTGGGCCCTGAAATATGACCCCGCTCGACTTCTTATTCACCCTAGCCCTCTGTCCAGGAGTTGCAAGTAGTTTCTGGTGTTTGTAGCTTACTAGAGGCTGTGGACAGCGCTGACCCGCGGGGTGGGCTGTGATGCGGTAGGTACGTGGCACGGTGTACCGGATACCCGTTAGGTATCTCGGGAACCCTTTACACATTGTTCGGGGCCGTATGTGGAAACCTCGGCCGGACTCCCTGCGGATGGAACCTGGATAGGCGATAAACCTGGACTAGAGACTTAGGTGTTTAGGTAGGTCGTGGTCTACACCCATGTCGGCTTTCGCTTGAAGTCTGCCGAGCACATGTCATGTGCAGACGCTAAGTGGTGGAAACATGTATGAAGAAGTACACCCCTGCAAGGTTAACATTATCTATTCGAATAGCCGCGTCCGCGGTAAAGGACTACTTGGTTGCCTATACAGTTCATAGACAAGTAAATCGATACTACTAAAAATCTCAAGATAAGCGTGAGTGCCGAGGATGGCTCTTCCGTAGGATGACGAAGGTGGATCCTCTGTGGTGTATTGAAGTGGTGAGTAGTGGACTCGTGTGCGCAAAACCATTTCAAGTTGGTGTCTCGTAGGATAGCTTAGCCAAGAGTCAAAGCTGGCTTGCTGCAAGTACCCCACCAACCTGTCACACCCTAGCTAGTTCATGCATCAGAGTGTTGCATCATGTTTATTCTTTCGTCAGAAACCTGAAATGGGGATGACAGAACCCCCAGCCCCCTCTGAAACCAACTAGGGTTACTAAAAACTTTTTCAATGAACCTGAAATGCCCTTCTAAAATGCCCATCATTTTTGTCTTGGTTCAGAACCTCTGCCAGAAGTGATGCACATTTTCCTAGGCCATCTTAGGGTTTTTGAATTAAATCATGAATATTTGAATTTGGGCATTTAAAATTATATAAAATATTTAAATGCTCAAATATCTCCAAACTAAAATGTTTCATGTTGGAAATAATCCAACTATGGACCAGGAGTAGTTTGGTGATTTTAGGAGTTGCCTAAGTATTTTAAATAATTCAACAAAGTTGCAGAAGTATTAAAAAAACAGAAAACAGGAGAAATAGAAAAACTTACCTGGCGCCAGCACCCGGCCCACCTGCCGGCCCAGCCCAACACCGCTCCAGCGAGCTGCTTGCCGGCCAGGCAGGCAGGCAGGTGCCCGACGGCGACCGCAGCGCGCACCATGCAGCTGGCCGTCGCCCTGCTTCACCTCCTCGCCTCGGGGCTGGATGGATGAGCTCCACGCCGCGCCGTGAACCTCCAGGACACCTCCATTCTCCCCCAACCCCTCTCTCTCGCGCTCCCTCGCCATGGCCGACGCCATCGCCGCCACCCCCTCGCCATAGCCACGCCCTCCGTCAATCCCACGCCGTGCCGCCGTGTCCAGGAGCTCCGTTACCCTCCTCTCCTTCGAGCAAGCCGAGCCCCGAGCACTCGCAAGGCCCGAGCCCACCGCATCGACCTCGACCGAACCGCCGTCGCCGGAGATCCCCTTCAACGCCGACGTCGCTCCGGCCCGTCCCCGGCCGCACCAAGTGCTTCGTCGAACTCCCCGTGAGCTTAGCCATCTTCCCCTCCCTTCTTTTCTTGCTCCCGAGCTGTGTAGCAACCTCCCGGAGCTCAACCGCACCCACCGCCGCGGAGCTCGTCGCCGACGTGCTCCCGGTCACTCTCCGGCCACAAACTGGTGTCCATCATGTTCACCATGTCACGTAGCACCTAACCAGCTACTCCCCGCACCTCACCGACCCCTCTGGCGTCAAGTTCGTCTTCGGCCGAACTCCAGTGGCCGCCAAAGTCGTCGCCGGCGCCAACTCCGGCCACCCCGACCCCAACGGACTCCACCAAGAGCTGCGGCTCGTCCTCAGCTCCACTCCGATGGCCTCCGCGACCCATTTGGTGGCCGGAACGGCCAAAACCACTTCCGCCGCCGCGTCGGGCTCGCCGGTGGCTAAACGCCGATGCAGCCGACCTGGGTTTGACCATGGGTGGGCCCTGGTTGACTCTCCTGAGTCAATGACAGGTGGGGCCCAGCCCTGTTAATTAAATAGGTTTAGTTTTAATTAAACTTTAACTAAACTAATCACACTGACACGCGAGACCCACTGTCAGGTTTGACCCGGACCGTGTCCCGTTGACCTGCTGATGTCACACTGACATCAGGCTGACGCAGTAATTGATTTTCTGGATTTAATCTAATATAGGAAATTCATAACTTTTAATCTGTAACTCCAAATCAGACAAGTTATATATGAAAAATGATCAGAAAAATCCAATCTATCCATCTGTACTATTTTCATGCATGATTAAACAAGTTAACTTGATGTTTAATGCAGAACAAGATAAAACACTTTAAAGGGCCATGTATGAGTCTGAAATTTGAATCTTTGGTTCAAATTGGTTCAAACCCTTCTGGTCTTAGTTGCATTAGCCCAACACACTCATATTGCCATGTTTCATGCATGCATCATATTGTCGCACATTGTTTGGTGATGGTTGTGTATCGGTGTTCTTTGCGGCAGGTTCTGCCTCCGAGGAGTACCATGATTACCCTAACGAAGAACCGTATCAGTGCATCGAACCATCAGGCAAGCAACCAACCATTTGATCATATCGATACAATCCCATGTTCTCGCTCCTGCTCTCTTTTACTGCATTAAGACAACGCGTTTCAAACTGCTGTGTGTTACGGTAGTTGAACCCATTTCCTCTGCATGACCTGTCATTGCCACAGTAACTAGATGAAACCCACTAGCATGTGTAGGAGTTGTTTGAGCCATATGTATGTGTTGTTCCTACCTTGCTATGCCTGCTATGCTTAGAGTCGTGTCAGGTCTGGTTCATCTGGGTGATGGACTACAGTGAAATGATTATGTCGGTAATGAGAGTGGTGTGGTGAACACGATTTGGTAAAGGTATCGATGAGAGGCCATGTAGGAGTACATGGTGGGTTGTTTCATTGAAGCCGACCTTAAGCACTGAGATCTGTATGTGTGATTTTAAGATTCAACTACTACCATGCATTGGGCCCGAAACCAATGGACCCTCTCGACTTCTTATTCACCATAGCTCTCTGTCCAGGAGTTGCAAGTAGTTTCTGGTGTTTGTAGCCTACTGGAGGCCGTGGACAGCGCTGACCGTAGGGGTGGGCTGTGATGCGGTAGGTACGTGGCACGGTGTACCGAATACCCGTTAGGTATCTCGGGAACCCTGTTCACATCATTTGGGGCTGTGAGCGAAACCTCGGCCGGATCTCCTCATGGATGGAACCCGAATAGGCGATAAACCTGGATTGGAGACTTAGGTGATTAGGTAGGTCGTGGCCGACACCCACGTTGGGCTTCCGCTTGAAGGTTGCCGAGTACATGTCGTGTAAACGACGGTAAGTGGTGAGAGCGTGTATGAAGAAGTACACCCCTGCAGTGTTAACATAATCTATTCGAATAGCCGCGTCCGCGGTAAAGGACTACTTGGTTGCCTATACAGTTCATAGACAAGTAAATGGAAACTACTAAAAGCCTCAAGATAAGTGTGAGTGCCGAGGATGGCCCTTCCGTAGGAAGACGGAGGTGGATCCTCGGTAGTGTATTGAAGTGGTGAGTAGTGGACTCGTGTGCGCAAAACCATTTCAAGTTGGAGTCTCGTAGGATAGCCTAGCCAAGAGTCAAAGCTGGCTTGCTGCAACAACTCCACCAACCCTTCTTGATAATGTGCATGTATGTAGGATCTGATGTAAGTCTTGCTGAGTACCTTTGTACTCATGTTGCTATAATTTACATTTTTTTACAGAAGACGCTGCAACCCCTTCTGATGGGTTCTTCGTAGACGTTGACATCAATGAGTAGGCTAAGGCCCAAGTGGTGATCCTGAGCTTGTGAAGGACCACGTAGTATAGCTAGGCTTTCCAAGCCTCTTTTATTTTACTAGTTGTTTGTACCCAGACAAGTTACTTCTGCTGCTGGTTTGTATGACTGTATGACTTGAATGCTGGGTCGTGTGACCCGTACCTATGTGTATGTTATGTATGGCTCTCTGAGCCTTAAATAAAGTACTTGTGTCGTAGAGTCATGTTGTGATGTCTTGTTGTATTTGCACATATCGAGCATATTGTGTGTATGATTGAAATGCTTGGTATGTGTGGGATCTGACTATCTAGTTGTTTATCTTTAGTAGCCTCTCTTACCGGGAAATGTCTCCTAGTGTCTCCACTGAGCCATGGTAGCTTGCTACTGCTCCGGAACACTTAGGCTGGCCGGCATGTGTCCTTCTTCGTTCCTGTGTCTGTCCCTTCGGGGAAATGTCACGCATTGAGTACCGGAGTCCTGTTAGCCCGCTACAGCCCGGTTTACCGGAGTCCTGCTAGCCCAGTGCTACAGCCCGGACCCACTTGCTGATGACCGACACGTTCGTTGCTGGGTCATGGATGCCTGTCCCTGTAAGTCTGTGCCACTTTGGGTTTACGACTAGCCATGTCAGCCCGGGCTCCTTATCATATGGATGCTAGCGACACTATCATATACGTGTGCCAAAAGGCGCAAACGGTCCCGGGAAAAGGGTAAGACGACACCCGTGGGAATACCATGCGTGAGGCCGCAAAGTGATATGAGGTGTTACATGCTAGACCTATGTGGCATAGAGTCGGGGTCCTGACACAACCCCTCTTGATAATGTGCATGTATGTAGGATCTGATGTAAGTCTTGCTGAGTACATTTGTACTCATGTTGCCTTAATTTACATTTTTCAGAAGATGCTGCAACCCCTTCTGATGGGTTCTTCGTAGACGTTGACATCGATGAGTAGACTAAGGCCCAGGTGGTGATCCTGAGCTTGTGAAGGACCACGTAGTATAGCCAGGCTTTCCAAGCCTCTTTTATTTTACTAGTTGTCTGTACTCAGACAAGTTACTTCTACTGTTGGCTTGTATGTCTGTATGACTTGAATGTGGGTCGTGTGACCCATACTTGTGTGTATGCTATGTATGGCTCTCTGAGCCTTAAATAAAGTACTTGTGTTGTAGAGTCATGTTGTGATGCCTTGTTGTATTTGCACATATTGAGCATATTGTGTGTATGATTGAAATGCTTGGTATGTGTGGGATCTGACTATCTAGTTGTTTATTCTTAGTATCCTCTCTTACCGGGAAATGTCTCCTAGTGTTTCCACGGAGCCTTGGTAGCTTGCTACTGCTCCGGAACACTTAGGCTGGCCGACATGTGTCCTTCTTCGTTCCTGTGTCTGTCCCTTTGGGGAAATGTCACGCGATGGATACCGGAGTCCTGTTAGCCCGCTACAGCCCGGTTTACCGGAGTCCTGCTAGCCCAGTGCTACAGCCCGGATTCACTTGCTGATGACCAACACGTTCGATGCTGGGTCATGGATGCCTGTCCCTGTAAGTCTGTGCCACTTTGGGTTTACGACTAGCCATGTCAGCCCGGGCTCCTTACCATATGGATGCTAGCGACACTATCATATACGTGTGCCAAAAGGCGCAAACGGTCCCAGGCAAAGGTAAGACGACACCCGTGGGAATACTGTGCGTGAGGCCGCAAAGTGATATGAGGTGTTACATGCTAGATCGATGTGGCATCGAGTCGGGGTCCTGACAAGTGGCTGCACCCCTCGCATAATGCACGTGGCCATAATTCCAATCATGGTCAATCCGGAGTGGGCCAGTAACCTAATCCGGCCCATCAGATAATGGACGCTCCCATCATCCTCCCGTTGAGGGCTCCGCGGGCGCCAACTCAGGCATTTCTTCAAGGGAGCATTGCTGAACTCCGGGAGGCCGATCCTAACTAGATCCGGTAGAGGGGCGTCCTCCATGTAGAACCATTCTGAAGGCCAGTCTTCGAACGCCTTCTTCGGGGTGCCGGATAGATATCCGGTCCCGGCGATGCGCCATATTTCGCCTCCGCCCACTTGATATATCGACCCCTCATAAGAATGGGGTACAAGGCAGAACAATCTCTTCCACAGCGCAAAATGGGGCTCGATGCCCAGGAACAGCTCGCAAAGAGCTACAAAGCCCGCGATGTGCAAAATGGAGGCAGGTGTGAGGTGGTGAAGCTGGAGTTCGTAGAACTCCAGGAGCCCCCGGAGAAACGGATGTATGGGAAATCCGAGTCCCCTTATTAGATAAGGGACGAAGCATACCCGCTCTCCTTTGGAAGGGTTGGGGATGCTCTCCGCCTGCTTTCCACCCTTGAAGGTGGCCAGTACGGCTCGAACCGGAACCATGAAAGCTGGGGGAAGATATCCCTCGGTTTGGAGCGCCACTAGCTCGCTGTGTGGAACTGAGCATCTCCCCCAATCTCCTGGCTTAGGGCTAGGAGCGTGAGAGGAGGAGCCGCGTTGACTATCCATGATGGAATGGATTTTTGTCAGAGGCACTTCGATGAGAACTTGCGGATGGAGGATGGTGTGAGCTGGATCTAGATCCTCGCCTCTCTTATAGGCGGCTCGTTCGCACGGCTAGGGGGTACAATGTAAAAATACCCTAGCCTTTTGCATTCATACGACACGTGGAAGAAGGCCATTATTGGGCGTAGAAGCCAAGGAGCGCAACATTTATAAGGAAGACGGACACTATTCGACAGGAACATGAAGTTTGAAGGAGAACCCGCCTTGCAACGCCGGAGACAATATACGCGCCGGACTTGTCGTCGCTGAAGCCCGGTTCGGAGGCTACTGAGGGAGTCTCGGACTAGGGGGTGTCCGGATAGCCGAACTATCATCATCGGCCGGACTCCAAGACTATGAAGATACAAGATTGAAGACTTCGTCCCATGTCCGGATGGGACTTTCCTTGGCATGGAAGGCAAGCTTGGCGATACGGATATGTAGATCTCCAACCATTGTAACCAACTTTGTGTAACCCTAGCCCTCTCCGGTGTCTATATAAACCGGATGGCCTTAGTCCATAGGACGAACAACAATCATACCATAGGCTAGCTTCTAGGGTTTAGCCTCCTTGATCTCGTGGTAGATCCACTCTTGTAATACACATCATCAATATTAATCAAGCAAGACGTAGGGTTTTACCTCCATCAAGAGGGACGAACCTGGGTAAAACATCGTGTCCCTCGTCTCCTGTTACCATCCGCCTAGACGCACAGTTCGGGACCCCCTACCCGAGATCCGCCGGTTTTGACACCGACACCGGCCCATTATGATCCGCAAGAATTTTGTGGGCCTTTACCTGGGCCAGCCCATTATGGCACACAAAAATCTTATGGGCCTTTACCTGGGCCGGCCCATTATGGCCCGCGAAATCTTGTGGGCCTTTAGCTGGGCCAGCGCATTATAGTCCACAAAATCTCATGGGCCTTTAACTGGACCGGCCCATTAAGGGCTGCAAAATCTTGTGGGCCTTTAGTTGTGCTGGCCCATTTAAACTTGATTGGATGTGCCACGTGTCGACGTATCATAGGCGCCTT
The DNA here is from genome assembly GCF_018294505.1 of Triticum aestivum. Taxonomy (NCBI): domain Eukaryota; kingdom Viridiplantae; phylum Streptophyta; class Magnoliopsida; order Poales; family Poaceae; genus Triticum; species Triticum aestivum. The sequence continues at coordinate 491,863,607 of NC_057804.1, forward strand.
CAGTCCAATGAGTGGATGAAATCTGTCCCAATGATGAGCCAACATGTGTTTCCTCTAGCCTATGATGATTTTACACGTGGAAAATCCCCATTGGTCGGGGCTGTTAACGGGTTATCGGATCCAAAACCCGACCCGATAGCTTAACGGCGTTCCATTACGGTGTATGCCACGGGTTGGTCACCCTTGACAAAAGCACTTCTGTGATGCGCGATTTATCGTCATGGAAGTGGACACTTCCATGATTAAAATTTTGGTAATGTCATGGAACACTTCTACGACAGCACAGGTATGACTGTCTTGATTCTGTCATAAAATCATCACGGATGTACATGCATGACAAAAAATGCGACCTACTGTGACAAACACATATCATCATGGAAGTGTATTTTTTTTGTAGTGCTTCATGCCACATATTATGATCCAATGATGTGTTGCCATCCTATGATGTTCTGAGTAGATTTATTTTGTCTTTTGGGTTGATTGATGATCTAGATTGGTTTGAGTTGTATTTTTTATTTTGGTGCTGTCCTGTGGTGCCTTCCGTGCCGCGCACATGTGAAGGATTCCCACTGTAGGGTGTTGCAATACGTTCATGATTCGCTTATAGTGGGTTGCTTGAGTGACAGAAGCATAAACCCGAGTAAGGGGGTTGTTGCGTATGGGATGAAGGGGACTTGATACTTTAATGCTATAGTTGGGTTTTACCTTAATGATCTTTAGTAGTTGCGGATGCTTGCTAGAGTTCCAGTCATAAGTGCATATGATCCAAGAAGAGAAAGTATGTTAGCTTATGCCTCTCCCTCATATGAAATTGCAATGACGACTACCGATCTTGTTAACAAATGCCTAGGATAATTCCACACACCGTTCCATCATTATTCCACACTCACTATTTATAATATATAGTAATATATTCTAACTTTATGTTAATAGCACCTACTTTTATATTTTAGTTCTCCGATATCATGCAAAGCTATGGTCTTCATACCCACAACTTAGGTTTATTTCTCATTTCTAGTTGGAAGCAAACGTTCGGTGTACATAGAGTCGTATTAGTGGTAGATGGAACTTGAGAGAATATTGATCTTACCTTTAGCTCCTTGTGGGTTGGACACTCCATACTTATCACTTCCACCTTTGGAAATTGCTACGATGACTCCTTGCACTTGGGGATTATCAGTACTCTTTGTTTTGTTTAATTAAGAGTGCCGATCTTTAATTTGTGTTAGAGTAATGTTTAGGTCAGCTAGCTCTGTTTAATTGTGAACTTTCCCGATTAAGAAGTGTGGGTGTGTTGTAGTCTCCTTTGTGTACCCAATTATGCAATGACGTGGATGACCACTGTAACCATGGAAATTTGGACCAAAATTTGCATGTTCAAACTCATCACACATGGGGTAAGCTATATGAATCGTTTATGATGTTCACATATTGTACACAGTGCTGAATAAGGGACCGTGTCTGATGACACTTTGCGCGCCAGTTTTTTCGCCACACCGATTCAAAATTTCAGCTTCCATGATAATATCCAACTCCCCGCCCCCTCCCCCTTACCAAAAGCCACATCTCCCCTGTTTCCGCCTTCCTTTCTAAGTTGAAACCTTCACTCCTTGCTTGCAGTGCCACCTCCTCGCCAGCGACCCTCCTTCACGCTGCTCGGCCTCGTCGATCCAGGAAGGTAATCCACACCCGACCCCATCCTCCTCCTCCTTCCACATACCACATGCCCCAACCGCCTGCGCGACACCTTCCACCCAAATCACCGACCCCTTCCACAAATAAGTGCCTCCCTAAGCCATGGTGCATGCAGTATAGCCAGGCGCTTAAGGAGCATTTGGCAGTGGAGAAGCAAATCGCGGCCGCACGCGCGGATGAGGTCGCGATGGCTGCCATTCGTGTAGACCCCCAGATCTTGGAGGAGCACCTCGCCGTCGAGGCCATCGTCGACGCCTCACGCGCCGATGTCGCGACGTGGTTGGCTGCTTTAAACGACAGTTCGTGGTGTTTTCTCGAGGCCACCGTTAGTGCCTTCGATGAAGACTATGAGGTGTTTTCTCAACGTGCCTGTGCTTACCTCAACTCGAGAGCCAGCACGTTGGTGCCTGGAGCGGCTCAGGCAACTCAACACTATGATGAGGGCACCCATGATGTGGAGGCCTCGCCCTCTTCCATGTCCAACGAGCCAATCATCATCGATATCTCCGACGGTGAGGAGTAGCTTGTGTTATTAGCTCACTATAAGGACCTATGTTCAGTTTGCTAGCTATGCTGGTTACGCATGCTGGGTTTACCCATTGCATGTGCTGCTCCTGCATTTCCTTAACAAATTCTTGTGGATTGTTTTATCTACTTTTACCATGCAATCTGTTGCTCTAGTGTATATCTTCTATATGTCGTGCAATGTGGTGCTCACTTATTAACTGCTTGGTTAATTAGTTATCGTATTCAGTTAACTGTTTGGTCCAATTCTGCAAATGTGATGTTCAATTCTTCAGGGCGCAATTTTTTATTATCTTCCATGTGATAAATAAATCGAATTTATCTTTACAAAATACATGAGAAAGAGATACAATTGCTTTATTTCCAAGTTGTCAAGCATGCTTGGTTTTGTCAAGCATGCTATATATTGTGCAATGTGGTGCTCAATTAACATTTGGTTCATTTGTTGTGGTGTTTAGTTAACTGGTTGGTTCAATTCTGCAATGCGATGTTCAATTGTCGTGGGTGCATTTTGTTATTGTATACCATGTGTGAAATAAATCAAATTTGGATGTACTAAATACATGAGAAACAAATACAATTGCTATATTTCCAAGTTGTTAAGCATGCTTGGTTTGGTTAACTGTCTGATCTTCTATTAGGAGTATGTTATATTGTGTAATGTGGTGCTTAGTTAATGTTTGGTTGATTTGTTGTGGTGTTTAGTTAACTGCTTGGTTCAATTCTGCAATGCGATGTCCAATTGTCGTGGATAGAATTTTATATTGTTGTGCATGTGAGGAATAAATTGAATTTGGTTGCACTTAATACATGATAAACATATACAATTGCTATATTTCCTAGTTCTTAATCATGCCTGGTTTGGATAAATGGGTTTTCCATACGGCTCAAATTAATCCGATGAATCTGTAATGTGCTTATTTTTCATCAACATATTATGCTGATAGCATGCGAACCCTCACTTAACCTGGTCACTAACTACCTTATACGTGTTGCAGGGAAACAATGAGAAGCACTAAGGTTTACAATCGAGGTCCGCACATGCATGGTCCTTTGTCTAATAGTACATTACTGTGCAATTGCAGGAACCATTCTAATATTTATGTTTTTAACAATTTGGTCTTGCACATGTAGGTCCTGCTATCAGAGGTTTTGGCCCACTGTTCGACCCTTTTTGCATATGGGGAAATGAGTTGTCCATGAATATCAGTCAAGTCAAGAAACTCAGAAATATTGTTAGGATAAAGAAATTAGCGACAAAAAACAACAAGATCTTTGTCTGCACAATGGAGAAGACATCAGTTCACTACAGGATGGTACTAACTATTATACCTTGGCCTTTTTATTCCTTTGCCCCATTTCCAATCTAGAGAAGATATTTTTGCACATCCTTATTTTCAGGCCTTTCCAAAGAAGTTCACTAATGATTACCTCTCAAACCACCTATATGGTCAGGAGGCGAGGAAGGTGTTCATACAACACCCACGGTTCAATATTGAAGTGTTCATGAAGAGGACGAAGTATGGACGGTCAATCATCCACATGCACTGTCCTAAAGTTGCAAAGACCTTCAACATCAATGAAGGCCCAATATTCGCCTTCCGCTTCAGCAGTTTTCCATATGAGATTCATCTGTCTATGTATCGTCTATGATGCTAATTTCGAAAGGTTATATATGTTGCATGTGAAACTTGGTGTTGGTGCAGTTGTGTAATGGGGTAGCTGAGTGCTGAAGCTATATGATGTTGTACTCTGATGTATTTCAATTATGAAATCCCGCTTCCTTAATATGAAAATGAAATATATTATGTGCTTATGTGAAATGTCAATTAGAGTAACAAATGGACTAGTAATAATAGGACAATTAGCCTGCTAATGGCCGATTAGCCTGCTAATTGGGTTTTTCTATTGCAAACGGTTATTGAGAAGACACCATGGGCGATGACCACAAGCACCACACATAGTTTCTAGGAATAAACCATGTTGGATCAACGAAGAATCACACACGACTTCCTCTTGAAAACTGTTTGCATTAGGCCACCTTGCGCAAACATTTACCACATAAAAAGTGTGTGTGATGGACAACCTATGCCACACAGTTTCTTCTACGCACCGTGTGTGATGCATTCAATAATGCAAACAATAAAATTGTTAGTATCGTCTGCAATGGCAACGCTATCACAAACGATTTAATGGGGAAAATTGTGTGTGATGTACATGCGAACAGAACATTTTCCTTGGAGTGACTGTGTGGGATGTATATATGAACGGGAACGTACTTCTTGGATTAACTGTGTGGGATGTACATACTAATGGAAACGTATTCCTTGGATTGGCTGTGTGGAATCTACATACGAACTGAAACGTTTAGCTGGGACTGACTGTGTGGGATGTACTTATGACTATAAACAAATTGGCATGTATAATTGTATTTTTTTAATACAATTGTATGTATAATCATATTTGATCGCTCGCCCATCGCACATGACTTCATTTTGCCGAGCGTGTGTGGCCGGAGGGCTGATAACCCACAAGTGTAGGGGATCGCAACAACTTTCGAGGGTAGAGTATTCAACCCAAATTTATTGATTCGACACAAGGGGAGCCAAAGAATATTCTTAAGTATTAGCAGTTGAGTTGTCAATTCAACCACACCTGGATAACTTAGTATCTGCAGCAAAGTATTTAGTAACAAAGTAATATGATAGTAGTGGTAACAGTGGCAAAAGTAAAGATAGCAGTTTTGTAGTAGTTGTAACAGTGGCAACGGAAAAGTAAATAAGCGAAGCACAAGATGTGAAAAACTTGTAGGCATTGGATCAGTGATGGATAATTATGTCGGATGCGATTCCTCATGTAATAGCTATAACATAGGGTGACACAGAACTAGCTCCAATTCATCAATGTAATGTAGGCATGTATTCTGAATATAGTCATACGTGCTTATGGAAAAGAACTTGCATGACATCTTTTGTCCTACCCTCCCGTGGCAGTGGGGTCCTAGTGGAAACTAAGGGACATTAAGGCCTCCTTTTAATAGAGAACCGGGACAAAGCATTAGCACATAGTGAATACATGAACTCCTCAAACTATGGTCATCACCGAGAAGTATCCCGATTATTGTCACTTCGGGGTTGTCGGATCGTAACACATAATAGATGACTATAGAATTGCAACATAGGATCAAGAACTCACATATATTCATGAAAACATAATAGGTTCAGATCTGAGATCATGGCACTCGGGCCTTAGTGACAAGCATTAAGCATAGAAAAGTCATAGCAACATCAATCTCAGAGCATAGTGGATACTAGGGATCAAACCCTAACAAAACTAACTTGATTACATGGTAAATCTCATCCAACCCATCACCGTCAACATCAATCTCAGAGCATAGTGGATACTAGGGATCAAACCCTAACAAAACTAACTTGATTACATGGTAAATCTCATCCAACCCATCACCGCCCAGCAAGCCTACAATGGAATTACTCACGCACGGCAGTGAGCATCATGAAATTGGTGACGGAGGATGGTTGATGATGATGACGGCGACGAATCCCCCTCTCCGGAGCTGCGAACGGACTCCAGATCAGCCCTCCCGAGAGAGATTAGGGCTTGGCAGCGGCTTCGTATCGTAAAACGCAATGAAACTTTCTCTCTGATTTTTCTCTCCGTGAAACGGAATATATGGAGTTGGAGTTGAGGTCGATGGAGCATCAGGGGACCCACGAGACAGGGGGCGCGCCCAGGGGGAGGGCGCACCCCCCCACCCTCGCGGACAGGGTGTGGGCCCCCTGGCCTTGATTCTTTCGCCAGTATTTTTTATATTTTCCAAAAGTTATCTCCATGGATTTTCAGGTCATTCCGAGAACTTTTGTTTTCTGCACAATAAACAACACCATGGCAGTTCTGTTGAAAACAACATCAGTCCGGGTTAGTTTCATTCAAATCATGCAAGTTAGAGTCCAAAACAAGGGCAAAAGTGTTTGGAAAAGTAGATACGTTGGAGACGTATCAAGGGCCTATCCCCGACGGTTTCTGGGTCGTGTGGGAAGGACCCCCCTTTTGCCCACACTCACTTGGCGACGGTTCCAAATGCCATCACGGAAAGGGGTTAAAAACCGTTTGTATAGCACCTCGTTGTACGAGTGATACCAAAAACTTTCTGGGGAAGTTTGTTTTATTATTATTGCAATTTTAATCATGGGACTGGGAATCCCGATTACCGGCCCTCTCGTGCAAGGACGAATGAATAAACACTCATCATGAGAATAACCCGCTTAGCATGGAAGATACAAACTGCCCCCTGTCGCTCCATGAGTGGTACGGGCACACAAAACAGATGTTCATTTGAATATTTAGAGGTGGCACATGCAAATTTACTTGGAACAGCAGAGTAATACCGCATATAGGTACATATAGTGGACTCATCTGGAAATAACTTTGGTTTAAGGATTTTGATGCACAAGCAGTATTGCCGCTCAGTACAGGCGAAGGATAGCAAATAGGTTGAGAAGCGACCAACTAGAGAGAGAAAACAGTCATAATCATGCATTATGAATAACCAACATTGAATACTAGCATCAGTAGAATATAAATACCATGACCATAAATATCGTGGAGGCTATGTTGGTTTTGAATCAACTACATGCGTGAACATGTGCCATGTCAAGCCACTTGAAAAATTCAGATGAGAGGATACCATATCATCATACTACATCATAATCATTTTAATGCATGTTCACACCCAAGATAAATCATTATCCACTCCTAGCTACTTAAGCATGGCATGAGCAACTATAATCTCTAATTGTCATCGCAAACCTATTTAATCATAATATGCTGAATCATGGATACTGAGTTAAACATATTTATAAAAACAAAAACAAGTTGAGTTCATACCTGCTTTTCCTTGCCACAGTCACTTCACCAAATATCATCATTATTGCCTTTCACTTGCATGAGCAAATGATATGAAAATAATAATAGTGCAAGAGTGCCATGGACTAAGCTGGAATCTGCAAACATTTTATTCGAAGGAGAAGACAAAATAATATGGGCTCTTTGTTAGATCAACAATAATGCATATGAGAGCCACTCAACATTTTAATTGTGGTCTTCTCCTCACAATGACTCAACGGAACAAAAGAATTTCAGAGAAACACACCAAAATATTTTTGGAATTTTTTTATTTTCCTTGAAAAAGCAAATTATAGAAGGAAAAACAAAAACAAGAAAAACTATTTACACAAGAAAGCTCCCAACAAGTAAAAAGACGAGCAGGGAATCTTTTTGGGTTTTCTTTTAATACTACAACTAATTTAAATTAGAAAGAAAAATTGAAAAGAAGCGAGAATTTTTTTTGGATTTTCTCAAGGTTTTTAAACACACAAGAAGAAAGCGAGAAAATAAAACTAACATGGATTATACAATGAAAAAGGATGTACACCGACAACTGGAATGAAATGTGTGAACATGAATGTAATGTCGGTGTTAAATACGTACTCCGCCAAGCTTAGGCTTTCACCTAGCTTGGTAATCACCATCGCTGGTGTGGGTAGTAATCAATGTGGTAGCTCGTGGAGGCTCTTGGTGCTTCTGCCTTGGCTAGGCGAGTGGCTTATACTGTTGCGTTGTACTCGCATGCCTCGCTCTCATAAATATAATATCTTTGTTTACTCTAAAAGTCAAAAGAGCAGGCATAGGGAAAATAACAGATACAATGTGTTCCTTATTAAACAGTAAGTTATAGCCATAGTTCCGAGCTCTATACTTAATAAACTCATGACGCCGCATTGCATCAAATCCAAATATTGGCTAGGTAAGATAGGATCATTAGGCATAGGTGAAACTCCTAGCCTTACAGCTATGTGAGAGGCATAAATTCCTCCACAAAAATGACCACTACTCGCGTTGCGTTGTAGCCTCCGTGCAACAATGGCCCCAAGATTATAATGTTTAATGCTCATTACAACAATATGTATGAGGCTCAAATTAGGAGCACAGTGTGTATTGCAGTCTTGTTTTCCGACGATGCATTTTCCATTAAACAATGAAAAATGACGAATAGAGGGAAATTGAATACTTTTTATTATAGCTTCTGCGACTCCTCTATCCTATCCATTGCAAAGACTAGTAAGAAACACCTCATAATTAGATTTTGGTGGTTCATCTAACTAACCGCCATATGGAATTTTGGACGCGTCACTAAATTCTTCTACAGGCATACCATAAGCTCGATCATATAGGTGAAACAAAACTCTAGAAGTGCAAGAATGACACTCAAACTTTTTAGTGAATGAGATGGTAAGGTTGTAGTGTTGCGTTCACTTATCTGCGATGGAGGGAGCAAGCTCAGTGTTATGGACATATTCGTCAAATTCTTCATTAATACCCGCACCTCTCATGAACTCGTCGCATGGCCACCGACATGATTTAGTGTCCAAATCCCACACCGAGCTTGCTCTTGGCTCAATATAAGCATGTCGTATCAAGCTCTCACTCGATGATGCCTATGAGGACCTCCTCCTCGAAGAACTCATCCTAAAGAGGTTCATTTTTGTACAAACAAATTTCTGGATTTTTTTGCCACAAAATGGTGTCAACAAAACTTCACAAGATTGATAGCAACTACTCATATGGATATCTAGAGGCCATATCAAGCATTCAAACTAGTTGGAACTCAAATAATTCAACATGGAAGCTCATTTTCAATAGCACCAAGAACAGCTAATTGTGCAAAAATATAATCCACTAAAGCAAAAACTAACTGGAGCAATGGAGGAGTCACATACTGATACGTCTCCAACGTATCTATAATTTATGAAGTATTCATGCTTTTATATTATTATTCTTGGATCTTTTACAATCATTTTATAGCAACTTTATATCATTTGTTGGCGATTGTTGTTTTTTGCTTGTTTTTTACATCGCAGAAAATCAATATATACCAAACGGAGTCCAAATGTAGCAAAACTATTTGGCGATTGTTTATGGACCAGAAGACACAACTTGGGCCAAACAAGTACTAGAGGGGTGCCCCGAGGGGGGCACAACCCACCTGGGCATGCTTGGGGCCCAGGTCGCTGCTAACTGAAGTCGGCCGATTCCTTCGCTGCTAACTAAATCTGATCGATCCTTCTCGCTGCTCACTGAAGTTGATCCAGCCCCCGTGCGATGTGTAGCCAACTGTTGCTTTGGGTTGTCTCTGGATGAACAGTGCCCATTGTTGCCGTGTGTGCAATATGTAGAACAAGTCAAGACATGGTGAGTCGACCTAGCCAGTTGGTTGGTTGTGGATGAATAGTTCTCGGTGGGGGTTGGATATGAATAGGACCCCGGTCCTGTGTAGGCAGTTATCGCTGGATGAACATGACCCCGTGGTAGTAGGCGGTTGCCGCTGGATGAACATGACCCCGAGGAGGCTGCAACACACCCAGCCGGTTGGGGTGGATGAACAGGACCCCGTGGAGGCTGTAGGAAGTCGACAGTGGATGAACAGTAGCCCGTGGAGTCCTGTTTTGCGGTACGCCACACCCCTCCCGATGAACAGGACCCCGTTTCGATCATAGGCGCTCGAACAGAAGTCTGTTTCCTCCGTTTTGTGGTACACCACACCCCTCCCGACCAACAGGACCCTGTTCCGACCGTAGGTGCTCGAACAGAAGTCTGTTTCCTCGTTTGCAGTACACCAGACCCCTCCCGATGAACAGGATCCCATTTTGGCCATAGCCGGTCAAACAGAAGGTTGTTTCCTCCGTTCTACGGTATGCCAGGCCCCATTTCGGCTGTTCCATCCAAGCCAGTTGGCTCCCGACGAACATGACGCATTCCGTTGCCTCTCAATGAACACGATGCAGCTTCTCCATTTCGACCCAGCCGGTTGGCTTCCGATGAACAGGATGTTGTTGCTATCGTCCGCTGGCTCTCCATGTACACAAGCGTTGGCCGTAAGTATGCGCGAGTAGGTGATCGAGACCCCACCCGTATGTACGTATGTGGCCGTATTTTTTGGCATGTGGTTGTACGTATGTGTACACAGTTTAGTAGGGATTGCCTGAACTGCTACGTCGGGGGCTCTACTACTACACGTGTCCTGCTTGCTCGGCCATGGTTCATCGTTTCAGAGAGAGCGATCAAACAGTATGTACATACACGTTCACGACTAGACAGACAACGCTACGTACGCTTCGACCGGGTGGGTCCGAGCCGTTAGGAAGAATAAGGACGCACTTCCTTGCATGCGAAGGTATAGCTGCTGGGTCCCAGCTGTCAGGGGAGGAATCTTTTTTATTTTGCGAGTAATAAGGAGGCACTTCCTTGTGTTCGAAGATGTAGCTGGTGGGTCCAACTGCCAGCCTCACCGACTAAAGACCTCTTCCGATGACTTTCGTTCGTTGACCTAGTAGACCACATCGCACGATGAGCATCCAGGCGGTGGACGACGGTGAGGCCTAGGAAGGGAATGACGCGGAGCCAGGGAAGACGGGGCAGGTGGATGCCCAGGTAGAGGGGAGTATGAGGGTTCACTGGTTCGGCTGCCATCGCCGGAGAATAACAGGGGGTGTAGCCGTGTGATACGTCTCCAATGTATCTATAATTTTTGATTGTTCCATGCTATTATATTACCCCTTTTGGATGTTTATGGGCTTTATTTTACACATTTATATCATTTTTGGGACTAACCTACTAACCGGGGGCCCAGCCCGTAATGCTATTTTTTTGCCTATTTCAGTATTTCAAAGAAAAGGAATATCAAACGGAGTCCAAACGGAATGAAACCTTCGGTAGTGTGATTTTTGGAACGAACGTGATCCAGAGGACTTGGAGTGCAAGTCAAGAAACAGCCGAGGCCTCCACGAGATAGGAGGGCGCCCCCCCTGTAGGGCGCGCCCCCTATCTCGTGGGCCCCTCGGGCGGCCACTGTTGTACTTCTTCCTCCTATATAAGCCTACGTACCCCAAAAACATCCAGGGGTAGGACAAAACACAACTTCCACCACCGTAACCTTCTGTATCCGCGAGATCTCATCCTGGAGCCTTCGTCGGCACTCTGCCGGAGGGGGAATCGACCACATACCTACATCAACATCCTTGCCGCTCCGATGAGTTGTGAGTAGTTTACCACAGACCTACGGGTCCATAGTTATTAGCTAGATGGCTTCTTCTCTCTTTTTGGATCTCAATACAATGTTCTCCCCCTCTCTTGTGGAGATCTATTCAATGTAATCTCTTTTTGCGGTGTGTTTGTCGAGATCCGATGAATTGTGGGTTTATGATCAAGTTTATCTATGATTAATATTTGAATCTTCTCTAAATTCTTTTATGTATGATTGAGTTATCTTTGCAAGTCTCTTCAAATTATCAGTTTGGTTTGGCCTACTAGATTGGTCTTTCTTGCCATGGGAGAAGTGCTTAGCTTTGGGTTCAATCTTGCGGTGTCCTTACCCAGTGACAGAAAGGGTTGCAAGGCACGTGTTGTATTGTTGCCATCGAGGATAAAAAGATGGGGTTTATATCATATTATTTGAGTTTATCCCTCTACATCATGTCATCTTGCTTAATGCGTTACTCTGTTCTTTGTGAACTAAATACTCTAGATGCATGCTGGATAGCGGTCGATGTGTGGAGTAATAGTAGTAGATGCAGGCAGGAGTCGGTCTACTTGTTATGGACGTGATGCCTATATACATGATCATGCCTAGATAACGTCATAATTATTCGCTTTTCTATCAATTTCTCGACAGTAATTTGTTCACCCACCGTAATACATATGGTATCTTGAGAGATGCCTCTAGTGAAACCTATGGCCTCCTGGTCTATCTCTTATCACATTTGCTTCCAATCTACTTTTATTTGCATCTTTATTTTCTGCATCTATATTATAAAATACCAAAAATATATTTATCTTATCATACTATCTCTATCAGATCTCACTTTCGCAAGTGGCCGTAAAGGGATTGACAACCCCTTAGTCGTGTTGGTTGCGAGTTCTTTATTTGTTTGTGTAGGTTCGTGGGACTTGTTGAGGAGCCTCCTACTCGATTGATACCTTGGTTCTCAAAAACTGAGGGAAATACTTACGTTACTATTGCTGCATCACCCTCTCCTCTTCGAGGAAAACCGACGCAAGCTCAAGACGTAGCAAGAAGGATTTCTCGCGCCGTTGCCGGGGAGGTCTTCGCTCAAGTCAAGACATACCAAGTACCCATCACAAACTCATCTCCTCGCATTTACATTATTTGCCATTTTCCTCTCGTTTTCCTCTCCCCCACTTCACCCTTGCCGTTTTATTCGCCCTCTCTTTCCCAATCTCCTCCTCTCTTTTCCGCTTGCCCTTTCGTTTGCTCGTTTGGTTGGAATTGTTGGGGAACGTTGCAGAAAATTAAAATTTTTCCTACGGTTTCACCAAGATCCATCTATGAGTTCATCTAGAAACGAGTCATGGGAGAGTGATTGCATCTACATACCACTTGTAGATCGCGTGTGGAAGCATTCAATGGAACGGGGTTGATGGAGTCGTACTCGCCGTGATTCAGATCACCGATGACCTAGTGCCGAACGGACAGCACCTCCGCATTCAACACACGTATGGAGCGGATGACGTCTCCTCCTTCTTGATCCAGCAAGGGGGAAGGAGAGGTTGATGAAGATCCAGCAGCACGACGGCGTGGTGGTGGATGCAGCAGAACTTCGGCAGGGCTTCGCTAAGCAACTACGGAAGGAGGAGGAGGTGTTGCAGTGAGGAGGGAGGCGCCAGGGCTTATGGGTGCGGCCACCCCTCCTTCCCCTCCCTTTATATAGGAGCATGAGAGGGGGGAGGGCGCAGCCTTGCCCCTTCCTCCAAGGAAGGGGTGCGGCCAAGAGGGAGGGAGGAGTCCATCCTCCCCAAGGCACCTCGGAGGTGCCTTCCCCTCTTTGGACTCTCCCCTCTCCAAGTCTTCTTGGCGCATGGGCCTCTTGGGGCTGGTGCCCTTGGCCCATATAGGCCAAGGCGCACCCCCTACAGCCCATGTGGCCCCCCGGGGCAGGTGGACCCCCCGGTGGACCCCCGGACCCCTTTCGGCACTCCCGGTACAATACCGATAAAGTGCGAAACTTTTCAGGCGACCAAAATAAGACTTCCTATATATAAATCTTTACCTCCGGACCATTCCGGAACTCCTCGTGATGTCCGGGATCTCATCCGGGACTCCGAACAACATTCAGTATGCTGCATACTCATATTCATACAACCCTAGCGTCACCGAACCTTAAGTGTGTAGACCCTACGGGTTCGGGAGACACGTAGACATGACCGAGACGGTTCTCGGGCAATAACCAATAGCAAGATCTGGATACCCATGTTGGCTCCCACATGCTCCTCGATGATGTCATCGGATGAACCACGATGTCGAGGATTCGATCAAACCCCGTATACAATTCCCTTTGTCAATCGGTACGTTACATGCCCAAGACTCGATCGTCGGTATCCCAATACCTTGTTCAGTCTTGTTACCGGCAAGTCACTTTACTCGTACCGTAATGCATGATCCCGTGACCAAACACTTGGTCACTTTGAGCTCATTATGATGATGCATTACCGAGTGGGCCCAGAGATACCTCTCCGTCATACGGAGTGACAAATCCCAGTCTCGATCCGTGTCAACCCAACAGACACTTTTGGAGATACCTGTAGTGCACCTTTATAGTCACCCAGTTACGTTGTGACGTTTGGAACACCCAAAGCACTCTTACGGTATCCGGGAGTTACACGATCTCATGGTCTAAGGAAGAGATACTTGACATTGAAAAAGCTCTAGCAAAACGAACTACACGATCTTGTGCTATGCTTAAGATTGGGTCTTGTCCATCACATCATTCTCCTAATGATGTGATCCCGTTGTCAATGACATCTAATGTCCATAGTCAGGAAACCATGACTATCTGTTGACCAATGAGCTAGTCAACTAGAGGCTCACTAGGGACATGTTATGGTCTATGTATTCACACGTGTATTACGATTTCCGGATAATACAATTATAGCATGAATAAAAGACAATTATCATGAACAAGGAAATATAATAATAATGCTTTTATTATTGCCTCTAGGGCATATTTCCAACAGTCTCCCACTTGAACTAGAGTCAATAATCTAGTTACATTGTGATGAATTGAACACCCATAGAGTTCTGGTGTTGATCATGTTTTGCTTGTGAGAGAGGTTTAGTCAATGGATCTGCGACATTCAGATCCGTATGTACTTTGCAAATATCTATGTCTCCATCTTGAACATTTTCACGGATGGAGTTGAAACGACGCTTGATGTGCCTGGTCTTCTTGTGAAACCTGGGCTCCTTGGCAAGGGCAATAGCTCTAGTGTTGTCACAGAAGAGTTTGATCGGCCCCGACGCATTGGGTATGACTCCTAGGTCGGTGATGAACTCCTTCACCCAAATTGCTTCATGCGCTGCCTCCGAGGCTGCCACGTATTCCGCTTCACATGTAGATCCCGCCAAGACGCTCTGCTTGCAGCTGCACCAGCTTACTGCTCCACCATTCAACATATACATGTATCCGGTTTGTGACTTAGAGTCATCCAGATCTGTGTCGAAGCTAGCGTCGACGTAACCCTTTACGACGAGCTCTTCGTCACCTCCATAAACGAGAAACATGTCCTTTGTCCTTTTCAGGTACTTCAGGATATTCTTGACCGCTGTCCAGTGTTCCTTGCCGGGATTACTTTGGTACCTTCCTACCAAACTTACGGCAAGGTTTACATCAGGTCTGGTACACAGCATGGCATACATAATAGATCCTATGGCTGAGGCATAGGAGATGACGCTCATCTCTTCTTTATCTTTTGCCGTGGTCGGGCATTGAGCCGAGCTCAATCTCACACCTTGCAATACAGGCAAGAACCCCTTCTTGGACTGATCCATTTTGAACTTCTTCAAAATCTTATCAAGGTATGTGCTCTGTGAAAGACCTATGAGGCGTCTTGATCTATCCCTATAGATCTTGATGCCTAATATGTAAGCAGCTTCTCCAAGGTCCTTCATTGAAAAACACTTATTCAAGTAGGCCTTAATGCTGTCCAAGAATTCTATATCATTTCCCATCAAAAGTATGTCATCTACATATAATATGAGAAATGCTACAGAGCTCCCACTCACTTTCTTGTAAACACAGGCTTCTCCATAAGTCTGCATAAACCCAAACGCTTTGATCATTTCATCAAAGCGAATGTTCCAACTCCGAGATGCTTGCACCAGCCCATAAATGGATCGCTGGAGCTTGCATACTTTGTTAGCATTCTTAGGATCGACAAAACCCTCCGGATGCATCATATACAGTTCTTCCTTAAGATGCCCGTTAAGGAATGCCGTTTTGACGTCCATCTGCCATATCTCATAATCATAGTATGCGGCAATTGCTAACATGATTCGGACGGACTTAAGCTTCGCTATGGGAGAGAAAGTCTCATCGTAGT
The DNA here is from genome assembly GCF_018294505.1 of Triticum aestivum. Taxonomy (NCBI): domain Eukaryota; kingdom Viridiplantae; phylum Streptophyta; class Magnoliopsida; order Poales; family Poaceae; genus Triticum; species Triticum aestivum. The sequence goes on from NC_057804.1 coordinate 491,879,300, forward strand.
CAATCCCTTGAACTTGCCGATAACCCTTAGCGACAAGTCGAGCTTTATAGATGGTGACATTACCATCTGCGTCCGTCTTCTTCTTAAAGATCCATTTGTTTCCTATCGCTCGCCGATCATCGGGCAAGTCAGTCAAAGTCCATACTTTGTTTTCATACATGGATTCAATCTCGGATTTCATGGCTTCTAGCCATTTGTTGGAATCTGGGCCCGCCATCGCTTCTTCATAGTTCGAAGGTTCACCGTTGTCTAACAACATGATTTCCAGGACAGGGTTGCCGTACCACTCTAGTGCAGAACGTGTCCTTGTGGACCTACGAAGTTCAGTAGCAACTTGATCCGAAGTACCTTGATCATCATCATTATTTTCCTCTTCAGTTGGTGTAGGCATCATAGGAACATTTTCCTGAGCTGCACTACTTTCCCATTCAAGAGGTAGTACTTCATCGAGTTCTACTTTCCTCCCACTTACTTCTTTCGAGAGAAACTCTTTTTCCAGAAAGGATTCGTTCTTGGCAACAAAGATCTTGCCCTTGGATCTTAAGTAGAAGGTATACCCAATGGTTTCTTTGGGGTATCCTATGAAGACGCATTTTTCCGACTTGGCTTCGAGCTTTTCAGGTTGAAGTTTCTTGACATAAGCAACGCATCCCCAAACTTTTAGAAACGACAGCTTAGGTTTCTTCCCAAACCATAATTCATATGGTGTCGTCTCAACGGATTTAGACGGTGCCCTATTTAAAGTGAATGTAGCTGTCTCTAGAGCGTATCTCCAAAATGATAGCGGTAAATCGGTAAGAGACATCATAGATCGCACCATATCTAATAGAGTGCGATTACGACGTTCGGACACACCGTTACGCTGAGGTGTTCCAGGCGGCGTGAGTTGTGAAACGATTCCACATTTTCTGAAGTGTGTACCAAATTTGTGACTTAAATATTCTCCTCCACGATCCGATCGTAAGAATTTTATCTTCCGGTCATGTTGATTCTCTACCTCATTCTGAAATTCCTTGAACTTTTCAAAGGTCTCAGACTTGTGTTTCATCAAGTAGACATACCCATATCTACTCAAGTCATCTGTGAGAGTGAGAACATAACGATATCCTCCGCGAGCCTCAACACTCATTGGACCGCACACATCGGTATGTATGATTTCCAACAAGTTGGTTGCTTGCTCCATTGTTCTGGAGAACGGAGTCTTTGTCATTTTGCCCATGAGGCATGGGTCGCATGTGTCAAATGATTCATAATCGAGAGACTCTAAAAGTCCATCAGCATGGAGCTTCTTCATGCGCTTGACACCAATGTGACCAAGGCGGCAGTGCCACAAGTATGTGGGACTATTGTTATCAACTTTACATCTTTTGGTATTCACGCTATGAATATGTGTAACACTACGTTCGAGATTCATTAAGAATAAACCATTGACCATCGGGGCATGACCATAAAACATATCTCTCATATAAATAGAACAACCATTATTCTCGGATTTAAATGAGTAGCCATCTCGTATTAAACGAGATCCAGATACAATGTTCATACTCAAACTTGGCACTAAATAACAATTATTGAGGTTTAAAACTAATCCCGTGGGTAAATGTAGAGGTAGCGTGCCGATGGCGATCACATCAACCTTGGAACCATTCCCGACGCGCATCGTCACCTCGTCCTTCGCCAGTCTCCGCTTATTCCGCAGCTCCTGCTGTGAGTTACAAATATGAGCAACGGCACCGGTATCAAATACCCAGGAGTTACTACGAGTACTGGTAAGGTACACATCAATTACATGTATATCAAATATACCTTTGGTGTTGCCGGCCTTCTTATCCGCTAAGTATTTGGGGAAGTTCCGCTTCCAGTGACCCTTCCCCTTGCAATAAAAGCACTCAGTCTCAGGCTTGGGTCCATTCTTTGACTTCTTCCCGGTAACTGGCTTACCAGGCGCGGCAAACTCCTTGCCGTCCTTCTTGAAGTTCTTCTTACCCTTGCCCTTCTTGAACTTAGTGGTCTTATTGACCATCAACACTTGATTTTCTTTCTTGATTTCAACCTCTGCTGACTTCAGCATAGAGAATACTTCAGGAATGGTCTTTACCATCCCCTGCATATTGTAGTTCATCACAAAGCTCTTGTAGCTTGGTGGGAGCGACTGAAGGATTCTGTCAATGACCGCCTCATCAGGGAGGTCAATATTCAGCTGGGTCATACGGTTGTGCAACCCAGACATCTTGAGTATGTGCTCACTGACAGAACTATTTTCCTCCATCTTACAACTATAGAACTTGTCGGAGATGTCATATCTCTCGACCCGGGCGTGAGCTTGGAAAACTAGTTTCAGCTCCTCGAACATCTCATATGCTCCGTGATGCTCAAAACGCTTTTGGAGCCCCGGTTCTAAGCTGTAAAGCATGCCGCACTGAACGAGGGAGTAATCATCAGTACGTGTCTGCCAAACGTTCAAATCGTCTTGCAGTGCTGGGAGAGCAGGTCGGTCACCTAACGGTGCTTCAAGGACATATGCTTTCTTGGCAGCTATGAGGATGATCCTAAGGTTCCGGACCCAGTCTGTATAGTTGCTGCCATCATCTTTCAGCTTGGTTTTCTCTAGGAACGCATTGAAGTTCATGTTGACATGAGCGTTGGCCATTTGATCTACAAGACATATTTTGCAAAGATTTTAGACTAAGTTCATGATAATTAAGTTCATCTAATCAAATTATTTAATGAACTCCCACTCAGATTTGACATCCCCTTAGTCATCTAAGTGTTACACGATCCGAGTCGACTAGGCCATGTCCGATCATCACGTGAGACGGACTAGTCATCGTCGGTGAACATTCTCATGTTGATCGTATCTTCCATACGACTCGTGTTCGACCTTTCGGTCTCCGTGTTCCGAGGCCATGTCTGTACATGCTAGGCTCGTCAAGTTAACCCTAAGTGTTTTGCATGTGTAAAACTGTCTTACACCCGTTGTATGTGAACGTAAGGATCTATCACACCCGATCATCACGTGGTGCTTCGAAACGATGAACTTTAGCAACGGTGCACAGTTAGGGGAGAACACTTCTTGAAATTGTTGTAAGGGATCATCTTATTTACTACCGTCATTCTAAGTAAACAAGATGCATAAAACATAATAAACATCACATGCAATTATATAAAGTAGTGACATGATATGGCCAATATCATATAGCTCCTTTGATCTTCATCTTCGGGGCTCCATGATCATCTTGTCACCGGCATGACACCATGATCTCCATCATCATGATCTACATCATCGTGTCTTCATGAAGTTGTCACGCCAACGACTACTTCTACTTCTATGACTAACGTGTTTAGCAATAAAGTAAAGTAGTTTACATGGTGTTCTTCAATGACACGCAGGTCATACAAAAAATAAAGACAACTCCTATGGCTCCTGCCGGTTGTCATACTCATTGACATGCAAGTCGTGATTCCTATTACAAGAACATGATCTCATACATCACAATATATCATTCATCATTCATCACAACTTTTGGCCATATCACATCACATGACAATTGCTGCAAAAACAAGTTAGACGTCCTCTAATTGTTGTTACATCTTTTACGTGGCTGCAATTGGGTTCTAGCAAGAACGTTTTCTTACCTACGAATAACCACAACGTGATTTTGTCAACTTCTATTTACCCTTCATAAGGACCCTTTTCATCGAATCCGCTCCAACTAAAGTGGGAGAGACAGACACCCGCCAGCCACCTTATGCAACTAGTGCATGTCAGTCGGTGGAACCGGTCTCACGTAAGCGTACGTGTAAGGTTGGTCCGGGTCGCTTCATCCCACAATACCGCTGAAGCCAGATAAGACTAGTAGCGGCAAGCAAGTTGACAAGATCTACGCCCACAACAAAATTGTGTTCTACTCGTGCAATAGAGAACTACACATAGACCTAGCTCATGATGCCACTGTTGGGGAACGTTGCAGAAAATTAAAATTTTTCCTACGGTTTCACCAAGATCCATCTATGAGTTCATCTAGAAACGAGTCATGGGAGAGTGATTGCATCTACATACCACTTGTAGATCGCGTGCGGAAGCGTTCAATGGAACGGGGTTGATGGAGTCGTACTCGCCGTGATTCAGATCACCGATGACCTAGTGCCGAACGGACAGCACCTCCGCATTCAACACACGTACGGGGCGGATGACGTATCCTCCTTCTTGATCCAGCAAGGGGGAAGGAGAGGTTGATGAAGATCCAGCAGCACGACGGCGTGGTGGTGGATGCAGCAGAACTTCGGCAGGGCTTCGCTAAGCAACTACGGAAGGAGGAGGAGGTGTTGCAGTGAGGAGGGAGGCGCCAGGGCTTATGGGTGCGGCCACCCCTCCCTCCCCTCCCTTTATATAGGCGCATGAGAGGGGGGAGGGCGCAGCCTTGCCCCTTCCTCCAAGGAAGGGGTGCGCCCAAGAGGGGGGGAGGAGTCCATCCTCCCCAAGGCACCTCGGAGGTGCCTTCCCCTCTTTGGACTCTCCCCTCTCCAAGTCTTCTTGGCGCATGGGCCTCTTGGGGCTGGTGCCCTTGGCCCATATAGGCCAAGGCGCACCCCCTACAGCCCATGTGGCCCCCCGGGGCAGGTGGACCCCCCCGGTGGACCCCCGGACCCCTTTTGGCACTCCCGGTACAATACCGATAAAGTGCGAAACTTTTCTGGCGACCAAAATAAGACTTCCTATATATAAATCTTTACCTCCGGACCATTCCGGAACTCCTCGTGACGTCCGGGATCTCATACGGGACTCCGAACAACATTCGGTATGCTGCATACTCATATTCATACAACCCTAGCGTCACCGAACCTTAAGTGTGTAGACCCTACGGGTTCGGGAGACACGTAGACATGACCGAGACGGTTCTTGGGCAATAACAAACAGCGGGATCTGGATACCCATGTTGGCTCCCACATGCTCCTCGATGATGTCATCGGATGAACCACGATGTCGAGGATTCGATCAAACCCCATATACAATTCCCTTAGTCAATCGGTACGTTACATGCCCAAGACTCGATCGTCGGTATCCCAATACCTCGTTCAGTCTTGTTACCGGCAAGTCACTTTACTCGTACCGTAATGCATGATCTCGTGACCAAACACTTGGTCACTTTGAGCTCATTATGATGATGCATTACCGAGTGGGCCCAGAGATACCTCTTCGTCATACGGAGTGACAAATCCCAGTCTCGATCCGTGTCAACCCAACAGACACTTTCGGAGATACCTGTAGTGCACCATTATAGTCACCCAGTTACGTTGTGACGTTTGGAACACCCAAAGCACTCTTACGGTATCCGGGAGTTACACGATCTCATGGTCTAAGGAAGAGATACTTGACATTGAAAAAGCTCTAGCAAAACGAACTACACGATCTTGTGCTATGCTTAAGATTGGGTCTTGTCCATCACATCATTCTCCTAATGATGTGATCCCTTTGTCAATGACATCTAATGTCCATAGTCAGGAAACCATGAATATCTGTTGACCAACGAGCTAGTCAACTAGAGGCTCACTAGGGACATGTTATGGTCTATGTATTCACATGTGTATTACGATTTCCGGATAATACAATTATAGCATGAATAAAAGACAATTATCATGACCAAGGAAATATAATAATAATGCTTTTATTATTGCCTCTAGGGCATATTTCCAACAGGAATAGATGCTTATTTATTGCTAAACAGAGAACTTAAGATCTATGGATCCTCATCCGCTTGCTAATCTTTTTAAGAGATCCAATTATGATGAACCAGTTGCTAGTGAGTTCTGTGCACTAGATTATCTTTATGAAGCTTTGCTAAAAAATTGTGAATCTGAAAATTATGATGAAATTCATGAAGAGATTCACGATAACTCCTTGAATAAAAAGCATGATTGCAATGATTTTCCTATAAATTCTCTTGATGTCAATTGTGCTAATAATATGCAAAACCCTAAGCTTGGGGATGCTAGTTTTGCTATGTCTACTACTTGTTTCAATGATCATGATTGGGGTGATTCTTCTTATAACCTTGAAAATTTATTTAAGCCCCATGATGAATATGAGATTGATAATAGTGTTTGCAATAATATTGAAAATGGGTTTGGAAGAGTGTCAACTTTAGATCCCACATATTTGGAGTATGTTCAATCTTATGATATTTTTGATAAAAGTGGGTTCGGAAAGGTCATGACTTTAGTTAATGTTAATCCCACTATCTTGGAAGAGTGTCAACTTTGCATGCATGTGGATCGTGTTGAGAATATGTTATGTGATAGTTATTTTGTTGAATTTTCTTATGATCCCACATGTAATTATTATGAGAGAGGAAAATATGGTTGTAGAAATTTTCATGTTACTAAATTACCTCTCTACATGTTGAGATTGCTATCATCTCTTTGTTCTTCCTTGCATATGCTAGTTTTTGACTGCATTAATAATTTGTTTGCTTACAAGATGCCTATGCATAGGAAGTATGTTAGACTTAGATGTGTTTTTCACATGCTACATGATGCTCTCTTTATGCTTCAATTCTTGTCTATCATGTGAGCATCATTGAAATCTCAACGCCTAGCTAAAAAGGCTTTAAAGAAAAGCGCTTGTTGGGAGACACCCCAATATTTTTCCTTGCTGTTATTTAATAAGTTTTTGTTTCCACTTTCTGTTTAGATGTGTTTTTATCTTTTATTTAGTGTTTGTGTCAAGTAGAACCTATAGGATAAACTATGATGATAGTTGATTTGATTCTGCTGAAAAACAGAAACTTTGCGCTCACGAGAAAAACTACAATAAATCACAGAAACGTGCTTTTACATTGATTCTTTTTGTTGCTGATCAAAAAACAAATTTTCCAGTACGTACTATTTTTGTAGGATTTTTAGAGTTCCAGAAGTTTGCGTTAGTTACAGATTGCTACAGACTGTTCTGTTTGTGACAGATTCTGTTTTTCGTGTGTTGTTTGCTTATTTTGATGCATCTATGGCTAGTAAAATAGTTTATAAACCATAGAGAAGTTGGAATACAGTAGGTTTAACACCAAAATAAATTAAGAATGAGTTCATTACAGTACCTTATGTGGTGGCTTTGTTTTCTTTCACTAACGGAGCTTATAAGATTTCCTGTTGAGTTTTGTGTTGTGAAGTTTTCAAGTTTTGGGTAAAGCTTTTATGGACTATGGAATAAAGGGTGGCAAGAGCCTAAGCTTGGGGATGCCCAAGGCACCCCAAGATATTCAAGGATAGCCAAAAGCCTAAGCTTGGGGATGCCCCGGGAAGGCACCCCCTCTTTCGTCTTTGTTCATTGGTAACTTTACTTGGAGCTATATTTTTATTCGCCACGTGATATGTGTTTTGCTTGGAGCGTCGTGTATTATATTAGTCTTTGCTTTTTAGTTTACCACAATCATCCTTGCTGTACACACCTTTTTGGAGAAGCCTATTTGATTAGAATTTGCTAGAATACTCTATGTGCTTCACTTATATCTTTTGAGTTTGATAGTTTTCGCTCTAGTACTTCACTTATATCTTTTAGAGCACGGTGGTGTCTTAATTTTGGAGAAATTGCTAGTCTCTCATGCTTCACTTATATTATTTTGAGAGTCTTTTAGAACAGCATGGTATTTTCTTTGGTTACAAATTTGGTCCTAGAATGATGAACATCCAAGTTGGGTATAATAAAAACTATCATAGAAATTGAATTGAATGCTGTGATCAATTTGTTGCTTGATAATTGTTTTGAGATATAAAGGTAATAATGTTAGGGTCATGCTAGTGGATAATTATGAAATTGAGAAATACTTTTGTTGAAGTTGGCAAGTCCCATAGCATGCACGTATGGTAAAAGTTGTGTGACAAATTTGTTGCATGAGGTGCTCTTTTGAGTGTCTTCCTTATGAGTGGCAGTCAGGGACGAGCTATGGAATTTTTTTCCTACCAAACTATCCCTCTTGGGCATGCGTAGTAGTACTTTGCTTTGAGGGCGAAGTAGATTTTTGCAATAAGTATATGAGTTCTTTATGACTAATGTGAGTCCATGGATATACACACACTCATCCTTCCACTTTGCTAGGTTTTCTTATTACCGCGCAACTCTCCCGGTATTGAACCCATTATTTACCTTCCTCAAAACAGCCACCATACCTACCTATTATGGCATTTCCATAGTCATTCCGAGATATATTGCCATGCAACTTTCCACTGTTCCGTTTATTATGGCATGTTTCATCATTGTCATATTGCTCTTTGCATGATCATGTAGTTGACATTGTATTTGTGGCAAGGCCACCTTCATAATTTTCATACATGTCACTCTTGATTCATTGCATATCCCGGTAGACCGCCGGAGGCATTCATATAGAGTCATATTTTGTTCTAGCTTTGAGTTGTAATTCTTGAGTTGTAAATCCATAAAAGTGTGATGATCTTCATTATTAGAGCATTGTCCCAGTGAGGAAAGGATGATGAAGACTATCCCCCACAAGTCGGGATTGGACTTTGGACTTTATAAAAATAAAAGAGGCCAAAGAAGCCCACAAAAGAAAAAAAGAAAAGAAAAAAAAAGAAAAGAAAAAAAAAGAAAAAACAGAAAAAACAGAAAAAAAAATTAAAATGAGAGAAAAAGAGAGAAGGGACAATTGTTACTATCTCTTTTTCCACATTTGTGCTTCAAAATAGCACCATGATCTTCATGATAGAGAGTCTCATATGTTGTCACTTTCATATACTAGTGGGAATCTTTCGTTATAGAACTTGGCTTGTATATTCCAATGATGAGCTTCCTCAAAGTGCCCTAGGTCTTCATGAGCAAGCAAGTTGGATGCACACCCACTTAGTTTCTTTTGTTGAGCTTTCATATATTTATAGCTCTAGTGCATCCGTTGCATGGCAATCCCTACTCACTCACATTGATATCTATTGATGGGCATCTCCATAGCCCGTTGATACGCCTAGTTGATGTGAGACTATCTTCTCCCACTTTTTGTCCTCACAACCACCATATTAGACCACCATAGTGCTATGTCCATGGCTTGCGCTCAAGTATTGCGTAAGAGTTGAAAAAGCTGAAGCGCGTTAAAAAGTATGAACCAATTGCTCAGCTCGGCATCGGGGTTGTACATGATGGGAGTATTTTGTGTAATGGAAGTGAAGCATGGCCTAACTATATGATTTTGTAGGGATAAGCTTTCTTTGGCTATGTTATTTTGATAGGACATGATTATTTCTTAGTATGCTTTGAAGCATTATTATTTTTATGTTTTATAAGCTTTTATCATGAACCATTTGGATCTGAACATTCATGCCACATTAAAGAAAATTACATTGAGAATTATGCTAGGTAGCATTCCACATCAAAAATTTCTTTTTTATCATTTACCTACTCGAGGACGAGCAGGAATTAAGCTTGGGGATGCTTGATACGTCTCCAACGTATCTATAATTTTTGATTGTTCCATGCTATTATATTACCCCTTTTGGATGTTTATGGGCTTTATTTTACACATTTATATCATTTTTGGGACTAACCTACTAACCGGAGGCCCAACCCGTATTGCTGTTTTTTTGCCTATTTCAGTATTTCGAAGAAAAGGAATATCAAACGGAGTCCAAATGGAATGAAACCTTCGGGAGCGTGATTTTTGGAACGAACATGATCCAGAGGACTTGGAGTGCAAGTCAAGAAACGGCCGAGGCCTCCATGAGATAGGAGGGCGCCCCCCTGTAGGGTGCGCCCCCTGTCTCGTAGGCCCCTCGGGCGGCCACCGACGTACTTCTTCCTCCTATATAAGCCTACGTACCCCGAAAACATCCAGGGGCAGGACAAAACACAATTTCCACCACCGTAACCTTCTGTATTCGCGAGATCTCATCTTGGAGCCTTCGCCGGCACTCTGCCGGAGGGGGGATCAACCACGAAGGGCTTCTACATCAACATCCTTGCCTCTTCGATGAGTTGTGAGTAGTTTACCACAGACCTACGGGTCCATAGTTATTAGCTAGATGGCTTCTTCTCTCTTTTTGGATCACAATACAATGTTCTCCCCCTCTCTTGTGGAGATCTATTCGATGTAATCTCTTTTTGCGGTGTGTTTGTCGAGATCCGATGAATTGTGGGTTTATGATCAAGTTTATCTATGATTAATATTTGAATCTTCTCTGAATTCTTTTATGTATGATTGAGTTATCTTTGCAAGTCTCTTCGAATTATCAGTTTGGTTTGGCCTACTAGATTGGTCTTTCTTGCCATGGGAGAAGTGCTTAGCTTTGGGTTCAATCTTGCGGTGTCCTTACCCAGTGACAGAAAGGGTTGCAAGGCACGTATTGTATTGTTGCCATCGAGGATAAAAAGATGGGGTTTATATCATATTGCTTGAGTTTATCCCTCTACATCATGTCATTTTGCTTAATGCGTCACTCTGTTCTTTGTGAACTTAATACTCTAGATGCATGTTGGATAGCGGTCGATGTGTGGAGTAATAGTAGTAGATGCAGGCAGGAGTCGGTCTACTTGTTATGGACGTGATGCATATATACGTGATCATGCCTAGATAACGTCATAATTATTCGCTTTTCTTCAATTGCTCAACAGTAATTTGTTCACCCACCGTAATACCTATGCTATCTTGAGAGAAGCCTCTAGTGAAACCTATGGCCTCCTGGTCTATCTCTTATCATATTTGCTTCCAATCTACTTTTATTTGCATCTTTATTTTCTGCATCTATATTATAAAATACCAAAAATATATTTATCCTATCATACTATCTCTATCAGATCTCACTTTCGCAAGTGGCCGTGAAGGGATTGACAACCCCTTTGTCGTGTTGGTTGCAAGTTCTTTATTTGTTTGTGTAGGTTCATGGGACTTGTTGAGGAGCCTCCTACTGGTTTGAAACCTTGGTTGTCAAAAACTGAGGGAAATACTTACACTACTATTGCTGCATCACCCTCTCCTCTTCGAGGAAAACCAACGCAAGATCAAGATGTAGCATCGTGTTGGTGAGTAGAGGGAAGGCCTAGCCAGCGGTGGGAGCAAGGTGGGGCCATGAGACCTGCACGCAGCACAACCAACCACCGGAGGCACAAGCAGGCAATATGGTTGGCGCTAGTTTGGGCGACTGGAGCAAGAAGATCAGAGGTTGAAGAAGCAACATGGTCGTTTTAACATCCAACGGTCACCACAAGTAAGCCACCTTACCTGGTGGAACCCAGCTAGCAGCGGGAGTAGGATGGGCCGGTGAGGCCTGCACGGTAGCACAGCCGGCCACGGGAGGAAGGAGCAGGCTGTCCTGCCGCTGGTTTGGGCGGCTAGAGCAGGAAGATAAGACTTTGAAGAAGCACGACGACCATTGGATGGACATCCAACAGTCACTACTCTTGTGTGTTGACTAAGTTGACACAGCCTTGCGTACATGTCAACCTTTTTTTAAGAAAGTGTACGCATCAACCTAGTAGGCGCACAAGCCAGCCTCAAATCTGTGGAAAACAGCATACAACCCATCTGCCATTATTTCTAATAATTTACAACCCATTTGCTAATTCTTAAGGATTTTTTTGATCCCATATTCTTTGGGGGCTGCTACGCGTCAACCGGCGGATCTTTTTAGAAGATCCTCCACCTCGCGAATCATCAGATCTAGCAAAATTGAGCGGCTGAACTTATTCCTCTACTTTGCAATTGAGGTATTGTTGCAGAAACACTTCCAGGAGAGATTATATTGTGTCGGTGTACAAAAGTATGGGCTTTTTTGTACCCCTTACTTGTGCATGGGCAGTCGTAGCCACGGCACGGCTTGGCAGGGCAGGAGGAGACAAAATACAAGGCTACCAAGACAGAACTCAAGATAGTGAACAAGGAACAAAAGACAAACCGGGCATCCCCCGGCAACATCCTTGCCGGGGCAGCTTATGTGGCCCCGGCAAGAGCCTTGCCGGGGCGACCTACGAAGCACCATCAAGGCTATCACCCTTGAGGCTAAGAGCTTTGACACCATCGACAGCGTCAAGGCCAATACTTGGGGACGTATACGTAGTAGCATGAAGATCTTTGTGAAGACTAATAGCCTGCGGGTCCACGTGGGACCAGAAGCTGGAGACCCCCGACAAGACCCTTGCCGGGGACGACCGCAAGACCCCCGGCAAGCCTTGCTGGGGACGATTGCGGGGCCACTACCAGGCCCACGCCCGACAAGATTTCGCCACCTCATCATCGTTCCAGCGCAACGGCTAGCTTGCAAACTAGGCAGGTGTCTGTGTGGCGGCATGCAGATCTTCGTAGAGGCTCTACCATCGCGCCAGTACAGCAGCAGCCAACCAGCCTAGTGTTGCATGCCTCGTCAGCCTGGACACATGTCAAGGCAAGGAGGGGAGGTGACGGACGGGACGACTTCTGCTACCGTTCCCGATAAAGTAAGAGGGCGCGTAGGCAGCACATTAAATGTGTTTGTCCTACGGTGCCGAGCGATAAGTATGTACACTGTAGATACTTTCTACCTCCTGTATGCCACTGTGGCAACCCTTTGACATATAAAAGGAGGCTCGAGGCATACTGAGAGAGGATTCAGACTTTTTGGACTGGGTATGCACCGCAACTAGTTCAAGAGCTCAAGAACACAAAATATACACACAAGCAGGACTAGGGTTTTACGCACCAGTGCGACCCGAACCTGGGTAAAAATCCCTAACGCAGACCACTAGACCCACTCTTCGTGCAGCTCTCTCTCTGCCAACCTTAGAAGGGATCCCGGTGATCCCATAGGTGTCGTTTTCCTGACATCTATGGCGCACCAGGTAGGGGGTATGAGTTGTGAGAATTTGGTCTCAGCGTCGCGACGTTGAGGACCCCGGCGTCGCCGCGGCAAGAGCCCTCAGCGTCACTCTCAAGACGCACAGGGCCGACATGCACGCCATGATGCTGGCGAAAAAGGCGCACGCCCGCGGAACCGTGATGGAACTCCTTCTAACATTGTTAGAAGTCTGAGCTCCTCCTGTTCCTCGCGCTTGTCGCTGCCACCGACGTGAGCATGGCACGAGCGCAGCTACTCCTCGACTTTCCTCCCACTGCGGAGAAGCAAGAAGAGTGGAGGGCTACTATCCAAAGCCTTATTGGCCACACCAACAGGGATGGCCACCAGGAGGCAAGTCCTTCGTGGCGCCTGGCCACTGAGTCGGCGCGCGTCGATAGTGGGAGGGCTGGAGGCGCCTGGCCACTAAAGCATCAACTCCTTTTCGGGCCTGCCCATTTTGGGATTCCTTTTCCAGCGATTTTGGAAAGGTTCTAGAACCTTCCCAAAACTGCTTTTTTTTCTCTTTTTCTTATGGTTTTTATTTTTTTCATTTCTTCTTTTTTCATTTTTTTAATGTTTTGTTTCTTATTTTGCTTTATTTTCTTTTCTTTTTGTCCTTCCATTTTTCTCCTTTGCCGCCATCTTCCAAATTTGTTAACATGTTTTCCCAAATAGCAAACAATTTTTAAATCATGACCATTCATCATCAACTCGTGGACATTTATTTAAAATCATGAACATTTTTCGTATTCACGAACATTTTTTAAGACCATGAACATTTTTAGAACTGATAAAATGTTTATACAATTTTGTGAACAATTTTATAAAAGAGAGCGCATTCGTTTTGAATCGGTGAACATTTTTGGAATAAATGGACATGTTTCAGAAAGTGGGGGAACATTATTTCTCCCCCCAAAAAAAAATTTATGATCTTTTTTCTTGAAATACATGAACTTATTTCGAATCAGCAAAATATTTTTGTGTGAGTGAACATTTTTAAATTCATTATTTTTAAAAAAAATCAGAACATTTTAAAAACAATTCGTATAAAAATTGAATTTCCAAACATTAGTTCAATTTCATAAAAAAATTAATACACAAGAATTTTGTAAACTGAGTCGAATTTTTCAAAAGCATGGACATTTTATGAATATGTGCACATTTTTTAGAGTAACATGAACATTTTATAAAGACACGGTCATTTCTTTTCAAAATCATGATTACTTTTTGACTGTGTGAACATTTTTTTGGAAAAAGTTCGAACATGTTTTTTCCAAACTCACATATTGTTAAAGTTTGGTACTTTTTCAAATCCCAAATTATTTAGGATAAAAAACACAGAAAAAAGAAAGTGAAAAACTCGAAATTAAGAAAATAGTGGGGGCCGTAAATGAGTCGGCCTAAACGGGTACAATTGGGTAGCAAGCGGTGCGCGCTCCCGCTCCTCCCAGCACGCCGGGCCAAATAAGAGCTCCCTTTAGCGTTGTGCACGCTAGCGAACGAGCCGACGCGCATTCTTCCTTCCCAAGCGCGCTACTTTAGACCAGTCATTTTGCTGGGCTGGACACCAGCTGGTTTTTTAAATTTTATTCTCAGTTTAAAATGTCTTGGAAATTACAAAAAGGTTTCAATATTCCAAAATTTTGTGAATTTTGAAAAAAAATATGATCGACAAATCATACGTTCATGAATTTGTAAAAAAATCTCGTATTCCAAAGATCTTCTCGTTCATAAAAAATGTTTGTGTAAACAAAAATCTTAAATTTGTAAAAATAATCATGAATTTCTATAACTTTTTCCCAAATTTCAAAACAAAAATCATGGATTCAAAAAGTTTGTTAATTCCAAAAAAATCGCAATTCAAAAAAAATCCCTTATTATCTTGGAAAATGATCAGAAATTCAGAAAATGTTTACAAATTTGAAATAGGTTCAGGATTTGAAGAAAAATTCTTAATTTCTTTTTTGCGAATTTGTAAAATCTTCACAAATTCAAGAAAGACAAAGGGAAAAGAAACGAGAAGTTTCAAAAGGAAATAAATTAAATACGAAAAAGAAAAACAAGAAAAAACACATTCCCAGAACTGGAAACAAGAAAAACAAGCCGGCCAATTGTATGCAAGTGCGCCAAATAGTATTTCACAGCCCGCCCCCCTATGCGGGGATTAGGGGCTCCCGGAAACACCTATGTGGGGGTCAGATCAGTGACCGTATGTCTCGCTTATAGCAAAACGTAGGAAGGCCTCGTGTCAAGGGGTTTGCAAGATGAGCTGGCCCAGGTGCGGGGAAGGCCGCAACCCCGTAGTTTTGTGTTCCCTTTTTTGCTTTCTTCCATAGAATTTTGTTTGTACTTTTAAATATTCTAAATAAATATATTAAAAAAAATTACACAAAATAATTAAAATATATTAACAAAACGTTGAAAAATATTAAAAGTATATAGGTAAAATATCGATCTTTTATTTGAAAAATGTTAATCAAGCATTTGAAAAAAAAATGTGTACAGAAAAATTGTTGACTATGTATTAAAAAAATTAATGTTGTATTTAAAAATGATAATCATGTACTAAAAATGTATTTGATATATACAAAAAATATCTAGTGTGTATGTGAAAAACTACACATAAAAATATATGTTTTCAAAAAATGTTAATCATATATTTAAAAAATATTAAACATGTATATAAAAAATATTTTGATGTAAACAAAAAATGTTGAATGTGTGCTGAAAAACTCAACATGTGTTGAACAAAAACGAAACCGATGAACTCGACTAAGAAACTGAGTAAAATAGGAAAACCAAAAAGAAAAATCAAAGAAACCCTCAAAAAAGAAAAGAAAATCCAAGACAACCAATTGAAAAGATTAGGAACACGGAAAGGCCAGAAAGAAACAAAACAATCCTAAGAAAAAGTTAGAAAATGAGGAAAGAAAAGCAGAAAACTATTAAAAACTAAGAACAAACGAAGAAAAGAAATTTTAAAAATTTAAAGCACTGAAAACCATGAAAGAAACGAAGAAAACCAGTGAAAAACGGAAAAAATAAAGAATGATGAAGAAATAAAGCTAAAAAACATAAAAAACAAAAAGGAAAAAGGAAACAAACCTTTTAAATGCACCACACAAGATATGGCCAGCAGCCATTGAACGTACAACGATAAAAAATGAACAAACGGGTTGGCCCGGTTACAACAAAAAGAGCTGAAAGATTTAGGCGAGATGAATGATTTCTCGTTAAAATCAAGGTATGGTTCTGGCGCAGTTCAGGATGCTCCAATGCTTTCTAACATGTTGACTGGTTGACAGGGGGGCCATTGACTGGCTTGCTTTTTAAAAATGATTCTAAAATACAAAATTATAAAAAATACCACGGGTTTAAAAAATAGTTCAAAAATATATAAAAAAAGTCATGTATATGAAAAGGTTTAATATTTTGGAAAAATAAAGGATTTTGGGAAAAAATGATGTTGAAAATAAATTGATGCTTTTTAAAAGAAGTTTCACATATTTTGAAATAAATCATGAATTTGGAAAGGTTCATGCATTTGGTAAAATTCCAAGGATTTGAGAAAGTTCATAATTTGGAAAAAGTTACCAAAATTTTAAAAAAGTTTATGAATTGAGCAAATTTAAAAAACTAAAATAAAGTTCACGCATTTTAAAAGTAGGAAAAGGGCAAGAAAAAAATAATGATATGAATTTTTAAAAGTTCAAACAATTTGCTTTTACGGATTTGAAAAAAACATGAATTTAAGAAAAGTGGACTACTTTTAAAAAAAATCATGTTTTTTGAAATAAAAAGGAGCAACAAAAAGAAAAAGAAAAAGAAAAAGAAAGTCATCCTGAGAAAAAAGGGGGAAAACCGCTCCCAAATAGTGGAACCTTCTAGAAGTTTCCTTAAACCGGTGAGAGAAGAAATAGGGTTTTTTAGAATTGGAAAAGAACTAGGTGAACCGGTCGAATAAGAACCTGGCACGCACGACATACGCTGCGAACGAGAACAAAAGTGTTAGATGGTCCGAGCCCAAGGTGGAGGGGGCTTCTTGCGCCGGTTTGTCCAAACACATATAAGTAGCGCTTAAGGCCTTGAATTTTGATTGGGCCCGGTTTGATTTTATTACTGTGACTACTAAGTAAAGCCCAAACATATATGGGCCGTGATTTCTGTAAGTATTGTGGCCCAATAATGCAACTACACTTGTACACGTCAAAGCATCTAGTTTGCCTTGCCCTAAAAAATAAACTAAATTTGCCAAGAAAAACCTAAGTCTAAGTCTCTCCTACTTTAAAAAAGGTTTGTCATCCATTCATTTTGGTCTAATCTTCTCCCTTCTTCCTTTTTCCTTTTGATTTTTTCTCTCATTTTGGTTTTCCATCGATTTATCCTAAAACCATCTTAACTAGCCATTTGTTATTTATTTATCAAATAAAATTTTATTTTACTCTTGGCAAGCCAACAATAAGACTAGACAGATCAGCCCCCTTAAAAATTTTATGCGTCGGGCCACCCCTTAAATGTCCTCCCTTGCAAACACAACCCTCACTTTCAAAACAGCAAATTCATACAAACACATGCACATGGATCATTTTATATACACGTAATAACAAATACCACACAGAAAAAATAGTATTCATATATAAAAATACACAATCCAGACATTTTTTTTCTGGAGTGAATAATTCAACATATAATTCATTGATTTCCAACGTAGATCCAGATATGCTCCACAAGCTCATCGAGTAGATCCATGTGTATGTGTTGGTCTCAATGTTATCGATGCCTCTCTAGAAAGTTCACAACATGCTCCACATCTTGTTTCGGGAGGCAGACCTATACTCAGGGCTTCTCAAAAATGGCCCGTCGCTGAGGGGGCATGGGCGCCCGCCACAGGCCCCTAAAATAGAGGGGGGGGGGGCCCACCTAGGGATCCGTGTGTGTGTGTGTGTATGTGTATTTCATAGCCTGCGACAACAGGATTGAAAAATGAGTACAAAAGTTACTGCGTGCATTAAGCTAATAATGTTGGGCCAAGTCACTACATACATTAAGTTAATGATGTTTGGCCAAGTTACTTCCACGCCTTGCGCAGAAGCCAGGAGTGATCATGGATCGAGTCGGCAGCCTTCCAGGAGCTACACATAAGCTACGACCGCATGTAAGCACACATGACGTGCGATGTTGGTGGCTGGACGAGGATTTGTAGCACGTAGGTGGGCGGAGCACGCAGAGCCTGTGCTGCCGATCTTTGTCAAGATTTGAAAAATAGTTTTATGTATACTGACATTTGATGTTCGTTTTGTGTGTAATGCAGTTGTACATCATCATGATATATATGTTCATGTGGGTCAGAAACCTGTTCCCTGGGGTCGCTTGACAATGGAATATAGGATGGAACATACACATATAGCATGGATGAACAAAATCGATTCATTATGCCCATTCTTATTCCGTTCTTCTTGGTTGTTGTTTGTTCTCATCTTTCGGTTACCTCGAGAAGATCATCCATCTCTATCTAATCTATCATTTGCGCCGAAGTAAGGGAAGAGATTGTTTGCTTTTCTTAATGATCGAAAGCTTTCAAAGATATCAACACCCGGAACAATATATTTGTTTAAAAACCAAAAGATTATCGTGAAAAAGTTTGTTGTATATTTTCTTAGCATTCATGTTTCTTCCAGTACAACTCTTTAATGTCCCTAATATCTGTTACATTGTTGATGTTCATTTTTCTTTCTTTTTGTTGTTTTACTGTCTGCTTTTCGTCGAATAACCTTGATATTCGGGATATTCCGGCGGAAACTTGATGTTATGATGTAATAGTTTAGGTCGTGGAAACAATGGCAATGACAATTTATGTATGTAAAAGTGTTGAAACAAGTTACACCGACGGAAGCTTTATATTATGATGTTAAATAGGCAAGTTACTTATAATGAAACATAACTTGATCGTCATATTTATTTATTCATTTATTAGTTGAACTTTATAATTAAATACATCGTAAGGATTCTGATGTACAATTCTTCGTACTAACTCCAATAATAACTCTAATACCACTTGAAACTTGTAGATCATGTATATCTTGGTACGTATGTGTTGTTATACTCTTGCTTTTGTCCATGCAGTCTGTCGTTGGACATGTTGAGGTTGTGTAGTATGGAATATTATAATTTGGAAAATACAACGCGAAGATAAATAGTGGCACTACTTTTATTTATGTAAAAAAAGTTGAATTAACTTACTTGGTCTGAAACTTAATGTTATAAAAGTGAACTCGCAAAAAATGGTAATGGAACTTAACTAATTTGTTGTTTTGATTTATGTATTTGTTAAACATCATAAGTAATAATATTACAACAAACCTGATGACCAATTAAAATATTGATTGAAGTGCATAATGATTGTATTAATGGCATTTTTTGTAAAGCAATTGTGTTTTGTCATTGACATTGAAACTCACTTTGAAGGAGAAAAGTTTGAAACCTCAATGTTTGCATAGAAAGCACAATCTATCGGGGCAGAGGGTTCAATCAAGAACAATGGAAATATGGAAAAATTTGGAGTTGTTGCAAGGAATGTAGAGCTATGCTTGCCTACAACAAATCCACAATGTATTTTGAATAAAAAGTTTAGCGATCACATAAGAGATACTTCCACACAAATGGAAAATGTTCATTTTTATAGTGTAGAAGCTCCAATTATAGTTTATTTACATTGCAACCTATACCGTGTTTTAAGGTAAGACATTACATAACTCAATAATTTAAGTCAAGGCATGCTAGAAGAATTCCTGTGGAATATCAAGAAGGATGATATAGTGAGAAAAGAAATGAATTTGTAGATAAAGTCTTCTCATTGTTGAACAAATCTTGCATGTGTTGCGCTGAAGAAGGTAGACAAAATGTTTGCTTGACAGCGCAATTAAATCAACATGTATGGCAGGAAAATTTGGTATTATGTATTGTAATTGACTTTCAATGATTGATATTACTTTTTTTTCATAGGTTCAGTTTATCAGGTTCTAGAGAGTATTTTGAAACAAGTTTCTATTCTCAATAATATTCATGCAGTATCATTAGGTAATTTGTTTTAAGAGGATTTTTGTTGTGTCTTTTATTCTAACCGATATTCTTGGTATTGCAAATCAAAGGTTCAATGTGTAACAATGCAACTCTGACAAGAGAAAACATATTGAGAGACTTGAAGCAAACAACTAAAGTAGCATTGAAGGGGAAAATATGATGATGAAAAAAAACTGCTATTTGTACTCATTATTTCTTTCTTGAGCAAAGATGAAAGTGTGTTAATTAACAATTGGATTACAAGTTTGTAACTGTAACAGGTTAGGGACAAAGACTTTTTCTAAAATTGTATATTAAAACAATTGGTGTTGAATAACTAGAGTATACATCCCCGTTGCAACGTATGGGCAATTAAGTGCCCGGGCGCTTAAAGAACGTACAACTCTTTCCTTTGTCCAAACTCTCTAAGTACAATCCTCCTTTCTTCCATCTCTGGAATTTATCACACTTGGTTTCCTGAAACTGACTCAACTGTCCCACATCATACTAACCTACCAAAATTACTATTTTTCTATATTTAACTCTGTCTCTACTAATTAAAAATAATACAAGGTTCCATGTTTTACTGTTCTTCCTACCATATTCCGTCCAACCTTCCGCGTATGATAATCAATCACCTTAATTTATTTACCTCCTGAACCAATTTCAGTTTGATTTACTTACGAAATCTCATCAAAATATAAGGTAAATCATGGGCAAACCAACCTTCCCCGTACGATAATCAACAACATTAATTTATTTACCTCCTGAACCAATTTCACTTTGATTTACTTACCAAATCTCATCAAAATAAGGTAAATAATGGGCAGAATTTGATAAACATTTATTTACACAATGTCCATCTCTACTCTCTATCTCTATCTCTACAACCTAAAGAATGTAAGGCACCACGTTTCACTTTTCTTTCCACCACCCATTCATTCAACCTTTCCCGTATGATAATCAATGAGCTTAATTTACTTACCTTGTGAACCAATTTCACTTTAAGTTACTTACAAAACTTCTTGTCAAAATATAAAATAAATCACATGCATGATTTGATAAACATTTATTTACACAATCACATTAATAGGGGCACATAAATCACAAGCTAACTTACTAGAATATGTATATCCCGTTGCAGCGTACTTACATTGTCCTAGTATGTACTACTTATCTCTATCTCTACTACTTAAAAAGAATGTAAGATTTCTGTTTCACCCTCTTCTTTATCCAGCCTCTTTATATATGCCCCCTTTCCCTTGCCATGTTTCAAATTTTCCCCCGTCTCTGGTTTTTCTCCCAAATTATAATATTATTTGGTAAGTCAATAAATTCTTAACAAATAAGTGCTTAACAATGAGATGGCAATTTTCTGTCCATCTCTGGTCATTCTCTTAAATATTTTTTGGTAAGTTAATGAATTCTTACCTAATAAGTTCTTAACAATAAGATGGTAGGTAAATCATGGCAATTACAAAAACTTGCTAAAAATTTAGCACCTCAATGTAATAATATATGTACAATCACAGTCTAATTTATTAGAATGTTTATACTCCCATTGCAACATACAATTATCTAGACATATCCTTCCTCTACTACTAAAAAAACGTAAGGTTCTCATTTCAGCTCTCTTTTGTCTAACATTCCTTATATACATCCCACTCTTTCATTCTCCTCTTTGATTTTTTTCTCCCATGTCTGATTTTTCTCCCATCCGTTCTCCCTAAAGTAGAATTAGTTGATTCATGTTTTATGAACTTACCAATATAAAAACATATTTTGTGTGGTAAGTCATTAAATTCTTACCAAATACGTGCTTAACAATAAAATGGCAGATAAATCATGACGTTTGCATACAGAAACTTGCTAAAAATTTAGCGCATCAATGTAATAATAGACGTGCAGTCATAAGCTAATCTACTAAAATTTTTGTACACCCATTGTAACGCATGGGCAATTGTCTAGTATACTTAAAAAGAACATAAGGTTTCCATTTCAAACTTTACCTTGTCCAACCTCCCTAGTTAGGTTGCCCCCTTCCTCCTCCTTTGTTTTTTCCTCGCATCTCTGGTTTTTCTCCCACCAATTTTCCTCGAAACCGACTCAACTGTCCCACTTCTTATTAACTAACCAAAATAAAATAAAATTTTCTATAGTAAGTCAATAAGTTATTACCAAATAAGTGCTTAATAAGAAGATGACATGTAAATCATGATGAATGTATACAAAGTAGACGTGCAACCACAAACTAATCAACTAGAATGTTTACGCTCCATCCTAAAAAATGTTTATGCTCATGTTGCAACGCTCACACAGTTACCAAATATGATAAAAAAAGGTTTTATCTCCTTTATATTTTGTCATTGTGTAAAGGCGGACTATAAGATTGGTTCATCACTAAATTTACAAGATTCCGTTGGATCAAACATCAACACTCCTCCCTCAAAAACATCAACACTCCTCCCTCAAAAACATCAACACTCCACTAAGTTTAATATAATCTCCATGGATCTACTTCTCATTTTTCATGTTTGACCGTGTAAGTTTTTCTAGTATCAAATAGACAGATGACTAGGCAGGCCCCAAACGACTCACCTGTATATGCTAGTAGATAAGTATTACCTCTTTAAACTAATATAAAACAGTTTAGATTACTATTTTAGTGATCTAAAATGTCTTATATTAATTTGCAAAGAGAGTATACTTTTTTCGAAGTAGTTGAGGAGTGTACGCTTAGTCTCGATAAATTTAAACAAATAAATCCTACAACTCTCTAAACCGTCTGTGGACCGAGCGTAGCTCAGATGGTTAGGTTTCTTGTGGTGGAATCAATCCACCAAGGGTTCAAGTCCTAGACTTGTCATTGGTGGTCGCATTTTCCTGAATTTATTCCAGTCCTTTCGGTGTTGTGCGTTCAGTGGTAGGAGACGTTCCCGTCGACTACGAAGGCGCTTGTGGTGACTTCATCAAACTCAAGATGACGTGCCAGCTCAGTCTCTTAAAGGTGCTCATAGGTTAGGGTGTGCGTGCATGCATTTAGAGGGGTGAGTGTCTGTGTGTATGTAAGAGCGTCTGAGGATGTACTATGTTAAAAAAAGTTCTCTAAGGGCATCCCCAACATTGACCCGGGAATTGGCTCTTGCGTCCGTCTGTAGACAGGGGACCAATCTGCGGACACAGATGTGGGAGCTGGCCATCCAAAGCTATCCGTATAGATTTCAAGCCGGTTTTCAACAAACCAGGCTAGTTACATGAAAACCGGATGATTTTTATACAAAATTGGATGAAATTCAGTACATTCGGACAGTTTTCCTTTAAAAAAGGGGACCAGATCTAAACCTAGCCTACGGCGGTGTCCGTCATCCATGTCCCTGTTGTTTCCTTTCGGTGATCACTAGGCTCATCTCACCGTCTCCATGAGCGTTGGTGATAAGACCCGGCAAGGAAGAGCAGAACATGGGAGATGGACTGGCCCACATGGGACACAAGGCTGTCGGTGTTCTGGGAACGGGGTCCCCAGACTTGCCTGCCTGCGGCCCATGGCATGGCTCCACCAGTGGCCCAGTACGACCCATCTTCGCCAACCAACACTCAAGACCCCGCGAGGGGCCAAGCCTCGCGAGGCGGACGACACAAGGCCTCCTCAGGAATGGCCTCACCAGGCAGGCTCGTGAGGAGGCGGAGAGATCAAGGCAAGGGGTACCTCGTGAGGTTCCCGTGATGCAAGCCATGACGACCAAGGCCAGGCGGATGCCAGCGCACGCAGTGTCCTCGTTTCCCCTTTGGTGCTAAGGGGGCAAGCGCAGGCACGGAGTACCGAGGCATCAGGAAAAGGTTTCCTTATCGGTGCAACAAGACCAAGACCAGCAGGATGGCAGGACGGAGGTCATCATGGAGCCCAAGACGGCGTCACCACCAGCGCCTTTGACAGACAAAGACCACCTTTAGTCAGGATAGCTTGTACTAGCTGTCCCCTTTCAAATTGGCCATTGTTGGATCCCTTCCCGCTCGATATTTGGGAAGAGGACCAGGGCCTCTATAAATAGGACTAGCCACCAGAGTAGAAGGGGGATCATCCAGATCATCCTTGTCCACACCACACCAGCTCAAGAACACCTCTCCTTCGGAGGTTGTTCTTCCATTGTACTGTTCATCACCAGCCCAAGAGGCAATCCACCACCACCACACAGGAGTAGGATATTACACCACAACGGTGGCCCGAACCTGTATAAATCTTATGTCTCTTATGTTGTGAGTTCATCGAGCTAAGCTTAGGGATCGCGGCGAGGCTGAGAGCGTGATTCGGTAGGGGGAAATCTTGATGTGCACCCCAGTGTTCGAACCTCAAGGGTTTTGCCGGAACCCTAAATCTGACATTTGGCGCGCCAGGTAGGGGTGTGCCGAAGTCTTCCTTCCGCTGATCCATGTCCCATCGCTTCGTCGCATCCATGTCTGATGCCCGCCGAGCCCGCGCTGAGCGCCGGGCCGCTCTCACCGCACGCGTCGCCCAGACGGCTCCTGTCGGCGGACCTTCCCGTCGTTCTCCGTCGCCTGTCGCCAACGCTACCACCGGCCCGGCGGGGAACAAGCAGCAAGCATCCTCGCTGCACCCCTCGGTGCGGCGGGACGGCCGCACCGCCACTCCATCGCTGACCCTAGTCGGCTCGTCATCCCACACTCGTCGCGCCCCCACGGATGTGCAGGCCGCGCTGCTTATGTTGCGCGAGCTCCGGCGTTACAACCCTGTCGACGACCTCTAAGAGGAATGGCTCGCTCGCATCATCGAGCTCGTCAGTGCTGCAGGGGGCTCTCCCATGCCGTCCCTCTCGTTGCCTCGCCCTCCGCTAGGTACAGGCGACGTGGCTCATGGAGCGCCTCCACCACCTCTGCCCCAAGACGGCGCCCTGGCGCCAAGGCCCGCGGCCCCTGGGCATGACCCACGCGTCCAGCACCTGCGCGACAAGAAGGAGGAAGCTATCAAGAAATCCCTCGGCCTCAAGAAGGTGCCTCCGTGCTCCCTGCACCGGCGTGACAAGACCGCGTGCTTCCTGTGGCGGCGGTGTGCGGGTACCGTCAAGAGCAAGCTCCGCGTCAGCAAATGGCCCCGGTGACCACAGCAGGCCGTCGTGCCTTCACCCCTGAGCTGCGTAGCATCTCCTGGCCCGACAAGTTCAAGCCGGACCTTCCTCCTCACTATGACGGCACCCCAGACCCCCCGGAGTTCTTGCAGCTCTACGAGCTGAGCATCGAGGCGGCCAACAGCGACAAGAAAGTCATGGCGAATTGGTTTCCCATGACGCTCAAGGACGATGCCCGCTCGTGGCTCCTGAACCTGCCTACCGGCTCGATCTCCTCCTGGGACGAGATGCGCAGCCGCTTCATCGCCAACTTCCAGGGCACTCACGACTGCCCCCCGGCCGCGGGTGACCTGCGCTGCATCAAGCAACAGCCTGGGGAGACCCTACAGAAATACATCCAGCGCTTCAACAACGTCCGCCTCAAGATCCCCAAGGTGATTGACGAGGCCATCATCTCAGAGTTCTCTGATGGCGTCCGCGACGTCAAGATGAAGGAGGAGCTCGCCATCCACGAGGAGTTGTGCACATCCCTGGAGCTGTTTAACCTGGCGACAAAGTGCGCAAGAGCTGAGGAAGGACGCCTCTCCCTCCTCGAGCTCCCAGCTGCTGACCCGGAAGAAAAGAAGACCAAGGCCAAGGACGTGAAGCGCAAGGGAGTGGCTGTGCTCGCGGCGAACCAGACACGAAGCACGATAGGGACTAGCCGGAGTCATCTAAGGGCAGCCGACCGTTCTGCGCCTACCACAACCTCCACACCCACAACACCAACAATTGCCAGGAGCTCAGGGCCGTTCGAGAAGGACGCTTCGGTCGACGCCCCGAGCACAACGACTGGGGCTATGGCCGAGGAGGAGGATGTGGCAGAGGACGATGGGACGACCGTGGCCCTCGCCAGGAGTGGCGTGACCGACCGCGTGAGGATCACTGGTAGGACCAGCCTCGCGAGGGCGCCTGGAGGGACCAGCCTCGCGAGGGCGCCTGACGGGATCAGCCTCGCGAGGACCGCCCCCAGGGTAACGCAGGCCTTGATCCGCTGCTGCCGCCGCCAAGAAGGAATGACGACCATCATCAGGACAAGGGGGCTGGGGCTTCCAGGAGCCGTGTGCTATCACTTGCATCTTGGGCAGAGCTCAGGCCCCAGCCTCTCAGCGTATCTTCAAGCAGTTTGCTCATGAGGTGAACACAGCCCTTCCCAGGCTCGAGGCCACGCGCCCACTTAGGTGGTCCAAGTGCGCCATCACCTTCAGCTCGGCAGATCAACTCAAGTGCGCAGCTACTGTTGGCGTTCTCCCCATGCTCTGCTCACCAGTCATCAGCAAAGTGCAAGTCACCAGGACCCTCATCGATGGCGGCACAGGGCTTAATGTCCTGTCCGTTGAGATGTTCGACAACCTTTAAGTGCCATACAATCAACTTCAGCCTACCAAGCCCTTCTCAGGAGTTACCGATGGTTCCACCACCCCGATAGGGCAGGTCCGCCTCCCTGTCACCTCCCGACAGCGCGATATCTACTGTAGTGAGCTCATCGACTTTGACATCGCCCACATCCACCTGTCGTACAATGCCATCCTCGGGTATCCAGCCTTGGCCAAGTTCATGGCAGTGACCCACCACGGCTACAACGTCCTCAAGATGCCTGGAAGCGGCGGAATCATCATGGTCCCCTGCGAAGAGAGAGATGCGGTGTGTCCCCTTGAGCGTGCCTTTCAAGCCGCAGCGATCGAGGAACCAGACAGCAGGGGCGAAAACCCTCCTGGGGCCATCCCCAAGAAGAAGAAGCAACCGCTCCGGACAGGGCCTCAGGAGGTCGGCACCTCGGGTGGTGCCGCGTCAGGATCAGTGCCCGTTCTTGGGGCGCCTCCTTCCATCACATAGGAAGGCGCGCCTGGCGCCCTCCTTGGGCAGGGCTCGGGGGCTCTCTTCTGGAGGGCCTCAGACCTCGCCAACATCACGGGGGAGGCGCTCGGGCACCACTTGGAGGCGTGCTTCATGGCACATTTCCCAACGGAAGACACAGGGCGTGGAAAGCCCAACGTTCAGGAGTTGATTGCCAAGACCACTCAGGAGCTTTAGGAAGTGAGGGCCATGCGTGACGACCGCCGCTTGCCCGGCGCAGCTCCCCATCCAGGCGAGGATGGTGGGCTGCGCGTCTGCATCGATGTCCCAGGGCTCAACCGAGCCGCATCTTAGGAGCGCTTCTGGCCTTCGCGCGTGGGATGTTGCGAGGGTCCACCGCACAGCTACATTCGCATGCCTCTCAGCCTGCTGAACACGGCTGCCACATACCAGCGTCACCTGCGGAGCATTATGGCAACTTAGGAGGCCAGGCACCACGCGGTCCTAGCAGAGATGGAGACGGTCATCAAGGAACCACCTGGACCCCCAGAGCCTCCTGAGGCTCAGGGCCCCGGTGGCTCGTGAGGGTCGGCCCCTTCACCGTGCATCTTCAGCTGCCCCAACACCCCCTCTACAATGGAACCAAGTGACATCTCCCAAGTTCATTTCAGTTGGGAGCGCCCTCAGGGCTGCATCATTCCCAGGCCGCGTGGGTCCGTCCCTACGACATGTATCTCTTTTTATGTCTTTAGCTTACATTGCTGGGGGCGCCCCTCGGGCTGCATCATCCCCAAGCCGCTTGGGTCAGACCCAGTGGCATGTATCCATTCTGCATTTACCTAAGGTGATTTGCCTTTCATGCCTAATCTACCTGTGATTATCACCTGCTCAATTGACACCTACCACGGGTCCCTCCCTCTCTCATGCAATTCGCTTGCACGTTAAAAGGGGGGCTCCCAAGCATCGTGACTCGGGGGCTCTTACTGGCTCTCCAGCCCTCACCCCCTGGCCTTGACCATGGCATCACGACCTGGCATACCAGCGGCGGCTGAGTTCGCTCGAGGGACGGGACCTGAGGACGCAGAAAATTTATACCTAACCGTCTCGCAGGAACACACAACTATCGAAGACCCAAGACCAGACACAGCCTGCCTTGAGGTAGGGCCTCGTGAGTCCCACGCTGGCTCACGAGTGCCCAGATACACCTCGTGTAGCCCTGCCGTGCCACGTGTCAGGACGGGGCTGTACACGCGCCGAGGGCTCTCCGCAGCAGGGAGCCCCCCTCCCATGCACCAGTGGAAGCACCATGCTCCATGCTGGCTGACGACACTGCCGAGGAGCGGCTATGCCCGTACACATACGGAAGCGCTATGCTCCGCGCTAGTGATAAACAACTGAGGGCGGCCCCACGGCCGTATCAACCTCAGGGAGCCCTAGAGCTCAGTGTCTGGCCTCATAGCAACACCTCCCCTCGGGAGCGTCGCGCGAGGGGGCTGGGCACGGGGGCTGCACCCGGGTCATGCTTGAGCGTACGCCACCTAGCCAGGTCCTCTGGACCTGGTCGTCGCGCCCCCCTCCCTGAGCGGAGCCAAGGTATGAAGGTCGTTTGAACGTCAAGGGGGACTCCTGAGCATCGTGACTCAGGAGCCTAACTGGTCACGTAGCCCCTCACTCATTGTTCCCGTCCTGGTGATCCGGTCGGGGCTAACGGCGGTTGAGGTATGCGTGGGGCCGGGCTCTACCGATGTAGAACGCTAGATCTACCCCTACGTTCCCTTCCTATAAGTTGTTTGCGCATCAAGGGGGACTCCTGAGCATCGCGACTCAGGAGCCTAACTGTTCACGTAGCCCCTCACTCCTTGGTCCCGTCCTGGTGATCCAGTCGGGGCCAACGGCGGCTGAGGTATGCGCGGGGCCGGGCACCGCCGACGTAGAACATAAAGCAAATAGGAAGAAAACTGCAAAATCTCGAAGCAAATATTACAAACCATAATTGTCTTCACAATACCAGACGCAAGTTTAAACGCCTCCACGAGGTATGGTGCACATTGCAGGAAT
Source organism: Triticum aestivum (assembly GCF_018294505.1). Classification (NCBI taxonomy): domain Eukaryota; kingdom Viridiplantae; phylum Streptophyta; class Magnoliopsida; order Poales; family Poaceae; genus Triticum; species Triticum aestivum. Next base: position 491,908,135 of record NC_057804.1, read on the forward strand.
TAAGCAGGAAAGAAGCCGCAAGTAAATCATCCTTGGACACTGCCGTCGACCACCAGGGACTCCACTCCCGTGGTGGTGTTGCCTTCACCTGTGCCACCACCCGAGGCCGCAGGACCAGCAGCACTACCTACCAGGGGCACAGGAGCGAAGGCGCGGAACTTCTCCAACAAGGGCTCCACCTGGCCTTTCATGGCTTCAACAAGCAGTGGAGTAGCACTCGCCGTCCACAGGCTCCAGCAGCTCGTCAAGATTGGCGTTAGGGTCACGGAGGTGGAGGTGGCTAAAGACGCATGTCAGTGCAGCGGAAGAAAGGACGTGAGCTTCTTCCCCTTCCATGGGGCCGATGCCGCTCACGACTTCCTCAAGCGCCTCGGCCAAGTAAGGAAGCAGCTGGGCGGGGCCATCCTCGTCGGTAGCCAGCGGCTTCTCCAGGCCCTTCTCATAGAGTGCCTTCAGCACCACGCGAGACCTCTCCTCGAGGAGTGTGCAGTCCTTGGCCAGGACCTTCGCCTTGGTGTCAAGCTCGGCCTTCTTCGCCATCACCTTCTGCTCTAGCATTTCCAGCTGGCCGCGCTCAGTGGTCTGCGCCTCCGCCAACCGGGCTAGCTCGGCGTCGCGGTCCTTGATGGCGTCCTCCCGAGCCTTCATCCTCTCCTCCTCCGCCCGGCGGTCACGAGCTTCTTCATCGCGCTTGTCGCGCAAATCCTCCAGCTCGACCTCCAGTGCCCTACATCGGTTCTGGGCGGCCGCAACATCCTTCAGCGCCACCTCGCGAGCGGCTGTGGCTTGGGTGGCGGCCTGCTTGTCCTTCTTGGAGGCCGCCGCAGCCCTCCTTAGCGCCTCTCAGACAGAGGCGTCAGAGTGAAGCCAGCCAGAAACTAGCTCCAGACGCCCGGCAACCAGATGGGAATCGGCGCCCTGGAGGTCTTCTTGCAGCTGGGCCATCTCAGAAAGGGCATGTTCCAAGACATCGGGGGAGGCAGAAGGACCTAGAACTAGCGGCACAACAGAAGGAGGAGGCGGCAGCGTAGCCATGGCTTGGGAGACTGGGGGCTCCTGAGCCTTGGGTACCTCAGGAGCAGCGTCGGGTAACAGCACCTCCGGAGCCAGCAGGGCCATGGGGCCCGACTCTTCACAAAGATGCCCTCCCGGGCCTCGCGAGGATGACCAGGCAGGGAAGGTGCAAGCGTCGTCGCCTTCCCTCCCTGGGGAAGAAGGTGCGGCCATGGCAGATGGATCGGCCCTAGACAGCGTCACCGCGTCCTCCTTCCTCTTCTTCGCCACGGGCGGCGGCCTAGCCAATCGATGGTGAACGTCAAGGACCAACAGCATAATCAAGAACAAGATGGAGCACGAACACGTACTGGTCTACCGTGGAGTAGTCCACCTTCCTCTTGTTGAGCTTGAAGCCCGAGAACCTCGCGACCCGGGGCGCAGCCGCAAGGGCTCCAGGAGCAGAAGAAGGTGCAGCAGAAGGGCCGGAGGCGGATCCAGGCAGCGTCCGGGTAGGAGCAGCCTCTCGGGAGATCATCTCCGACCTTCCCCTCGTCGGGATCACGGGCGGATCCTCCTTCTCTTGGGTGGCGTCGGCCTCCTCGTCGTCTGGCAAGGTGCAGAGGATGTTATCCCTGCTCAAGGGGGGGGGGGTCCCCCAGTCCCCTCGGGGGTCGCCTCCGAGTAGCGCTCCTCATCTTCCTCCTCCTCTGCGGGAGTCACCCAAAGACACATTCACCAGCGTCGTCGCCCCCGGACCACAAGGGGCGCTGGCAACACCAGGCCGCACCCATCAAAGGTGGGCATAGCAGCCACCACTTGCGCCCTGTCCTTGCGGAGGAACAAGGGGATATGGGCACTCGGCGGATACTCCTGGTCGTCCCCGACCAAGAGACGGAGAGCTGCAGCCAATTCCTCATCAGTCAGAGCCACCGGACTCAGGCGAAGCTTGTCGTCTGCACCCCCAAGCATCCATAAGGGGCACGAGCGCGCCTGAAGTGGAGCCACCCGTTGCATCAAGAACTCCCTCAAAAGCGCGGCCCCCGTTGAGGGAGTCCTGGATTAAGGGGTCCTCGGACAACCGGACTGTATACTTTGGTCAGAATGTTGGACTATGAAGATACAAGATTGAAGACTTCGCCCCATGTCTGGATGGGACTCTCCTTTGTGTGGAAGGCAAGCTTGGCAATTCGGATATGTAGATCTCCTTCTCTGTAACCGACTCTATGTAACCCTAGCCCTCTCCGGTGTCTATATAAACCGGAGAGTTTAGTCCGTAGGACAACAACAATCATAATCATAGACTAGCTTCTAGGGTTTAGCCTCTATGATCTCGTGGTAGATCAACTCTTGTAATACTCATATCATCAAGATCAATCAAGAAGGAAGTAAGGTATTACCTCCATCGAGAGGGCCCGAACCTGGGTAAAACATCATGTCCCCTGCCTCGTGTTACCATTAGCCTTAGACACATAGTTCGGGACCCCCTACCCGAGATCTACCAGTTTTGACACCGACATTGGTGCTTTCATTGAGAGTTCCACTGTGTCGTCGCGATAAGGCTCAATGGCTCCTTCAATCATCTTCAACGATGCAATCCAAGGGGAGGTTTTCCTTCCCAGACTAATCTTCATATTCGGCGGCTTCGCACTACGGGCCAACTCGCTTGGCCACCTGGAGCAGATCGGTAGCTATGCCCCTGGCCGTCAGGTCAGGTTTGGAAGCTTGAACTATATTGCCGATATCCGGGGAGACTTGATCTTTGACGAATTCGAGCCCATGTCGGGTACGCCGAACAGTCGCGATGAGCATGACTTAGATCTGCCATCAGACACTGTTCGGGAGATCGCACCTGCGGTGGCCCCGGGAATCAATCTGGAGCAGATCATGCCAGCTGAGGACGGGCGGATGGATCCCGCCACGACAGCCGCACACTTATCGGTGTTGGAGCCGAACACTGATCTCACCTCTTGTGAGGATGGTGTCATCGGACCCTCGGACTCGTCTCTGGCTACAGGATCCGAACCATGCATGTCCATGCCTATTGAATCTGATTGGGCACCGGTCATGGAGTTCACCTCCGCGGATATTTTTCAGCACTCGCCCTTGGGTGATGTGCTAAACTCATTAAGGTCTCTTTCCTTATCGGGAGATTCTTGGCCGGACTATGTTCGGCTCGAGTGGGAAGCGGACGACGAAGAAATTCGTTCCCCACCCACCACCCCCTTAATATCCACCATCAATGACTTAACCGACTTGCTTGACTTTGACTCCTAAGACATCGACGGTATGGACGATGACACATGAGAAGAACAGGAACCACCGCCTATAGGGTGCTCGACAGCCACCTCATCGTACGATATATATATATATATATATGGTGGACACCCCCAAAGAAAGCAATGACGATGAGGAAACGGAAGATAACCCCTTGGAGAAGCAATCTAGGCACCGGCGTCATAGGCGCCGCTCCAAGCCCCGCCATAGCAAAAATAGTGATACCGGCACAAGAGATATGTCAGGACCCCGACTCAATGCCACATCGATCTAGCATGTAACACCTCATATCATTTTGCGGCCTCACGCACGGTATTCCCACGGGTGTCGTCTTACCTTTGCCCGGGACCGTTTGCGTCTTTTGGCACACGTATATGATAGTGTCGCTAGCATCCATATGATAAGGAGCCCGGGCTGACATGGCTAGTCGTAAACCCAAAGTGGCACAAACCTACAGGGACAGGCATCCATGACCCAGCATCGAACGTGTCGGTCATCAGCGAGTGAATCTAGGCTGTAGCACTGGGCTAGCAGGACTCCGGTGAACCGGGCTGTAGCGGGCTAACAGGACTCCGGTATTCATCGCGTGACATTTCCCTGAAGGGACAGACACAGGAACGACGAAGGACACATGCCGGCCAGCCTAAGTGTTCCGGAGCAGTAGCAAGCTACCATGGCTCAGTGGAAACACCAGGAGACATTTCCCGGTAAGAGAGGCTACCAAGGATAAACAACTAGGTTGTCAGATCCCACACATACCAAGCATTTCAATAACATACACACAATATGCTCGATATGTGCAAATACAACATGGCATCACAACATGACTCTACAACTCAAGTATTTATTCATTAGGCTCCGAGGAGCGAGATATTACAAACAGGGGTCTCATGACCCAACATTCAGAGCATACATATCAAAGCACAAGCGGAAGCTATCATGTCTGAGTACAAACATCTATAAATGAAAAAGGCTAAGAAGCCTGACTATCTACCAAATCCAGCTGAGGCACAAGATCGTAGCTGAGGTAACAAGCTAAACGTCGAAGTCCACGTGGAACTACTAGTGAGACTGAAGTCTCTCTGCAAAAACATAAAATAGGCAAACGTGAGTACAAATGTACCCAGCAAGACTTACATCAGAACTAACTACATATGCATCATTTTCAACAAGGGGATGGTGGGGTTTAACTGCAGCAAGCCAGCTTTGACTCGGTGGCTATCCTAAACTACGACTGCAAGCGACTCTTTTGAGGTGGCGCACACGAGTCCACATATTCACCATATCAATACACCACTATGGATCCGCTCCCGTCTCCCTACGAGAACGCCATCCATAGCACTCACGCTTATCTTGCGCATTTTAAAGTATCCACTTTCACTTGTCTATGAACTGATATAAGCAACCCAGAAGTCCTTTACCGCGGACACGGCTATTCGAATAGATGATGTTAACCCTGCAGGGGTGTACTTCTTCATACATGTTTCCACCACTTAGCGTCTGCACACGACATGTGCTCGGCAGACTTCAAGCGAAAGCCGACGTGGGTGTAGACCACGACCTACCTAAACACCTAAGTCTCTAGTCCAGGTTTATCGCCTATTCGGGTTCCATCCATGAGGAGATCCGGCCGGAGTTTCGCTCACAGCCCCAAACGATGTGAACAGGGTTCCGTGACACCAAACGGGTGCCCGGTTTACCCGGCCACATGCCTACCGCATCACAGCCCACCCCTACGGTCAGCGCTGTCCACGGCCTCCAGCATACTACAAACACCAGAAACTACTTGCAACTCCTGGACATAGGACAAGGGTGATTAAGAAGTCGAGCGGGGTCATATTTCAGGGCCCAATGTATGGTAGTAGCTGAGTCATGGATCACAAACACAGAACTCAATTCCTAAGGACGGCTTCAATGAGACAACCCACCATGTACTCCTACATGGCCTCGCACCGCTACCTTTACCAAATCGTGTTCACACACTTAGCTCTCAATGGTAGGACATGTTCACACACCTCTGATCCATTCCCGATGAATCAGACCTGACACAACTCTAAGCAGTAGCAGGCATGACAAACAAGCAAGAATGAGTAGGCACAACAGGGCTCAAACAACTCCTACTCATGCTAGTGGGTTTCATCTATTTACTGTGGCAATGACAGGTCATGCAAAGGATAAAGGGGTTCAACTACCGCAACAAGTAACAGATGAATCGTTGTTGTCCTAATGCAGTACAAGAGAGCAGGAGCGAGAGAGTGGGTTTGTATTGGAATGAACAAGGGGGTTTTGCTTGCCTGGCACTTCTGAAGATAGCATTGAGTCTTCATCAGTGTCAATAATCACATCATCGGTATCACGTCTATTGAGAGGGGACAAATACTGGCAACATAGAAGGGAACACAATCAATGCAATGCATAATATGATGCATGATCATGACATGGCAAAATGAATGTGTTTTGAGCTAATGCAACTAGCAACAGATTAAATGAAGTTGGTTTGAATACAAGATTCAAATTTAAACTCCATATGTGATTATTCAAATGCCATTTAATTGATTTGTGCCAAATAGCAGCTATAAGTTGTTCTAACATGCATGAAAATGGTACAGATGGATTCCTTGAATTTTTCTGATAATTTTTCATATATAAATTATTTAATTTGGAGTTACGGTTGAATTTCTATGATTTTTAGAAGTTTATACAATTTTCTGGAATTTTCTGAATAAAAACAAATCCAGAAAACATTACTGTGTCATCCTGACGTTATGATGACGTCAGCAGGTCAACGTGGCACAGTTCGGTCAAACTCTGACCTGTGGGTCCCGAGTGTCAGTGTCTAACTAAACTAACCTAGCTTAGTTAATACTAACCTAACTTAATTAGCCGGGCGGGGCCCGCATGTCAGTGAGAGAGAGGGGGGTCAAACCGGCCAGTGGGGTCAAACCCGGGTCAAACTCGCCGGAGTTGACCCGAGGCTCATCGCCAGCAAGGCCAGGGACGGCGGAGAGCGTCGGGATTCGCCCTCCGATGACCAAAAGAGCGGCGGAGGGGCTCTACGGGATGCCCAGGCTCGCGCGCATCTAACAGGGCAAACGGGAGAAGCTAGGGTGGCCGGAGGCGACGGCAATCATGACGACGGCGGCGGCCGGAGTTCGGGTGGTGGCAGGTTTGGCGCTACGAGCGGTGGTTTGGCGCGCTGAGGGCACTAGGGAGAAGCTCTTGCTCCTCCGCATCCAAAGGAACGGACGGGAGGCCGCGAGGTGGCCGGAGTTGAGCACGGCGTCGACCTCGGCGGCGGCCGGAGCTCGGGCGAGCTCGGGGTCGGTGTTAGGGAGCACGGCAGGAGGCAAAGGGGGGTGTTACGACCTCCTGGGGTTGCACTGAGCACGGCCGCGTGCTCGGTTGCAGCTCTAGGCAACGGTGGCTACGGCGGCGACATGGCTGGCGGCGAAGAGCTCTCGGCTCCGGTGGATATTGGCGCTAGCAGGAGAAAAAGTGCCAGGGGAGGGAGGGGATCGACGCAACAGCTCACAATGGATCGAACGAAGGGGTTGGTGAGCTCGGGGGCGTCCTCGTTGCTGCGAATCGAGCGGCGGCGATCTCCGGCCATGGCGATGAAGACGGTGGTGATGGCGGCGTTGCAGCGCGTCCGTGGCGTCGTGGCTTGTCGAGGAGGTCGGGGACGTCGAGACGGAGCTCGCAAGCACAGCGAGGGGTCGAGGGGGAGACGGTGGCCGCGGCGTTACGGTGGCGCAGCTGCGGCAGAGAGAGAGGAAGCAGAGGAGAGAAACAAGGGAGAGGGAGAGAGCGAGGGGGTCCAGGGGGTCGGGGCAGCGCCGAGGAGATGACGCGCGGCGTCGCGGTGGCCAGGCGATGCAGACGAGCAGGGTGGTGGCGTGGCGAGCTCGGGCGCGTGCGCCATGTCCCTCCTCTGCCTACTGGCGCGAGGAGGAAGGCGACAGGGAGGGTAGCGGTGGCGGGCTGGGCCGCTGGAGGAGCTGGGCCAGGTAAGTGGGCGCCAGGTAAGTGGCTGGGCTTCTCTCTTTTTTTATATATCTGTTCTGTTTTCTATTTAATTGCCACTGAATTCAAATTCAAACAATTTGAAAACAGTGCCAAAACTCCCCTGGATAATTTTATGTCACTTAAGGTCTACTCCTCATAAACATAAAATATCTCAGGACATTTGAAAATATATTCATTATATATTATGAATATAACTCCAAATTCAAATAAAATATTGATTTAAAATCAGAGCCCAAATAATTCCTTAGAAATGTCCCAAAATTTTGGTTTGATTTATAACTCTTGCCAAAATTGTCAGAGCTATTTCTAGGGCATTTTGGATTTACTGATTGCAATTTTAGGGTTTCTTGCCCCTTTATTAAAATGATTTCCGAGGCTTTCAATTTCCTCATTTCAACTTTCGGAATATAGACATGATACACACATGAAGCTAGCCTAGAGCATTAGCAGAAGCTAGGGATGTGACAACTCACCCCCACTAAACAAGAATCTCGTCTCGAGATTCAAGCATAGGGTAAGATGAAGGGGAAACGCAAACTAACATAATCTCCACGATCCAGGGTGCACTTCAAATGAACGTTGATTCGTTCACCATCATTATCTCGAAGTCTTGCTCTGGGAACTCCAACCAACATGACAACGAGGGAAGGAGGGGAACTCTAGAAGGATCAATCTTCTCGAAGGTCGAACAACTCAGGATTAACTCACGGAATGGGACATAGCAACATTTCTCGAGCTGAGGGACGAAGCACACCTCTAGAGGGATGGAGTGGAGCAGATGACGAGGTTTACCAGGTAGACTACAATTCCACACTTAAAAAGGTGGTAAACGATTATCATCGTAGCGAGGAGTTGAGTTGCCATGATACCACAACGAGGCACCTTAGGGATGGTGACTCGTAGATATATCCCCTTAAGTGGCAAAAAGAATTACCTTTGATTCAAAGATCATTGAAACTCTTTATACCAGCCTAAGGCAATCACAAGCGATCATTTGGAGGGGGTCGGTAGAATGGCATACTCGGACTTGGATGATGTGGATTACCTAGTTGAAGACAACGTAATGGATGAATTTGCTTATCACCGGAAATGGAAGAGACCCATGGTAGAATGGCACATTGGCAGTGCAAGCTGGGAACAAAATGCAAATGCTGGGAATGATTCTAGTAACTGGGGAAGAACCCAACAATAGAGAGTGAATTCACTGTTTGAAAAGGTCATAGCATTGCCGAGGAAACTGAGAGGAATCCCAGTTAGTGCCGATGATATCACGTAGCACTTGTGCGTGCTCTCAAGAACTTGAGCATTTCCACAATCATCAAGGTTTTACCAATATCCGTGTCAAGGATCCTGGCAACACAACTTTCTACCATGATGAATGATGATGGATGATGCAGATGCAAAGGAAGATAACACTTTCTTAGATTTCACCCTTGGTGGGGCCAAGGAAATAAAATCTGGATGATCGACCGAGAGACATTTAGCACTCCGCTTCTAATGTTCTCCTTGATGTGCTAGTGTAATCCATTCATAGATATGGTTTGATATCTAGAACATCAAGTAAAAAGGTCAGACTTCGGGATCTCAAAATCCATAGGGGCAACTAGGGAGTAAATCCTACGAAATCCCTATGGGGAGGTGGCCAACTTCCTCAATCAAGATATTATAATAACAGGTCTTCCGGCTAGGTGTGTTGGCCACGGCATCCACTTTACCGGTTTTCGAGGGACCGATATTATAGTTCTTGGGAAATGTTCCAAACCATCATATCTGCCTGAGATTCAGATCTGGTTGGTGTCCGGATATTCCAGACTCATCGAGTCTAGGAAGAAAAATGAAAGTTTGCAACACAAATCGACGAGATGACGTTGCGGGATTCTCGGGAGATGAACTACGATAGCAAGCTCCAAAACATGAGCTGGTTCTGCTACAAACATGTGAACATGTTGTCCAAGACAAGCATGACCACAAAGTAGTCTTATAATAAAACACTACCGAGTTCAGGAGGGGGAACCATCATTAAGGACATCGAAGTCTCCACGCGTGGAAGTCCAAAGAGTTCACCTTGGACAGACTCCTTTATCTTTGAACAACTCAATCAGTGGCTTGGTGTGCTAGGATATACATATAGAATGGAGGTTGCAAATCTCCAGACCACAGAATACTTCGCACGTATGCATGACTGACTTGGGATGATTCCAGAGGAAGCAAAACTAACTTTCTCAAATTCATGGCGGCAACTTTCACCAAATGCACGTGTATAAGAGGAAGTCACTCCTTTCATCAAACAAATACTTCATGAGCTAGCATGAAGAAAATGCTTTCAAAAGTTTCCAACACTAGCTTAATGTCCAACAAAATCATGGAGGAGATAAGGATGTTGTCAATGGGCTCAACAACAATTCATCTGGGTTTCCCTTTAAAAGGAATTCCATAGTTAAGTGAACAAGTGATAGCATTGGTCAGACCTGAAAGATATAATGGTGTATGCTCGAGGGATCAACCACGAGTAAGACAACATTACGAATATCGTTGGTTCTGGTCTGATTGGATGATAGCCCATACTCCAATCAAAGGTTAGATAAAAATGATAGGTCCAGCAACTGATCACAGGGACCAATCGATGAAGATATCATCTTTCGTCAACACATACTACACAAGAATATCCCTTTGGAACGAACTAAGTCAGGAAAGCTTTTATCTTCCAACTCTCCAAGTTGTTGTCTAGCTTAACCAACTAGCTCAGGGATATCCAACACAGATTCTTGGAGAAGGGTGGTTCACAAGAAACCAACTTGATCACGAGCTCAACACAGCGGTCAGGTGACAACCTGGTAATACTTCCGAGAAGATCTTCGGAAAATCACGAACCACCGATATGTTACTAAGCTCGAGAACAATCTTGCTTTTTGAGGCAAGACGATATGATCAATAGAGCGAAGATTTGAAATAATCCTAACTCATCGATCGAGGAGTGCACCGAGAACAAGGACTAGGTAGCATGATCAACCTTAGAATGATGATTCAAAACCAACACGCTAAGAATGAAATTATTGTCCATTAACTACCAAGCAACAAGGTTGCTAGGAGTATTGAATTCACACATCACGATTCACTTGTCGGCATTCCGGTTGCGACAACACGGAACCGAGGGATGAATAATGATGGCGAGAAGTATCACTACATCAAGAATTCACAAGAGCCGGTGCAATCCTCATGAAAATCCTGACATAAAGACGGTAATACTTCAGGGTAGAACAGAATCAAAAGCTGGGCTGGCATTTTGATCTGCCGAGCACAATTGCTTTGACCCAATCCTAGATATGGAAGAGGTACTGGAGTTTGTTTATCCTATCATTCCGCGATAGAATGGCTTGACGGACCACAAGAGTAATAGGCATCGATAAACGAACGCACGTATACTCTTGACTATCAATTGATAGACGAAGGTCAGTAGACAACTAAAGAGGGACAACTCAAAGGAACATATAACTTTCTGAGTTGTGGATGCATAAATTAGTATGTCGAACCAAGTTCAACATAATTCTTCCGGATAACCCATGCAGAAAGGTTGAGCTGGCAGAGTCACAATATAGCATGGAGAACTCATCGAGAGCGCTCTTGTTGTCATCTTTTGGTTCAGAAGAACTCCTGCCAAGAATGATTCATGGTAATTGGAAGAAGGATGTACCATGAACCTCGAGGACTATCGCAAAGGTTACTATTATCCTAAAGGAACTAGCAACACTATCAACATGATGTAAGTAGGATGAATCTCGGGTTCAAAACCCAGGAATAGAATACCTACTCCTAAGTAGCATCACGGAATGCTTTCGAGAATAAAGGCCAGAATCATCACACTAGGACACAAATCATGGCTAGACCACTAGATGATCCCCTGAGACACCTAGGGTCATAATAATTATTCCAACATAAAGGTCGAGGCAGTAGAATACCTCAACTCAACAATTAGTGTGATTGAGCTGGCATAAAGGAGCATCGAAACCAGAGGGAAAGGATTTTGCAAATGCATCAGACTATTTAGAAACCTGGAATGACTCGGACAGCATAACGGCTGTAAATGCTCAGAAGAGATTTGAGACATTCACAAAAATGGTGGCATAACCACTCAGAAGCACAATATCAAGGTTTCGAGATCAACAATTAACATACGGAAGTAGTAGAAACTGAACTCAAGCTTAAATCCAACAATCTTATAAGTCTACGGATTAGTAACGCGTGATCCTGATAGAAATAAGAGATAGCCTAGCTCTTAATCCCCGTAGGAAAGATAAGATGACTCAGATCAGAAGGGCATGAGGTATAAGGAGTAAAAAGAGCCTTACGTTCCATCCCACAATCAATTCCCTTATATAACTAAAGAATTTCTAGACTCAACTTCGACCAGTTTGGCTTGGTAATCCTACAGGAAGTCAAGCTCTGATACCAACGCTGTCAGGACCCCGACTCAATGCCACATCGATCTAGCATGTAACACCTCATATCATTTTGTGGCCTCACGCACGGTATTCCCACGGGTGTCGTCTTACCTTTGCCCGGGACCGTTTGCGTCTTTTGGCACACGTATATGATAGTGTCGCTAGCATCCATATGATAAGGAGCCCGGGCTGACATGGCTAGTCGTAAACCCAAAGTGGCACAAACCTACAGGGACAGGTATCCATGACCCAGCATCGAACATGTCGGTCATCAGCGAGTGAATCACGGTGAACCGGGCTGTAGCGGGCTAACAGGACTCCGGTATTCATCGCGTGACATTTCCCTGAAGGGACAGACACAGGAACGACGAAGGACACATGCCGGCCAGCCTAAGTGTTCCGGAGTAGTAGCAAGCTACCATGGCTCAGTGGAAACACCAGGAGACATTTCCCGGTAAGAGAGGCTACCAAGGATAAACAACTAGGTTGTCAGATCCCACACATACCAAGCATTTCAATAACATACACACAATATGCTCGATATGTGCAAATACAACATGGCATCACAACATGACTCTACAACTCAAGTATTTATTCATTAGGCTCCGAGGAGCGAGATATTACAAACAGGGGTCTCATGACCCAACATTCAGAGCATACATATCAAAGCACAAGCGGAAGCTATCATGTCTGAGTACAAACATCTATAAATGAAAAAGGCTGAGAAGTCTGACTATCTACCAAATCCTGCTGAGGCACAAGATCGTAGCAGAGGTAACAAGCTAAACGTCGAAGTCCACGTGGAACTACTAGTGAGACTGAAGTCTCTCTGCAAAAACATAAAATAGGCAAACGTGAGTACAAATGTACCCAGCAAGACTTACATCAGAACTAACTACATATGCATCATTTTCAACAAGGGGATGGTGGGGTTTAACTGCAGCAAGCCAGCTTTGACTCGGTGGCTATCCTAAACTACGACTGCAAGCGACTCTTTTGAGGTGGCGCACACGAGTCCACATATTCACCATATCAATACACCACTATGGATCCGCTCCCGTCTCCCTACGAGAACGCCATCCATAGCACTCACGCTTATCTTGCGCATTTTAAAGTATCCACTTTCACTTGTCTATGAACTGATATAAGCAACCCAGAAGTCCTTTACCGCGGACACGGCTATTCAAATAGATGATGTTAACCCTGCAGGGGTGTACTTCTTCATACATGTTTCCACCACTTAGCGTCTACACACGACATGTGCTCGGCAGACTTCAAGCGAAAGCCGACGTGGGTGTAGACCACGACCTACCTAAACACCTAAGTCTCTAGTCCAGGTTTATCGCCTATTTGGGTTCCATCCATGAGGAGATCTGGCCGGAGTTTCGCTCACAGCCCCAAACGATGTGAACAGGGTTCCGTGACACCAAACAGGTGCCCGGTTTACCCGGCCACGTGCCTACCGCATCACAGCCCACCCCTACGGTCAGCACTGTCCACGGCCTCCAGCATACTACAAACACTAGAAACTACTTGCAACTCCTGGACAGAGGACAAGGGTGATTAAGAAGTCGAGCGGGGTCATATTTCAGGGCCCAATGTATGGTAGTAGCTGAGTCATGGATCACAAACACAGAACTCAGTTCCTAAGGACGGCTTCAATGAGACAACCCACCATGTACTCCTACATGGCCTCTCACCGCTACCTTTACCAAATCGTGTTCACACACTTAGCTCTCAATGGTAGGACATGTTCACACACCTCTGATCCATTCCCGATGAATCAGACCTGACACAACTCTAAGCAGTAGCAGGCATGACAAACAAGCAAGAATGAGTAGGCACAACAAGGCTCAAACAACTCCTACTCATGCTAGTGGGTTTCATCTATTTACTGTGGCAATGACAGGTCATGCAAAGGATAAAGGGGTTCAACTACCGCAACAAGTAACAGATGAATCGTTGTTGTCCTAATGCAGTAAAAGAGAGCAGGAGCGAGAGAGTGGGTTTGTATCGGAATGAACAAGGGGGTTTTGCTTGCCTGGCACTTCTGAAGATAGCATTGAGTCTTCATCAGTGTCAACGATCACATCATCGGTATCACGTCTATCGAGAGGGGACAAATACCAGCAACATAGAAGGGAACACAATCAATGCAATGCACAATATGATGCATGATCATGACATGGCAAAATGAATGTGTTTTGAGCTAATGCAACTAGCAACAGATTAAATGAAGTTGGTTTGAATACAAGATTCAAATTTAAACTCCATATGTGATTATTCAAATGCCATTTAATTGATTTGTGCTAAACAGCAGCTATAAGTTGTTCTAACATGCATGAAAATGGTACAGATGGATTCCTTGAATTTTTCTGATAATTTTTCATATATAAATTATTGAATTTGGAGTTACGGTTGAATTTCTATGATTTTTAGAAGTTTATACAATTTTCTGGAATTTTCTGAATAAAAACAAATCCAGAAAACATTACTGCGTCATCCTGACGTCATGATGACGTCAGCAGGTCAACGTGGCACAGTCCGGTCAAACTCTGACCTGTGGGTCCCGAGTGTCAGTGTCTAACTAAACTAACCTAGCTTAGTTAATACTAACCTAACTTAATTAGCCGGGCGGGGCCCGCATGTCAGTGAGAGAGAGGGGGGTCAAACCGGCCAGTGGGGTCAAACCCGGGTCAAACTCGCCGGAGTTGACCCGAGGCTCGTCGCCGGCGAGGCCAGGGACGGCGGAGAGCGTCGGGATTCGCCCTCCGATGACCAAAAGAGCGGCGGAGGGGCTCTACGGGATGCCCAGGCTCGCGCGCATCTAACAGGGCAAACGGGAGAAGCTAGGGTGGCCGGAGGCGACGGCAATCATGACGACGGCGGCGGCTGGAGTTCGGTTGGTGGCGGGTTTGGCGCTACGAGTCGTGGTTTGGCGCGCTGAGGGCACTAGGGATAAGCTCTTGCTCCTCCGCATCCAAAGGAACGGACGGGAGGCCACGAGGTGGCCGGAGTTGAGCACGGCGTCGACCTCGGCGGCAGCCGGAGCTCGGGCGAGCTCGGGGTCGGTGTTAGGGAGCACGGCAGGAGGCAAAGGGGGGTGTTACGACCTCCTGGGGTTGCATTGAGCACGACCGCGTGCTCGGTTGCAGCTCTAGGTAACGGTGGCTACGGCGGCGACATGGCCGGCGGCGAAGAGCTCTCGGCTCCGGTGGATATTGGCGCTAGCAGGAGAAAAAGTGCCAGGGGAGGGAGGGGATCGACGCAGCAACTCACAGCGGATCGAACGAAGGGGTTGGTGAGCTCGGGGGTGTCCTCGTTGCTGCGAATCGAGCGGCGGCGATCTCCGGCCATGGCGATGAAGACGGTGGTGATGGCGGCATTGCAGCGCGTCCGTGGCGTCGTGGCTTGTCGAGGAGGTCGGGGACGTCGAGACGGAGCTCGCAAGCACAGCGAGGGGTCGAGGGGGAGACGGTGGCCGCGGCGTTACGGTGGCGCGGCTGCGGCTGCGCTCGGGCGAGTGAGAGAGAGGAAGCAGAGGAGAGAAACAAGGGAGAGGGAGAGAGCGAGGGGGTCCAGGGGGTCGGGGCGGCGCCGAGGAGATGACGCGCGGCGTCGCGGTGGCCAGGCGATGCAGACGAGCAGGGCGGTGGCGTGGCGAGCTCGGGCGCGTGCGCCGTGTCCCTCCTCTGCCTACTGGCGCGAGGAGGAAGGCGACAGGGAGGGTAGCGGTGGCGGGCTGGGCCGCTGGAGGAGCTGGGCCAGGTAAGTGGGCGCCAGGTAAGTGGCTGGGCTTCTCTCTTTTTTTTATATATCTGTTCTGTTTTCTATTTAATTGCCACTGAATTCAAATTCAAACAAATTTGAAAACAGTGCCAAAACTCCCCTGGATAATTTTATGTCACTTAAGGTCTACTCCTCATAAACATAAAATATCTCAGGACATTTGAAAATATATTCATTATATATTATGAATATAACTCCAAATTCAAATAAAATATTGATTTAAAATCAGAGCCCAAATAATTCCTTAGAAATGTCCCAAAATTTTGGTTTGATTTATAACTCTTGCCAAAATTGTCAGAGCTATTTCTAGGGCATTTTGGATTTACTGATTGCAATTTTAGGGTTTCTTGCCCCTTTATTAAAATGATTTCCGAGGCTTTCAATTTCCTCATTTCAACTTTCGGAATATAGAAATGATGCACACATGAAGGTAGCCTAGAGCATTACCAGAAGCTAGGGATGTGACAAGATAACAATCCGGATGGTGCCGAAGACGAAGACAATCCCGCCCAGCCAGGCTTCGAGTAGGCTGAGCAAGAGGATGTGCAAGCTAGCCCTAAAGAACAAGCAACAGATGGAGAATCATATGATGATAACTACATGCCTCTCTCCGAAGACGAAGTGAGCCTTGGCGATGAAGAATTCATCGTGCCTGAGGATCCCGTCAAGCAGGAGCGCTTCAAGCGCCGACTTATAGCCACTGCAAAAAGCCTGAAGAAAAATAGCAACAGCTTCAAGCTAATCAAGATCTGCTAACTGATAGATGGACCGAGGTCCTGGCTACCGAGGAATACGGACTCGAGCGCCCTACAAAAAGTTACCGGAAGCGCAGTTTGCTACCTCAACTTGAGGAGGAGGCATTGAAACCCACACTACCAGCGCATGATGCGGCTGACCGTCCACCCTGTGGCCGGGACAAGGCGACGTACCAGCCCGAAGTCCAGCCCGCACCCCGTCGCCAATCAAACAATAATACTAAGGCCCGGGGCTACACGAAGGACCTGCGAGACATATTGGAAAACAAAGTAGGACAGTCAAGATCGATCTATACAATATCACTGACGATGACCGTCACGCCGAATACAATATACAAAAGTCCGGCCGGGCCAAATACAACAGACCAGAGTCATTCAAACTACGTCGGGATGTAGCCCGGCATAGAGGCGCCGCACACCCCCTATGCTTCACTGATGAAGTAATGGATCATGAATTCCCAGAAGGGTTTAAACCCGTGAACATTGGATCATATGATGGCACACCAAACACCGCGGTATGGATCGAAGATTTCCTCCTTCACATTCACATGGCCCGCGGCGATGACTTACATGCCATAAAGTACCTACCACTTAAGCTCAAAGGACCAGCTCGGCATTGGCTGAATAGCCTGCCAGCAAGCTCCATTGGTAGTTCGGAGGACCTGGAAGACGCATTCCTTGATAACTTCTAGGGCACTTACGTGCGACCACTGGATGCTGATGACTTAAGTCACATAACCCAACAGCTCGGAGAGTTAGCCAGGAAATTCTGGACTCGGTTCCTAACTAAAAAGAACCAAATTGTCGACTATCCGGATGCCGAAGCCTTAGCAGCCTTCAAGCATAACATCCGTGATGAATGGCTCGCCCGACACCTCGGCCAAGAGAAGCCAAAATCCATGGCAGCCCTCACGACACTCATGACCCGCTTTTGCACGGGCGAGGACAGCTGGCTGGCTCGCAGCAACATCACACCAAAAAACTCCGGTGATTCAGACGCCAGAGATAGCAATGGCAAGCCACAACACAATAGACACAAGTGTCGGTACAATGGCGACAACACCGAAGACACGACAGTCAATGCCAGATTCAGAGGCTCTAAATCTGGACAGCGGAAGAAGCCATTCAAAAGAAACAATCCGGGCTCGTCCAGTCTAGACCGCATACTCGATCGCTCATGCCAAATTCACGGCACCCCCGATAACCAGCCAACCACACTAAGGGAGTCCAGGATAAGGGGGTATCCGGACAGCCGAACTATATACTTTGGCCGGACTGTTGAACTATGAAGATACAAGACAAAAGACTTCGTCCCCTGTCCGGATGTGACTCTCCTTGGCGTGGAAGGCAAGCTTGGTGACTCGGATGTAGATCTCCTTCTCTGTAAACCAACTCTGTGTAACCCTAGCCCCCTCCGGTGTCTATATAAACTGGAGGGTTTAGTCCGTAGGACTCAGGATCATTATCAACAATCATAACATAGGCTAGCTTCTAGGGTTTAGCCTCTCTGATCTCATGGTAGATCAACTCTTGTAGTACTCATATCATCAAGATCAATCAAGCAAGAAGTAGGGTATTACCTCCATCGAGAGGGCCCGAACCTGGGTAAACATCATGTCCCCAGTCTCCTGTTACCATTAGCCTTAGACACACAGTTCGGGACCCCCTACCCGAGATCCGCTGGTTTTGACACTAACATTGGTGGTTTCATTAAGAGTTCCTCTGTGTCGTCGCTACAAGGTTAGATGGTTTCCTCAACCTTCAACCACGCTGTCCTGGGCGAGACTTTTCTCCCCGGACAGATCTTCGTGTTTGGCGGCTTCGCACTGCAAGCCAATTCGCTTGGACATCTGGAGCAGATCGATAACTACGCCCCCAGCCATCAGGTCAGGTTTGGAAACTTAGACTACACCGTCGACATCCGCGGAGACTTGATCTTCGACAGATTCGGACCTGTGTCAGGAGCGCCGAACAATCACGACGTGCAAAACCTAGATCGGCAGTCGGACAGTATTCGAAACATCGCACATGCCACCGCTCCAGACTTTGTTCTAGAGTAGGTCATGCCTTCCGAGGGCGGATGGATGGACCCCGCCCCGAAGGCCGCATCCTCATCGGCGTTGGAGCCAAACACAGACTCCTCTCTCCTCGAAATCTGTTCCTCAGGACCCCCAGACTCGTTTCCGGTAGTGTGTTTAGACCGCGTGCGTCCGTGCCCATCGAATCCAATTGGGCTCCAGTCATGGAGTTCACCGCCGCGGATATCTTTCAGCATTCACCCTTCGGAGACGTGCTGAATTCATTAAGGTCTCACTCTTTGTCAGGAGACTCCTGGCCGAGCTATGTCCAGCCCGTGTGGGATACGGAAGACGAAGAAAATTGCAACCCACCCGCCACCCACTTTATAGCCACCGTCAACGACCTAACATACATGCTTGACATCTCCCCCAATAACATCAACGGTATGGACGTTGATGCAGGGGAAGATCTGGAACCACCGCCCACGCGGCGCTGGACTGCCACTTCATCATACGATGTCTACATGGTGGACACCCCCAAAGATGACAATAGTGACAAAAAGGATACAGCGGAGGATAAACCCCCTGGGCAAAAGCAAAAACGACGGCGTAAACGCCGCCTTAGGTCCAGTCACAGCAAAAATAGCGATAACAATCCAAAACAGGATGACACTCCGGTTGATTTTGAAGGCAACAACGACCATAGGGATCCAGCGATGCAGCAGGATAAACCAGGTCAGGCCGAACACAGCCGGAGCAGATGCCCGATTTAAAGTGCCGAACTCATCATGCTACCTCCAAAGAAGATAACAATCCGGTGGACGATGCGTTCATCAGCCCGGAAGAACACTCAAAGCAAGACAAACTCCGCATAAAACTCGTCGCAACAGCGCGGAGCCTGAAGAAGCAGAAGCAAAGACTTAAGGCCGCGCAGGATACGCTCAACCGACAATGGAATAAGGTGCTGGACACCGAAGGAAAATATGGCGATAATCGCTACACAAAGAGCTACCCAAAGCACAAACTGCTACCCGAATTCGACAATAAGGCCGCATCACCTGTCCGACAAAAAAACAATACAGCTACTTAGCCAGACCAACCACCTCATGGCCGCGATAGAGCAGCCACTGATACCGCACGTGATTTACGAGAGCTCCTAGACAAAAAGGCCAGTGCGTCCAGGTCCATCTATGGGTCCAGAGGACAGGCTCCGGCGCGAGATTATGGTCACCACAATGATCATGACGATCGAATACCAGTCCGGAATCAACACCAGGAGCAACAATAGCCGGCAGCAGGCCGCGACATAGCCAGATACAGAGGGGCTGCACACCCCCTGTGCTTCACGGATGAGGTGCTGGATCATGAATTTCCACAGGGATTCAAACCCGTGAATATAGAGTCATACGATGGAATGACGGACCCCGGGGTCTGGATTGAAGATTTTGTCCTTCACATACACATGGCTCGTGGGGATGATCTCCACGCCATCAAATACCTCCCCCTCAAGTTAAAAGGACCAGCCCGTCATTGGCTGAAAAGCCTCCCCGAAAACTCAATTGGAAGTTGGGAGGAACTTGAGGATGCTTTCAGGGCCAACTTTCAAGGGATTTATGTCCGGCCTCCAGATGCGGATGATTTAAATCACATTATACAGCAGCCTGGAGAGTCAGCCCACAATCTTTGGAACATATTCCTCACTAAGAAGAATCAAATTGTCGACTGTCCGGACGCTGAAGCCTTAGCGGCCTTCAAACACAGTATCCGAGACGAGTGGCTTTCCAGACACCTCGGCCAGGAAAAGCCGAGAAGTATGGCAGCCTTAACAAGCCTCATGACCCGATTTTGTGCAGGCGAGGACAGCTGGCTGGCCCGTAAAGGCACCAACGACCCCAGCACATCCGAAATCTGAGATGGCAACGGGAAGCCACGACACATCAAGAACAAACGTCGGAAGAACGACAGTCCGGACAACACAGCAGTCAACAACGGATTCAGGGGCTCTCGACCCAGTCAAGGAAAAAAGCCATTCAACGATAGTAAAGAGGAACCATCCGGCCTGAACAAAGTCCTGGACAGATTGTGCCAAATCCATGGCACTTCCAACAAACCTGCAAATCACACCCACAGAGAATGTTGGGTCTTCAAGCAGGCCGGCAAGTTAAACACCGAACATAAGGGAAGGGAAACACCAAGTAAAGACGAGGATGAGCCTCGCCAGCCGAACACTAGGGGCCAGAAACAATTTCCACCAGAAGTCAAAACGGTAAACATGGTACACGCAACTCACGCAGAGTGTGTAGGCCCCCAATTTAATCCCTGGGCAACTTGCCCGATCACTTTTGATCACAGGGACTATCCGGCCAGTATCCGGCACGGAGGATCGGCTGCCTTGGTGCTCGACCCAATAATCGATGGATACCATCTCACACATGTCCTAATGGACGGCGACAGTAGTCTTAATTTGATATATTAAGACACCATCTGTAGGATGGGGATAGACCCATCCAGAATAAATCAAAATAACGCCACCTTCAATGGAGTAATTCCAGGCGTCGTGGCCCATTGTTGGGGATCCCTCGTGTTAGAAGTAACATTCGGTTCTCCCGACAACTTCAGATGCGAGAACTTACTCTTCAACATCGCTCCCTTCAGCAGCGATTATCATGCATTGCTTGGAAGACCGGCCTTCTCTTGCTTTAACGCAATACCGAACTACGCCTACCTTAAACTCAAGATGCCCGGTCCATGCAGCATCATCACGGTTAGCGGAAACACAGAACGGTATGCGGCAGTTCCCGCTGCCGGACTCTAGGCGGCCTCTCCCACCGGAACGCATGAACTGTCGTTAAGACCACGGACACGGTTAGACGAGTCCAATACACCATTTTTTCGCACGGGCTCGGATAAACCTGAGCCAGGGGCTGTACATGTGTCCCCATAAATAATACGAGGGGCTGCAAACATGTAACACAAGCCCACAATTCGGCTCGCCTCGTTAACAGGCCGGATCTCGAACATTCCTCGAGCATAACTAACTTTTCGCATGTTTTCTTTTTCATTCTTACAGACACTACCAGTGCGGCACCCTTCCAGGATACGACACAACGGAGAAACAGGCGCAGACGTGCAGCAGGGCCCCGCCCACAGGTTTCTCTATAGATTAAGCCCCTGTGTAAACCTTCTTTACTGTCTCTTCTTGCTCAACATCCCATGTGTATTTCATACACCTGTACGGGACACTGGCATTTTAGGCCTTTTTTGCCGCGACAAATAAATGCGTGTACCTGGAATCATAGGGTCAAGGGCATTGTTTAGCCCAATATATTTTATAAAGTCCGAATACCTTCGGGAGTGTTTGGCGTCACGAGTTTGGCCTTATATGCATCAGCTCTGAATCATGTCTTTGGTCAAATGTTGGGTTAGCCTGGCTCCTGGGTTTGCTGCCTTACGTTCCCTTTTATCGGCTAAGGCGGCCAAAGGAGAACTACAGCGATTGTGCCCTGGTTATTCCGGATGAGCACCTCAGTAGAGAAAGCCGAAAACTGACTGTCATGATATAACGAGAGACTGGTCAACCACTCAAGGACTCATCAGAATCTATAGGATTCCTCCGCATTGACGAAGGACCGGTCTACCGGTCAAGTACGCGCACCGTATCCGGATGCACGCGGAAGTACCAGGGGCTATATAGTAGCCCCACCTTTCAACTCCTATGGCTAAGCGAAAGTGTTACAGCTATATAGTCCAGTTGCGTGGTTCGATGTGTGATCACCTCCTTCATGGACCAAGACGTTGGATCAAGTGCGTTTCTGCCTATCTTCTCGAACACCCCCACATTATGCGTGGGGGCTAAAGCCAACGACTGCTAACTTTCATGCTATATGAATACATAAACAGCCATACAGGAGACATTATAATACTTTCAGGCAAAAGTATAAAATACAGCCTCCATAATCAAACAGATAATTGTTCATAACTAATAAGTTTGCCATTCAAACATGACATTCTTGGAGCACTGGGCCTCTATTCTACGAGCACCTTTTATAACCTGCTCAAAATAGTGCTCGGCTGGGTCTTGGCTTCCAGCCGGACCCCGGGTTGCAATGCGGGTGGCCTCCATATCCGCCCAGTATGTTTTCACGCGGGCAAGAGCCATCCGCGCACCCTCTATGCACGCCGATCTCTTCATGGCATCAATCTGCGCCCTGGCGCCAAATACTCGTTGCACCAGACCAAAGTAACTGTCCGCCTTCGGCTCCTTCGGCCACAAATAGTCTATTACAGACCTCATTGCAAGGCCGTACAGCCTATGGAGCTCGGCTATGGCAGCCATCTTCTCACTCAAGGGCAAGGAGCATGCTGGAGCATCAAATTGCGGCCAAAACAACCTCTCCATTTATTATCCTCATGATCCTTGAATAACTTGGTCGCATCGACCGCACTCTTCGCCAAGTCCGCATACTCATCTGCGGCGCTCCATAGCTTATCCAATGGAGCATACTTTGGATCCAAAAACTTCATCCGCAACACATAAGGTCTTCCGACCACGATTTCTACGGCTTGTTGAAGTTCCTCCCGTGCGTCTCTAATCTGAGAGCGCATCTCCTTGGCCGAATCTGTCGCCTTCTTCAGATCGGCCGCCTTCTTCAGATCGGCCGCCTTTGTTTGATTCTCCTTTTTGAGAAGCTCATACCGGCCGGCGGCGTCCCTCAGCTCCACAGCCATCCCGGCTATCTTCTCCTCGCTTCGGAGACGAGCGGCCTGTTCGGCTCTTAATTCTTCGGCTGCCTTTAAAGAAGCCGTATTGCTAATCCGGGCTTGTTCCTTGGCTAGAGCAAGCTCCGCCCTCAGGCCCCAACGACAGCAGCTCCACCTGCAACTACATAACACCACATTAGTATTTCAAACCTTATTGCAAAGATAGATGTGGATATAGGAAAGCATACTTTGCGAATCCTGAATCGCGTGTTCACAAGCGTGACGTCGGCCTCCACAACGCCAATCTGCCGCCTCAATTTGGCGCATTCAGCGGCCTGGTCTATTGCCGAACCCTTAGCAACCTGCACATCAATACAGGTGTGATCATAATCTGGGAGTGTGATTCTCCGTTTGCCGCCATGGGATGCCATCCGCAATCTCAGGGGCTACTATCTATACAGAGCGCATGTATCGCGTGCGGTTCAACTAAAAATTACGGCTTACCTCAAAGCCTTTGAGCAGTCTCTTAAAAGCTTCATTTAAACCACTTGTGGCGGAGGAGATTTTCTCCAACACCGTACCCATTAGGGTACGATGACCCTCCAAGAGATCAGCTGACTCCAGGAGGCTCATCAGCGCGTTCGGCCGGACTCCGAACTCTCCCAGATCCTTTTTGTTATCCGCCATGGGAGCCAAACGCGCTAGGCTTAGGGCGACCAAAGTTTTAGCTTCCGGCCCCATTGGATCCGGACTCCTCCGTGACGATACCTCAGGTTTTCTCTCCCCACGGGGCAGAGAGGCTGGTGGGGTTTCACTCTCCATCATCTCCGGAAGAAGATCCCCCGAGGACGAACCCTGTTGAGACGAACTGCTAGCCGGACTACAAAAACAGGTCCTGGTCATTACTCTCAGAGGAATAAGCAATAAGATCCTTGCTTAAATTAAACTTACAACTCGATGGAGGGCTGGCCCATTGGCGGGCGCTGTACGGCGAGGACGCCCTTCGAAGCAGGGTCCTTTGGTGAAATTATTTTTCCTTGTTTAGGCGCCTCCGTCTCCAGATCTACGGAGGCGGCCCTTTTCTTCCCGCGGGGGGAGGAAACCTCAGAGTCACCCCCCAGTTCCCCTCCTTTGTGGAGGCGCTGATTCCTCCGGTTCGAATGCGCAGTGTGTGAGGCCCACTCTTGGCCTCCCCGCTCTCCCCTTCAGCCTTCTCTGGTGGCACCCGACTGAGTGTCCGTTCGAGAATCCTGGCCATTGCTGGGCCAAGCGGACCTTCGGGAAGAGGGGCCGGACACCTGATCCTCTCCGCCTTTCTAAGCCAATCCTAGTTGCGGACAGTGTTTAGAGCAATGCTATGAAAAATATAAGTGAGGTGTTCGGTTATGGGGTTACTTACTTGGGTATCGAGGCGATTGCAGCTCAGGCCCGCATCCTCGGTGGTGTCTGGACACTTTATTCGTGGTCTGAAGAACAACTTGTACATCCCTTCAGGCGTCATGCCGAAGAAGTGCGGAATGGTCCGTGGACCTTCTAGATTGAATTCCCACATCCGGAGGGGCCGGCATTTGCACGGCAGGATCCGCCGGACTAGCATTACTTGGATTATTTTGACGAGACTAATGTCCCTCTCGAGGAGCTCCCGAATGCGGCTTTGAAGCATTGGTACATCGTTCGCAGCCCCCCAGTCTAGTCCCACATTGGCCCATAATGCCAGTGGAGGTGGAGGGCCCGAGCGGAAGGCAGGCGCGGCCGCCCACTTTGATCCTCGGGGAGCTGTGACATAGAACCACCTCCATTGCCATAAATTGGATATTTCCGGGAAGGAGCCTTCGGGCCACGGGGCATCAGCATTCCTGCTTATTATGGCACCTCTACACTCTGCGTGTCGCTCCTCAATTATCTTCGGCTTCACATCGGAAGTCTTGAGCCACAAGCCAAAGTGGGGGGCAATGTGAAGGAAGGCTTCACACACAACGATAAATGATGAGATGTGGACGATGGAATCCGGAGCTAGATCGTGGAAATCTAGCCCGTAGTAGTGCATGATCCCCCTCACGAAGGGATCAAGAGTGAGACCTAAGCCCCGGAGGAAGTGGGAGACAAACACGACACTCTTGTTGGTCTCAGGAGTGAGGATAACCTGTTCGGGAGTAGGAAGCCGGTGCTTGACATCGGCGGTCAAATACCCATCCTCCCTGAGCTTTGCAATATCCTCCTCTATGATAGAGGAAGCCATCCATCGGCCTTGATGGTCAGATCCGGACATGATTGAAGATCCGGAGTGCTTAAGCTCGGGTTTTGGGTGTTGGAACTCAGGGCGCGAGATGTGCGAGCGTGGAGATAGAGGGATAGGCCTCGGCTCCTTTATAAAGGGGGAAGAATATCAAGCGTCCCCGAATGTGGTCGTTCGGGACTTGCCTAAAGATACGGGGTCATGCCAACAGGCACGGTTGGATTACCCATACCTGTATTGATGAGAATCCCGTAATAAGGAGGAACACGATCTCTGCTCTGACAGGACGTGCCAAGGAAACCGCCTCGTGGTGCACGCGGTAGCAAGATGTGGGAACGGTTCGAATAAAAACCGGACCACGGCGTGATGTCTCTCTTTGAAGAGTTGTCAGCAGATTAGATTCGTGGATTATTATTGTTCTCTCTACGGTGGTATATGGAATGTTATCTTGCAGAGCCGGACATGGTCCTTGTGTTCGGAATTTATCTTGGAGTATTCGGAGATTGAACCCGCCTCGCAATGCTGAAGACAATCTACGCGCCGGACTCATCGTCATTGAAGCCTGGTTCAGGGGCTGCTGAGGGAGTCCTGGATAAGGGGGTATCCGGACAGCCAGACTATATACTTTGGCCGGACTGTTGGACTATGAAGATACAAGACAGAAGACTTCGTCCCGTGTCCGGATGGGACTCTCCTTGGCATGGAAGGCAAGCTTGGCGATTCGGATGTAGATCTCCTTCTCTGTAAATCGACTCTGTGTAACCCTAGCCCCCTCAGGTGTCTATATAAACCGGAGGGTTTAGTCCATAGGACTCAGGATCATTATCAACAATCATACCATAGGCTAGCTTCTAGGGTTTAGCCTCTCTGATCTCGTGGTAGATCAACTCTTGTAATACTCATATCATCAAGATCAATCAAGAGGAAGTAGGGTATTACCTCCATCGAGAGGGCCCGAACCTGGGTAAACATCGTGTCCCCAGTCCTCTTGTTACCATTAGCCTTAGACGCACAGTTCGGGACCCCCTACCCGAGATCCGCCGGTTTTGACACCGACACACACCAACAGAGAATGATGGGTGTTTAAACAAGTCGGCAAGTTGAATGCCGAAAACAAGGAAAAGGGGCTGCATAGCGATGACGACAAGGAGCCCTGGCCGCCGAACACAGGAGGACAGAAGAAATTCTCTCCCTTGGTGAAAACGGTGAATATGATATACGCAACCCATATTCCCAAGCGGGAACGAAAGCATGCACTAAGGGATGTCTATGCGATGGAGCCAGTCGCCCCAAAGTTCAACCCATGGTCCTCTTGTCCGATCATTTTCTATCGCAGGGACCATCCTACCAGTATCCGTCATGGCGGTTTGGCCGCATTGGTCCTTGACCCCATCATCGGTGGATTCCATCTCACACGAGTCCTCATGGACGGTGGCAGAAGCCTGAACCTACTCTATCAGGATACAGTGTGCAAAATGGGCATCGACCCCTCAAGAATCAAGCCCACAAAAACCACCTTCAAGGGTGTCATACCAGGTGTGGAGGACTGTTGCATGGGCTCAATCACACTTGAAGTGGTCTTTGGATCTCCGGATAATTTCCGGAGCGAGGAGTTAATCTTCGATATCGTCCCCTTCCGTAGTGGTTATCATGCACTACTAGGACGAACCGCATTTGCTTGATTCAATGCGGTACCACACTATGCATACCTCAAGATCAAGATGCCAGGACCTCGCGGGGTTATCACAGTCAATGGAAACAAAGAACTCTCGCTCCGAACGGAGGAGCACACTGCGGCCCTCGCAACAAGTACAAAGCAGCCTTCTTAGACAGATCGCCAATCCGGCGATAAAACCCCCGGACACCGTCAAGCGAGTCCGGAGTGCCCTGCAACAGGATCGTCCGACACGTCCAGATCTCGACTAGCAATCCGACCTCCGCCCTAGTCCCAACCAAGCGGTGAAATTTGTGCCGCACGTGCATAATTACGCACTCAAAATACCATGGGCATGGGCGGAGGCATGGCCACGACACGGTCCACAACGCGGCTCAACCGCCCCAGGACCCATATTTCTTCATCACTTTCTTTCTTTCAGGACCCTACTCTCTGGAAGCCCTTTCAGGTAGCCGGATTATCGGACTCATCATAGGAAGGAAAGTCCAAGGAGGCAAGAAGCTTTGATGTATAAGGGAATACTCAGGTGGTCTCTGATAACAATCATTATACCTGTTTTACATACCCACGTGCAGCTTAGCCTTGGCTAGGACATGTCAAATAGTCCCATTTTTCTTATCGCACTACTTGTATATATACACACTGACATATCATTTAAATAACAATGGGAAAATATACAGCGTCAGCTTATTATTACACTTTCTTTATGTTTTTCCTTGGCGGCTTATTTACTACACACCGCACCTGTACACTTTGGTACATTTAGTTCGCCAGGGGCTTCAGTGTACCCCATAACACGGCAAGAAAAGTCCGAACACTTTTGACAGTGCGACACCCCGAACTTATAACACTATATGCATCAGCTCCGAATCATGTCTTGGGTCAATAGTTGGGTTTGCCCGGCTCGCATGTTTTGGTACCTTATCTTCTGCTATATCGGCTAAGGTAGCACATGGAGAACTACTGCGATTGTGTCCCGGTTCATCCATACGAGCACCTCAGTAGAGAAAGCCAAAAACTGACTGTCATGATGAGGCAAGAGTTGGTCGATGTTCGAGAGGTCCCAAATCCTTAAAAGATTTTTTCCGCTTCAGGCGAGGAATCGGCCTCGTCCGATTTAGGCGTGTATAGCGCCCCAAGTTCGGCCTTCCGAATACTAGGGGCTTCGCCAAAATTTAAAATTGTAGACTTCTATGGCTAAGTGAGAGTGATAAAGTTGTATAGTCCGATTGCCTTATTCGCTGCATTAAACACCTCCTTAAAAGGACCAAAAATTTGGATAAAGAGTGTTTATATTTATCCCGAACACCCCAGTACTAGTTACACGGGGGCAGAAGCCGACGACTCTCTCAAGATTTTATAAACGGCCGCACAGGAGGTAATATTTTAAATTAACAAGCGTCATATAGCGCACATGAACTCGTTTTCACATTACATGATGATTTGAGTACATTCATTCAAAAATTACATCCTTAGCACATTCATCCGCCACAATGCGGGCACCCTTAATGACATTGTCATAGTACTGTTTGGGGTGGCGATGCTCCTTGCCCTTCGGCGGCCCCTCCGTCACCAGCTTCTCGGCTTCCATCTTCCCCCAGTGCACTTTCGCACGGGCAAAGGCCCTGCGCGCACCTTCAATGCAGACGAACCGCTTAATGACTTCAAGCCGCGGACAAGCATTTACCATCCGCTTTACAAGGCCGAAGTAGCTGATGGGCAGGGGCTCGCCAGGACACAGACGGACTATAAAGTCCTTCATGGCCAATTCGGCCGCCTTGTGCAGTTCGACCAGTTGCTTCAGCTGGCCGCTCAAGGGCATCGGATGTTCGGCCCCAATATACTGGGACCAGAACAGCTTCTCCGTCGAGCTCCCTTCCTCAGCACAGTAGACCTCCGTGGCATCCGATATGCTGCGCGGCAGATCTACGAACGCTCCTGGAGAGCTCCGAATTCGGGTAAGTAAAAGGAAATTCTCCTTCACATGCTTGCTTTGCATAATGAAAGCCTTACCCACCGCTATCTTCTTGGACGCCTCAACCTCCTGGAGGGCCTTCTGGGCTTCGACCTTGGTGTCTTGTGCACACTCACGGGCCTTTACAAGCTCCGACTCTTGCGTCTTGGAGTCACGCTCAAAGGACTCTATGTTTTTGACGAAATCCTGGAGCTCTTGCTGGACCTCATCAACTCGAGCCTCTTGTTTTTCGCGCTCGGCGCGCTCCTTGGCCGCTTTGTCTTCGGCCTCGGATAGCGCCATCTTAAGGGCCGCCACTTCGGTTGTGGCCCCTATCATATACATAATGCTTCGATTAGCGTCCACAATTTTTTGTTTATATAACATTCTGTAGGATCGGAAGTATGTCTAGAGGGGGGGGGGTGATTAGGCTACTTGACCAAATAAAAACTTAACCTTTCCCCAATTTTAGTTTTTGGAAGATTTTAGCAAACTTAGCACAAGTCAAGCAATCTTAACACAATTCAAGCAAACATGTAAAGAGTATATGAGCAGCGAAAAATAAAGCATGCAACTTGCAAGAATGTAAAGGGAAGGGTTTGGAGATATCAAACGCAATTTGGAGACACGGTGATTTTTGAGCCGTGGTTCCGATAGGTGGTGCTATCGTACATCCACATTGATGGAGACTTCAACCCACGAAGGGTAACGGCTGCGCGAGTCCATAGAGGGCTCCACCCAAGAAGGGTCCACGAAGAAGCAACCTTGTCTATCCCACCATGGCCGTCGCCCATGAAGGACTTGCCTCACTAGCGGTAGATCTTCACGAATTAGGCGATCTCCTTGCCCTTACAAACTCCTTGGTTCAACTCCACAATCTTGTCGGAGGCTCCCAAGTGACACCTAGCCAATCTAGGAGACACCACTCTCCAAGAAGTAACAAATGGTGTGTTGATGATGAACTCCTTGCTCTTGTGCTTCAAATGATAGTCTCCCCAACACTCAACTCTCTCTCACAGAATTTGGATTTGGTGGAAAGAAGATTTGAGTGGAAAGCAACTTGGGGAAGGCTAGAGATCAAGATTCATATGGTACGAATGGAATATCTTGGTCTCAACACATGAGTAGGTGGTTCTCTCTCAGAAATGGTAAGTTCGAAGTGTAGGTTTGTTCTGATGGCTCTCTCCACGAATGAATAGGAGGTGGAGGGGTATATATAGCCTCCACACAAAATCTAACCGTTACACACAATTTACCAATCTCGGTGGGACCGAATTGAGAAACTCGGTCTGACCGATTTAGTAAACCTAGTGACCATTAGGATTTTCGGTGGGACCGACATGCAACTCAGTAGGACCAATATGGTTAGGGTTAGGGCATAACATAATCTCGGTGAGACCGATTACACAAACTCGGTAAGACCGATTTTGGTAATAAGCTAACCAGAGAGTTGGCCAGGTAAACTCGGTGGGACCGGTTCGCTCATCTCGGTGGGACCGAAATGTTACGAAAGGGAAACAGAGAGTTTACATTGCAATCTCGGTGGGACCGATCGCTCATCTCGGTGGTACCGAAACCTTATGAAGGGAATCAGAGAGATTACAATCCCATCTCGGTGAGGCCGAGATCCCTATCGGTGAGACCGATTTTCCTAGGGTTTGTGGTAGTTGCTATGACATCTGAACTCGGTGGCACCGGATGGAAAGAATCGGTGGTGCCAAGTTAGACTTTAGGTTTAGGTCATATGTGGATGTGAGAAAGTAGTTGAGGGTTTTGGAGCATATCACTAAGCACTATGAAGCAAGAACCTCCTTAAGCAACACCTCATCCCTCCTTGATAGTATTGGCTTTTCCTATAGACTCAATGTGATCTTGGATCACTAAAATATAAAATGTAGAGTCTTGAGCTTGAAGCTTGAGCCAATCCTTTTATCCTTAGCATTTTGAGGGGTCCACTTTTCTCATCCATGCCATGACATTCATTGAGCTTTTCCTGAAATAATTATCTTGAAATAATGTTCGCTCAATGAGCTATATGTTGTTAGGAATTACCAAAACCACCTAGGGATAGTTGCACTTTAAATCTCCCCCTTTTTGGTAATTGATGACAACATATAGATCAAAGCTTAGACAAATGATAATAAGATTGAAAAACATTATCGCTTTGAGAAGTACTCCCTCCGTTTTTATTTAGTTCGCATATTAGTTTTGGTCAAAGTCAAACTTTACAAACTTTGATCAAGTTTATAAACAAAAATATTAAGGTATACAATAACAAATCAACAACATTAGATTTATTATTGAATGTACTTTCACATAGTATAGATTTATTAAGATAAATGTCTATATTGTTTTCTATAAACTTGGTCAAACTTTATGAAGTTTGACTTCAGTCAACTCTAATATGCAGAGTAAATAAAAACGGAGGGAGTGTGTGAAATGTGAGAGCTCCCCCTAAATTTGGGCATGGTTTAGGATTTGCTTTGGACTGCAAATGCACAAAGAGTTAGGATCATGAGTTACTCTCCCATGTCACATACGTCTTGGTGGAGCGCTCAAAATGATAATAATCAAAATACATGCACTCATCACCAAGCAAAGTGAATGATCTTATAGAGATAAAAGGATAATGTCATCCAACAAGCATTATTGTAGCATATGATCAAACACATGATCATCCAAGTATCACACAGACATAAAGTATCTCACATAAGCGAAAGAAAACAAAGTTCAACCACCAAAACAAGAGAGAATAAAGGCAAACACTCTCTCTCGAAGCCTATGATCTATACATTTTTCTCCCCCTTTGGCAACAAGTTACCAAAAAGTTCCTAGAAATGCATAGTACTAAATCGACTCTCAGGCTTGGTCTTGATGTGGTGGTGTAGAAATGACTCCAAGGACAAAGGCATCAGTTGATGAAGTTGGAGCTGGTGGAGTAGATGTTGGAGCTGGTGGCATTGAAGCTGTAGCTGGTGCAGATGAAGTTGCTCTTGTGTCTGTCATTGGCACTGCAGCTGATCTCTGAGCTCTAGGCACTCTGTCAAATGCCTCAGTGGTTGTCTTGCCCTTCCTCTCCTGCATGTCATCCTGGAGTTGCTCAACAACAGACTGGATCTCAGTGACCTTCACATCCAAGTCATAGGACTTCTGCTCCATGATCCTCTCCAGGCTCTCCTGGTTTTGAGTCAGGGTGGACAACCCCTGCTCAATCCTTAGAGTGGATGCAATCAAGTAGCCAAGATGATCTTGCTTGCTCTTCAGGAAGTACTCAGATGCCTCATCAATTGTTGACATCTTGGCAGCCTTCTCAGTCCTTGCCTTCTCCTTCTTTGCTTGTGCTTGCACAGAAGATGGTTCATCTTCATTCATAACCACTTGGTTGTCCTCAAAATCTGGATAGGTAGGCATGTGTTCCTTGTCCAACAAGTATGTGCCAGTGCCCATCTTGGAGTTAATCAGCTCCTAGATCTGTGGGGCATACCCACAACTTCTCTTCTGGTCAGCAGCTGTCCTCTTGATAGTTTCAACAATGAGGCTCATGACCTTGAACTTTTGTGGCACATCAAATAAGTGTAGCAGATTTATTGCATGGCCTCTGATCATAGTGTGATCTCCTGACTTAGGAAAAAGAGTATGCCTTAGGATCCAGTTGATGGTTGGCAGACCTGACAGAAGGTAATGTACTGATCCAAACTTGTGTGTCGGTGTCAAAACCGGCGGATCTCGGGTAGGGGGTCCCGAACTGTGCGTCTAGGCGGATGGGAACAGGAGACAAGGGACACGATGTTTTACCCAGGTTCGGGCCCTCTTGATGGAGGTAAAACCCTACGTCCTGCTTGATTGATATTGATATTATGGATGTTTACAAGAGTGGATCTACCACGAGATCAAGGAGGCTAAACCCTAGAAGCTAGCCTATGGTATGATTGTAATGGTTGTTGTTGTGTCCTATGGACTAGAGCCATCCGGTTTATATAGACACCGGAGAGGGCTAGGGTTACATAGAGTCGGTTACAATGGTAGGAGATCTACATATCCGTATCGCCAAGCTTGCCTTCCACGCCAAGGAAAGTCCCATCCGGACATGGGACGAAGTCTTCAATCTTGTATCTTCATAGTCTTGGAGTACGGTCGATGATGATAGTCCGGCCGATGACAGTTCGGCTGACGATGGTAGTCCGGCTATCCGGACACCCCCCAATCCAGGACTCCTTCAGTAGCCCCCGAACCAGGCTTCAATGACGATAAGTCCAACGTGTGTATAGTCTTCGGCGTTGCAAGGCGGGTTCTCCTTCAAGTTCCATGTACCTGCCGAATAGTGTCCGGCTTCCTCATCAATGTTGCGCGTCTTGGCTTCCACGCCCAATAATGGTCTTCTTCCACGCATCGTGCGAATGCGAAAAGCCAGGGTGTCTTTTATGTTTTACC
This sequence comes from Triticum aestivum, assembly GCF_018294505.1. Classification (NCBI taxonomy): domain Eukaryota; kingdom Viridiplantae; phylum Streptophyta; class Magnoliopsida; order Poales; family Poaceae; genus Triticum; species Triticum aestivum. Next base: position 491,941,429 of record NC_057804.1, read on the forward strand.
CCCTAGTTGTGCGAATAATCTGCCTATAAGAGAGGCAAGAATCCAGATCCAAATCACCATCTTCCTCCCGCGAATACTCATTGGAGCGCTCTCGACCAAGAATCCATTCCGTCATGGACCATCAACGCAGCTCCTCTTCTCGCGCTCCCAGCCCTTTGCCGGGAGATTGGAGGAGATGCTCTGTTCCGCACAATGAGCTGGTGAAGCTCCAAGCGGGGGGATATCTCCCTCCGGCCTTCATGGTTCCGGTACGAGCCGGGCTGGCCACCTACAAAGGTGGGAAGCAGGCGGAGGCTACCCCAAGTCCCAACAAAGGGGAGCGGGTATGCTTCGTCCCCTATCTGATAAGGGGGCTCGGATTTCCTGTACATCCATTCCTCCGCGGGCTCCTGGAGTTCTACGGACTCCAGCTTCATCACCTCACGCCCGCCTCCATCCTGCATATTGCGGGTTACGTAGCTCTTTGCGAGCTGTTCCTGGGCGTCGAGCCCCATTTCGCGCTGTGGAAGAGGTTGTTCTGTCTTGTGCCCCGCTCTCACGAGGGGTCCATATATCAAGTGGGCGGCGCCGAAATATGGCGCATTGCCGGGACCGGATATCCATCCGGAACCCCTAAGAAGGCGTCCGAAGACTGGCCTTCCGAATGGTTTTATATAGAAGACGCTCCGCTGCCGGACCCTGTTCGGATCGGCCTCCCGGAGTTCAGCAATGCTCCTCTGAAGAAACGCCTTAGTTGGCATCCGCGGAGCCCCCAACTGGAGGAAGACAAGAGCGTCCATCATTTGATGGGCCGAATAAGGTTACTGGCCCATTCCGGGTTGACCATGATTGGAGTCATGGCAACATGCATTATGCGGGGGGTGCAGCCACTACAATACAGGGCCACCCCATGTGGGATTTCAACGGGGAGGACGATGCCACCCGTCACGGCCGCCAAGGGCCGGATTCGGTCAAAGACCTGGTGACGATCCTGACCGGCCTGTATAAGGGGGAGAAGGAGGATTTCCTTTGGACGAACCCGTTAAATGGGTTCTCCATGAATAATCCCCGGCCTTGGGTAAGCGAACACCCTGCATGCCCGACCCATGCTTTTTGAAACTTAAGTTTCTTATATTGTGTTCTTCTTTCGACGCAGGAGCTACGCCGGATCGTGGAGGACATGCTAAGTCCAGCTCCGTAACCTGAGGATCCAGAGAGATCCCAGGATCCGGCCTCCGAAGAGGATCCGGACATAATGGTGGAGCTAATCGACGGGGTGTTCCACCAGCTCAGCATGGACAATGCTTTAGTTGCCATCACGGCCGACTATCCCGGACTATATCCGGCTTCCCAGGTGATTGCGACCAAAGTCCTGACACCATTATTTCTTCATTGCTTATTTCTGACCACCGTATATGATGGCGCTGTGCAGGAGGCGCCCCTAGGGCGAGAAGCCGAGCCCGCGGTGGCTGACCAGCAAAGGTCAGTCCGGACCAGTAGGCAGAAGAGGAGCGCGGCGCGGACTGAAACGTCACCGCAAAGGTATAGCTCACAATTCATTATTCAGAGCAACGTTCCTAGGAAGCGTTTGAGTGCTCATGACGTTTATAGGAGGAAGAGCGCCCACCGGACTGCAGGCGCAGAGATTGCAAATCCGGCCTCTACCAGCCAAGCTCCAGCGCCTGGTCCGGAGGGGGAGGCGAGCGCATGGCGCGAGCCGGATGCTCCTCCAACGGAGGATGCCGACAGACTGTCCGTCACCAAGTCTGAGGTGGAGAGCGCCATGAACCATAGGCGCCGCCGGACAGTATTTCGTCATGCGTGCTTCTCCCCTGAGGCGTTGGATGCCTTTAACGCAGGGGACGCGCACCTCCGTGCCGCTCAAGATGGTTTGACCAGAGCCACGGAGCAGTATGTAAAAGACATACGGGTAGGAGAATTTAATAGTTATATATGCCAGTAGCCCCCGAGACTTAAAGTAGTTATATTAACTGATTTAAGGATCATATGAAATGCAGGGTCTTACCGAGAAGAATACCCAACTGTCTCAGGAGCTGCAAGAGTGTAAGGCTCAACTTGAGGCCACACTCACTGCCGCAGGAGGAAACACAGGGACCTCTCCTGGTAACGCATTATTTCAAAAGATAAGTAGTGTTTGGCATGTGCACAAGTCTGATAATGACGTTGCAGGTGCCGCCGGACAAGATCCGGACAGGCAAGAACTTCTACGCCAGCTGAAGGCCAGCGAGAGGGTGCTGCATAAGGTGCAGCACGAAAGGAACAAGCTTCAGGATGCCCATGCCCAGCTTGGAGAAGAGCTGAAAGGCGTTCGGGCCGAGCTGTCTGGCTCCGTTAAGGAGAATCAGCGGCTTCGTCGCGGCATCTATAGTAAGTGCTTGAGCGAACTCCTTTGAAAAGGAGAGTTCGGCGAGGAAGTCAATTGACAAAATATGTCTGTAGGTATGCTCACAGGTCGCCCTGCAGAGGAGATGCCCGTATCAACGGGTGATCAACTTCCCGAATTGTTGCAACTGATCGAACGAGTTCGGCAGGCAATGAGCGGCGTCATCCAGGCTTTATGGCTAGCCTTTTCCTTACCTGAGGGTCTCGGGGAGCTTGCGGAGAAGCTTCAGGGAGTGCGGCAGCGCTTCCATTTATGGAATATTTCGGCCTACCGCCAAGGTGCCAGGGAGGCCTGGGCCATGGTAAAGACGCGGTACAAGAAGGCGGATCCCAACCACATGGCCGAGGTCAGACCTGTGGGGCCCGATGGGAAGGAGATACCTGTAAGTTTAGTATACGGCCAAGTAGAGTTGGCCGCTAAGTTTTCCCAACAGGACTGTAAATTAGACAGCCTGTTAGACGGGATTGAGGAAGAATACAGTCAGTCAATTTGACAATGTATTATAAAATGACATGTAAAATGCCTTCTAGCCGGATTGTAGATCGTTTGTCTTTGCCGACCTTTTCGCTTCGACCTCGGGACCCTAGAGTCCGGAGTGTGTCCGAATACCTTCTCGGTTATGAAACAACCGGGGTATGCATGGAGACCAGGCGTAGGGGTCATTAGTGCTTTATCAGACAAGTGCCCAACTAGTTATGTTATATTACATGGTTAGTAAGAAACATCTTCCAGGGAGAATAGTTCCGTTAAGGGTTCCTTTCCTATGGGGGTGGCATGCCCTAAAGTGCATGCCCGGACTGCAAAAAAAGCAAAAAAACATCTGGGGGCAGATAAATAAGTAGGTAAAATCATCTTTCAAGTCACCAACTGAATATTCCCTTAAGAACGCTAGCTTTCGGCTTCACCCAGTCTGAGGTACACATCTGGCTGACCCGGCAGTAACAATCGCAGAGGTGCTCCCTTTACCTCCTAGCCGAACAATCGGGAACGTAGGGGTAAGCACAGGAGCTAGGCAACCCAGCTTGGCCAAAACTTAAGTCATATCGATGCATATAATGGCGAATAAAAGGTACATGTGGAAGCTTGACACATGTGCTAGGCGTAAAGCCCTTATAATTTAAGCTTCTGGTAAAGAAGCCCCCAGGTATAATGAGTGCGGATGGCACATCAAGTGTGTGCGAACAATACGCAAGTAGGCCCTTAAGGGCTTTTTGATAGGAGATTAAGAGAAGAAAGAGAAATAAAAGATAGCTGAAGTATAAAAAATTTGAGCAGGGGAAGAGGACGAACTCTTAGTCCGGCGCTAGGCATAGAATCTTCGGAGGCGGGCTGCGTTCCATGGGTTCGGCTCGAGTCGGTTATCCGACGCATTTCGTAGACGGTACGCTCCGCCGGTCAGGACTTGATCGATAATGAAGGCCCCCTCCCATTTGGGCTTGAGCTTGTCCTTTTTTTTGTCCGGCAGGCGTAGAACTAGTTCGCCAACATTGTAAGTCTTGGCCCGTACTTCTCTGCTTTGATATCTTCGAGCCTGTTGCTGATAGAATGCGGAACGAGCTTTGGCGACATCGCGTTCTTCCTCCAATGCGTCCAAGCTGTCCTGCCGATCCAGCTCGGCTTCTCTTTCTTCATACATGCGCACTCGAGGTGAGTCATGAATAATGTCGCAGGGCAGAACTGCCTCTGCGCCGTACACTATAAAAAATGGTGTGAATCCGGTAGTACGGTTGGGCGTTGTCCGCAGCCCCCAGAGTACGGAGTCGAGCTCCTCTACCCAGTGCGTGTCTGATTTCGTAAGGGACCGCACTAATCTGGGTTTAATGCCGCTCATTATTAGACCATTTGCTCGTTCCACTTGACCGTTGGTTTGAGGATGATAGACTGAAGCGTAATCGAGCTTAATGCCCATATTTTTGCACCATGATTTAACCTCGTCGGCCGTAAAATTCGTGTCGTTATCGGTGATGATGCTGTGGGGGACACCGTAATGGTGTACTACTCCGGATATAAAGTCTATCACTGGTCCGGACTCTGCCGTTTTGACTGGCTTGGCCTCTATCCATTTGGTGAATTGATCCACCATGACCAATAGGTATCGTTGCTTGTGGGTTCCCCCTTTAAGTGGTCCAACCATGTCAAGCCCCCAGACCGCGAACGGCCAGGTAATGGGTATAGTTTTGAGGGCGGTGGGTGGCATATGGCTCTGATTGGCAAAGTGCTGACAGCCGACGCATCTTTGGACTAAGTCTTGAGCATCTTCCCAGGCGGTTGGCCAATAAAACCCTATACGGAATGCCTTTCCTACAATAGCCCGAGCTGCAGCGTGGTGTCCGCCTAGTCCGGCGTGAATTTCAGCCAGGAGGTCTCGCCCTTCCTCTTCGGAGATACACCTTTGAAGGACTCCGGTTGTGCTTTTTTTATAAAGTTCTCCCTCGTGGACCTTGTAGGCTTTAGATCGCCGAACTATGCAGCGGGCCTCATTTTGGTCTTCGGGAAGTTCCTGCCTAAGTAAGTAGGCTAGGAATGGTTCTATCCACGGGGCGATTACGGCCATTATGTGGTGGGCTGAAGGTGTTATTTTAGCGGCGGAATCGCCGTTTATGTCAAATTGCTCTATGTCGGTTGGTGTGGCTGCTTCCGGTTTGTTATTTCCGGACTCCTCTTCCCATAGTACGGATGGCTTGAACAGCCGTTCTAGGAAGATGTTTGGAGGGACAGCGTCACGTTTTGCGCCGATGCGTGCCAATACGTCGGCCGCTTGGTTATTATCCCTGGCTACGTGATGGAATTTGAGTCCGTCGAACCGAGCTGACATTTTTAGGACAGCGTTGCGATATGCTGCCATTTTCGGATCCTTGGCATCAAAGTCTCCATTTATTTGGGATATTGCAAGGTTTGAATCCCCGCGCACCTCTAGGCGTTGAATGCCCATGGAGATTGCCATCCGGAGACCGTGTAAAAGGGCCTCGTATTCGGCTGCGTTGTTGGAGTCCGTGTACATTATTTGAAGTACGTATTGGACTGTGTCACCGGTCAGGGATGTCAATACGACGCCAGCCCCCAGTCCGGCCATCATTTTAGAGCCGTCGAAGTGCATAATCCAATTGGAGTATGCGCCGTACTCTTTAGGGAGTTCGGCTTCGGTCCATTCAGCGACAAAGTTAGCCAAAACTTGTGACTTTATAGCTCGCCGAGGTTTGTAAGTTATATCGAATGGTAAGAGCTCAATGGCCCATTTTGCAATCCTGCCCATTGCGTCGCGGTTGTTTATAATGTCGTTAAGTGGTACTTCGGAGGCCACTGTTATCGAACACTCTTGAAAGTAGTGTCGGAGCTTCCGGGATGCCATGAACACCGCATACGCTATCTTCTGATAGTGCGGGTAACGGGACTTGCAGGGAGTTAACACAGTGGATACGTAGTACACTGGTTTTTGAAGAGGGAATTTATGCCCTTCTGTCTCTTGTTCGACGACGAGTACCGCGCTTACAACTTGATGTGTTGCTGCGATGTATAACAACATTGGTTCGCCCAGGTTGGGCGCAGCCAGGACCGGATTCGTTGCCAATATGGCCTTTATTTCTTCGAGTCCGGCGGTGGCAGCATCCGTCCACTCAAAGTGTTTGGTGTGCCTGAGGAGGCGATATAGGGGCAATGCCTTTTCTCCTAAGCGGGAGATAAAGCAGCTGAGGGCCGCCACGCATCCAGTCAATTTCTGGATCTGTTTTAGATTTTTTGGAATATCCAGTTGTGATAGAGCTCGGATCTTGGCCGGGTTTGCTTCAATTCCTCTGCCGGATACAATGAAGCCCAGGAGCTTTCCGGCTGGTACGCCAAAAACGCATTTTTCCGGATTCAGCTTAATATCATATGCTTGGAGGTTGTCAAATGTGACCCTCAAGTCGTCTACTAGAGTTTCGACGTGTTTAGTTTTGACGACTATGTCGTCTACGTATGCCTCTACTGTTTTGCCGATCTGGGTAGCCAGACATGTCTGAATCATGCGCTGATATGTTGCGCCGGTGTTTTTAAGTCCGAAGGGCATCGTGTTGAAGAAGAATGGTCCATATGGAGTAATGAATGCCGTTGCGGCTTGATCTGCTTCTGCCATCTTGATTTGGTGATAGCCGGAGTATGCGTCTAGGAAGCACAATGAATCGTGCCCTGCAGTGGCATCGATGATTTGGTCGATGCGGGGGAGGGGGAAGGGATCCTTTGGGCAGGCTTTATTTAGGTCTTTGAAATCGACACATAGGCGCTAGGATTTGTCCTTCTTTGGTACCATTACTAGGTTTGCTAGCCAATCCGGATGTTTGATGTCTCTGATGAATCCGGCTTCCAATAGTTTGGCTAGCTCTTCTCCCATTGCCTGTCCTTTGGGTTCGGAAAATCGTTGAAGAGCCTGTTTGACTGGCTTGAATCCTTTTAGGATGTTTAGGCTGTGTTCTGCCAATCTGCATGGGATTCCGGGCATATCCGAGGGGTGCCAGGCAAAAATGTCCCAATTTTCCCGAAGGAATTCTCGCAGTGCGGCGTCTACATCAGGATTCAATTGTGCCCCGATGGAGGCCGTCTTTGTCGGGTCCGTTGGATGGACCTGGAATTTTATTATTTCATCTGCTGGTTTAAAGGAGGTGGACTTGGATCTCTTATCGAGTATCACATCGTCCCTATTCACCATAGAGCGCAGCGCGGTGAGTTCCTCTGCCGCTAGGGCTTCGGATAGTGCCTCTAAGGCTAATGCGGCTCTCTTGTTTTCGGCGCGGAGTGCTATGTCCGGATCACTGACTAGAGTGATTATTTCGCCGGGCCCATGCATTTGGAGCTTCATGTACTCGTAATGGGGTATGGCTTGAAAAATTGTGAATGCCTCTCGTCCTAATATAGTGTGATATCCGCTATTGAACGGGGCCACTTGGAACGTGACTTCTTCGGATCTGTAATTGTCCGGCGAGCCGAATACCACATCGAGTGTGATTTTTCCTATGCAGCGTGCCTCCCGGCTAGGGATTATTCCTCTAAAGGTTGTGCTGCTTTGCTCAATGCGGCTCCAGTCTATTTCCATTTTTTGAAGGGTTTCCTCGTAGATGAGGTTTAATCCGCTGCCGCCATCCATGAGGACCTTTGTAAGTCAAAAGCCGTCCACTATTGGACTAAGTACCAGTGCGGCGGGAGCTCGGGCTGTTCGGAATTTAGGTTCGTCGCTGGCGTTGAAGGTAATGGCTGTGTCGCTCCATGGATTGGTTGTTGCTACTTGGTAGACTTCGGCGAGGCTGCGGATTCTTCGTTTCCGCATATTATTTGATGCGAAAGTCTCGAAGACTGTTGATACCGTACCGATGTTGTTGGAGTGGTTTTCCAGGGCTAGAAGCTCCTCTCCACTTTTGGCCACGTGCCGTAATATCCAACATGCTCGAAGGCTAGGTGTTGGGATGGCACCTTCTGTACTGTGAATTTTACAGGGTCCGCTAAGCCATCCCTCCAGTACGGTTCCGTGCCCTTTATGGGGTTTTTGCTTTTTGGTTTTTGTATCTGGTGCCTGAGTGTAATGCACCCTTTTGTTGCGGACTAGGGTTGTATTCGGGGCCGGATTGTCCCAAAACTTATTTTCGGTTGTCCGGAAACTCTCCATCGCACAGTACTTCGTACTATGGACGCCAGGTCGGCGAAGCGTGTAATTTCACGACGGCTGACGGCGTTCAAGATTCCCTCGTCCGTGCAATTATTGCAAAAAATTGAGATTGCGTTTTCCTCTCGGCAGTCCTTTATCCTGACCATAACCAGGAGGAATCTGGCCCAGTAGTGATGTACTGTCTCAGCGGGCTCTTGCCGGATTAGGGATAGATCGCATATGTCTGGGCGGGTGGGTGGAATTAAGTCCGGAACCCTACCCATCTCAAGGCTCGAAGGCCGAGAAGTTTCCAAATTTGGAAGCTTGGATTGCTGGACGTTGTCCAACGAGTCTGGTCCAATGCCTGACTTTAAGTTCAGTGCTTGATCGAAGTCCGTCCCTCCACGGGAATCCGGCATGGGGGGTTCGGGAGCCCGGACATGACTAGTTTTCAATATAGGAGAAGAGTCGCCGCACTGTTCCTCTACCACTGTAACATGGTGGGTGACCTGGGGAGAGTTGATCTCTCTCAGATCGGTTTTAAGCCCAATCTGAGTGTAGTCTGTAGCGACTCCCAGGGCGGCGATGCGATCCAAGAGCTCGTTTACGGACGAGAGCTCTATTGGATCCAGCCGCTCGGCGAATTCCGAGCTGACGTGAAGATTGCTTTTGACGACTTGAGAGGTCATTGTCGAAGCGGTGGCCGGACAGGCGGTCATAAGAAAACCACCTAGCCGGATAGTTTGGCCGGCGGCCAAGGCTCCTTTGGCGAAAATACCGTCCTTGAAGACGGGAGGAGGCATCCTTCCTATCGGTGACGGCACAGAGGAACTCTCAATGAAAGCACCAATGTCGGTGTCAAAACCGGCGGATCTCGGGTAGGGGGTCCCGAACTGTGCGTCTAGGCGGATGGTAACAGGAGACAAGGGACACGATGTTTTACCCAGGTTCGGGCCCTCTTGATGGAGGTAAAACCCTACGTCCTGCTTGATTGATATTGATATTGTGGATGTTTACAAGAGTGGATCTACCACGAGATCAAGGAGGCTAAACCCTAGAAGCTAGCCTATGGTATGATTGTAATGGTTGTTGTTGTGTCCTACGGACTAGAGCCATCCGGTTTATATAGACACCGGAGAGGGCTAGGGTTACATAGAGTCGGTTACAATGGTAGGAGATCTACATATCCGTATCGCCAAGCTTGCCTTCCACGCCAAGGAAAGTCCCATCCGGACACGGGACGAAGTCTTCAATCTTGTATCTTCATAGTCTTGGAGTCCGGTCGATGATGATAGTCCGACCGATGATAGTTCGGCTGACGATGGTAGTCCGGCTATCCGGACACCCCCCAATCCAGGACTCCCTCATTGTGTGTTTCAACAGCAGCATCTGGGATCTCCTTGTTCATGTGTGCCATAGTGTTGTGATCCATCTTCTTCTTGGCATAGACATCCAAGTCATCCTCTTTCTCCTTAGGTGCATTGATTAGATTGGCCCATTCTTCAATTGATGATTGGTACCTTGTACCTTCAGACATCCATACTATCCTGCCATCTGGATAAAAGTGTGCTGTGGAGTTAAATTGCATTATTAGCTCATCATTCCACTTTGTGAGATTCTGCCCAACAAAGTCATCCACTCCACAACCATTGAAACTGTCATTCACACCAGGATGGTGTTCTTCATTTTTCGTGATGTATTTCCAGTTCACCCATCTCATGTCACAGACTATTGGTTTCTTGTCTAGCAGCACTGTCTCATAGAAATCCTGTTGTTCCTTTGTATGGAACCTGTAGTCCACAACAGTTCTCCTCTTTACTGCATAAGGATCAGTCAACCTCCACTGTCTGAGACATGCATCCTTTCTCAGCTTCATGTTCTCAGCTACAGGATGAGCATCATTATGATATGGAATTTTAGGCTTCAACTTTCTCAAGACATGCTCTTCATCATCTTCCTCTTCAGCAACAAATTCAGGCACTGGGGCCTTGTTCTTATCAGCAGCTGGTATGTTCCTAGTATTCCTCTTAGGTGCAGTCTTGGGCTTGGGAGCAGCCTTGGGTGCTTCTTTGGGCTTTGATGAAGCAGCCCCTGACCTGATGGCATCACCCATAAGCTTATGTGCTTTGGGAGCTGGTGTAGAAGCTTCTTCTTCTTCCTCTTTAGAGTCTCTCCTCATAGAGGGCTTGCCAAGTACCTTGGCAGTAGTGGTTCTGACTCTTTTCTTCTTCTTCTCTTGGCCAACAACTTCATCTTCAGACTCAATGGTGAATTTCATGGTTTCTCCAGTGGCAACCTTCCTAGGTTTGGAAGTGGGAATCCTTCTTGCAGGTGCCTTCTTTTCAGTCACTTCAGGCTCTTTGGGATCAGATTTCTCAGTTTCTTGAGTTGATGCTCTGACTTTCAGCATAGGAGTCCTCTTGGCTGGGATTTTCCTGTTCAGTCCAGGCTTAGTGGCTGCAGCTGTGCCATACTCCTTCTTGAGCACTTTCCTTGAAGTGGCTTCATCCTCTTCTGCCACATAATCTTCATCCTCAGAGTCTGAGGTTCTCTTCTTTCTAGCCCTGGTGGCAGCTTTGGGTAAGTTGCTTGGGGTGCTCCTGCTGCCATCATCTTAGGAACTGGAGGGACTAGTGCCCTCACTCATGTGAACCTACTCCTCTTCCCTGTTCTGGCTATCACTTTGATCAGACATATTGCAAACACTGACAGCTGACCCTGTGAATAGATATAGATGAGATAGAAGGGATGAGCATCACAAAATACAGAGGTTTTTGCAAAAAAATGGGTTAAAAACTTAGTTTTAGTTTTCCACAGAAAGCATTTCGGATCTACCGATTTGTAAACTCGGTGATACCGAAGCAGCTTTAGGGACCTAAACTAGTGAACTCGGTCAGACCGAGTCACAGTTCGGTGGCACCAAGACTGCTAGGGTTTCACAAAGTCCTGAACTCGGTCACACCGATTTGCAATTCTTGGTTAGACCGAGAATCACATGTGCAATGGCTATTGCCAAATCGGTGGAACCGATTTCTACAACTCGGTGGGTTCGAGATGGTTTCGGCGGAAACCTAACCCTAAATTTTCAATCCAAACCTAATCTACGGAGTGTTTTGACTGGATAAGATAGTTTCAATCGTGCAAGATTCATGGTGAACACAATGTGCTAAGAATCAGATAGGGATAGCACAGTGATCAAGTCCATACCCTAGTTCGGTGATGTACTCACTACGGTGGCAACGGTGGAGTTGATTCCCGTTGACGGCGGCGGAGACCAGCAGCGGGAGGCAGCTGGCGATGAGGAGGACGATCCGGAGACCCTGGAGGCAGAGCGGGCTGAGCGCGGGCGAAAGAGTTCGGAGAAAATTTCCAAAATTTTGCCCGTGGGTATATATAGCCCGACCCTGTCGGTGTGACCGAGTGGAACAACTCGGTGGCACCGAGATGCATTACTGCAAGCAATTACTGCAACTCGGTGTGACCAAAAAGTTCAAATTGGTTGCACCGAGATGGAAAACCTAGATCGACTTAGTGATCTCGGTATGACCGAAATGGAAGAATCGGTCAGACCGAAACACACAAAGAAGTTTTGGAAATTTAAGTCCATGACAAATCGGGGACTCCGAGTGCTCCTCACACAGAGTGGTTCGAATCTGACTTGATCAAATTTTGTGATGTAGCATGAATAGAGTTTGAGACAAGAAAAGCATAGATAGCTAGAGAAGGTTCTTAGGCATTCTTGTCCATCCACTTGGCAAAAGAAAAGGAAGCCAAACAAGCAAAACTACAAGTGGATGTCCTCGAATGAGTAAAATAAGCAACCAACATGCTCACACAATAAAATGACAAATGAAATATGTGGCAAAACATGCACAACCAATTCTAGCATCTATCAAGCAATTGGCGATGACGAGGTCATCTATATATGAGTATATTGACTTAGGAGTCAAATGAGAACATTTGATCATAGGTCATACTCATCGTTTAAGCTCAAGTGGGGTACCACTTTTACATAATGCATTGATGTGTTCACAACATTAGAGTTGCTTTAACTCAATTCTTAGAGTAAAGCTCCCCCTAGATGTGAGATCCCCCCTTAGAGGGATGAACTAACCTTGGGCTTTGTCGATGATGACTTCATGTAGGTGTTGAAGATGTGGATGATCAATGTTGATGTAGATCTTTTGGAGCAATCCTTTGGAGTGAGTTGCACTTTCAATACCTACACGGGTTAGTCCCACAAGGAACAAACAAGTATATCCATAGACATAGAGTGATGCACACACAAAATGATGTCCATGAAAGCTTTAGGTTACCTTGTCCCTTGTCTTACCAACAAGAGGGTTTGTGACTCCATGAACAAGTGGAAGATGTGGAAGTTGATTGCACTTGTCCTTGCCAAAATGATATGAGTGAAGTTTGTTGGCAGAGTCACCCTCAAGAACTCCCTAGTTCTTCTTCTTCGGGATCCACACCATCTTGATGGGAATCCTTGGAGTTGTAGTCGTACTTGATGAAGTAGAGCTTGACATAGTCTTGGGAACCCACTTGACCAAGGCCTTGGGAGCTTCTTCAAATGCATCAATCTTCTCTTGAAGCTCATCCTTGCCTTTTTGCTTGCGGTCTTGTGGTGGAAGATCATCTTGAGCTTGTGTCCCTTTGAAGGAAGTAGGATCATACTTCTCTTGTTGAGGAACAAACTTCATCTTGGGGTATTGATCTTCTTCCCACTCAACTCCATTGGCAGTGAACTTTCGTTCAAAACCAACACCTTGGTTCTTCCGGTGCCTTCCTTGCTTGCGTACAATTTCTACGAATTGCTTACTCCCGGTAAGGCTCTTGTAAACACCTTTCTCTATAATTCCCTTCAATAAGCTATTTTCTTTCTCAAGTGTAACTTGGCTAAGAGAATCATTAGTGGAATCAAGAGAACTACTATAAGCAACAACATTGGATTTAGCATGATTATTGTTACCACTAGAGGAAGAATCCTTCTTGTTCTTGTTACTAGACTTGACTTGAGGCATGTAAGTAGATAAGAGTAAACGCTTGGCAATGTAAGAAGAACTTTTCTTGTGAAGATCATCATTGATTGCTTTTAAGAACTCATGCTCTTGCTCAAGGTTGAGCTTTTCAAAGCGTAACTTCTCATGAGTCCCTAAAAGTTCTCGATGGTACCCTAAGATAGTTTCATGAGCTAACTTAAGAGTGTTTAGTTCTTTAGTTAGGAGCTCAATCTTCTCCTTATCATCGTCATTCGTTTTATCTTGATTAGCATGATTAATTGACGTTTCATCATAGTATTCATCACTAGAGTTGTCAATAAGTAAATCATCATCACCTAGAAAGTCATCTTCATCACTATTGAAATCAACATACTTGGGGTGTGTTACCTTTGGTCCTTTAGCCATGAAGCATCTTCCAAGTCCCTCATTTGGTGAATCAAATATGTCATAGGAGTTGGTTGACAAAAGTGCTAGACCGGAAACACCTTCATCTTGAGTATGTTCGGAGTCGGAGTGATAGCTTCTCTCGGAGTGATGTTCGGAGTCGGAACCGGATACCCATTCACCAACATGAGCTTGATGTCTTCATTTTGTGTAGCTCCTTGATGGCTTGCCCCTCCTTTCCGAATCCTTACTTCTCCTGGATGTTCTTCGTTCATAACGATCATCTCTACTCCTTCTCTCTCTTGGCAGTGATTCTTCTCTTTTACTTCTCATCTTAGGTGATTCTTCTCTTCTTTTGTACGGATCCGTACACTCATTGGAGTAGTGTTTGGGTCTTCCACAGTTGTAGCAATTGCACTCTTGACTAGAAGATCTTTTATCATTGTAGGACCTCGACTTGGAACTTCTTTCCTTGTTTCTACTCTTGTAGAATTTGTTGTAGTTCTTCACCATTAGGCTCAATTCTTCATTGAAGGTTTGTTTCTCACTTGATGATGTGAGAGCTTCACATGAGGCTTTATAAGCACCACTTGACTTGTTGTGCAGCTCCTCCTTACCCTTAAATGACATCTCATGATCAACAATTCTTCCAATGACCTCAGTTGGCTTGAGATTCTTGTAATTAGGCATCATTTGGATCAATGTGCACACGGTATCATATTTTCCATCCAATGCTCTTAGGATCTTCTTGATGATGAATTTGTCGGTCATCTCTTCACTTCCTAAGCCGGAAATCTCATTTGTGATGAGAGCAAGCCTAGAGTACATTTCAGCGACGCCTTCACCATCCTTCATCTTGAACTTGTCAAGTTGACTTTGAAGCACATCCAATTTGGATTCCTTGACAGAGTCGGTACCTTCGTGCATATCAATCAAAGTATCCTAAATTTCCTTTGCATTCTCAAGACGGCTGATTTTGTTGAATTCTTTGAGGCACAATCCATTGAAGAGGATATCACAAGCTTGAGCGTTGTATTGCAGCATCTTCAACTCATCGGCGCTAGCTTCACGGTTTGGTTCTCTCCCATCAAAGAGTTCACCTTGCAATCCAATACACACAATAGCCCAAACGGCGGGGTTATGTCCAAGAATATGCATTTTCATCTTATGCTTCCAACTAGCAAAATTAGTACTATCAAAGTAAGGACCTCTACGGTGGTAGTTTCCCTCGCTAGACGCCATACTCTCCTAGGTTGTGAAACCAAGGCTATGACCACCAAAAGCTATGGAGATCAAAGCAAATGGAGACCAAGGCTCTGATACCACTTGTAGGATCAGAAGTATGTCTAGAGGAGGGGGGTGATTAGACTAGTTGACCAAATAAAAACTTAACCTTTTCCCAATTTTAGTCTTTGGCAGATTTTAGCAAACTTAGCACAAGTCAAGCAATCTTAACACAATTCAAGCAATCATGCAAAGAGTATATGAACAGCGGAAAATAAAGCATGCAACTTGCAAGAATGTAAAGGGAAGGGGTTGGAGAATTCAAATGCAATTTGGAGACACGGTGATTTTTGAGCCGTGGTTCTGATAGGTGGTGCTATCGTACATCCACGTTGATGGAGACTTCAACCCACGAAGAGTAACGGCTGCGCGAGTCCATGGAGGGCTCCACCCAAGAAGGGTCCACGAATAAGCAACCTTGTCTATCCTACCATGGCCGTCGCCCACGAAGGAATTGCCTCACTAGCGGTAGATCTTCACAAAGTAGGCGATCTCCTTGCCCTTACAAACTCCTTGGTTCAATTCCACAATCTTGTCGGAGGCTCCCAAGTGACACCTAGCCAATCCAGGAGACACCACTCTCCAAGAAGTAACAAATGGTGTGTTGATGATGAACTCCTTGCTCTTGTGCTTCAAATGATAGTCTCCCCAATACTCAACTCTCTCTCACAGGAGTTGGATTTGGTGCAAAGAATATTTGAGTAGAAAGCAACTTGGGGAAGTCTAGAGATCAAGATCCATATGGTAGGAATGGAATATCTTGGTCTCAACACATGAGTAGGTGGTTCTCTCTCATAAATGGTAAGTTGGAAGTGTAGGTTTGTTCTAATGGATCTCTCCACGAATGAATAGGAGGTGGAGGGGTATATATAGCCTCCACACAAAATCTACCCGTTACACACAATTTACCAATCTCGGTGGGACCGAATTGAGAAACTCGGTCTGACCGATTCACTAAACCTAGTGACCGTTAGGATTTTCGGTGGGACCGACATGCAACTCGGTAGGACCGATATGGTTAGGGTTAGGGCATAACGTAATCTCGGTGAGACCGATTACACAAACTCGGTAAGACCGTTTTTGGTAATAATCTAACCAGAGAGTTGGTCAGGTAAACTCGGTGGGACCGGTTCGCTCATCTCGGTGGGACCGAAATGTTACGGAAGAGAAACCGAGAGTTTACATTGCAATCTTGGTGGGACCGATCGCTCATCTCGGTGGTACCGAAACGTTACGAAGGGAAACAGAGAGATTACAATCCCATCTCAGTGAGACCGAGATCCCTATCGGTGAGACCGATTTGCCTAGGTTTGTGGCAGTGGCTATGACATCTGAACTCGGTGGAGCCGGATGGAAAGAATCGATGGGGCCGAGTTAGACTTTAGGTTTAGGTCATATGTGGATGTGAGAAAGTAGTTGAGGGTTTTGGAGCATATCACTAAGCACTATGAAGCAAGAACCTCATTAAGCAACACCTCATCCCTCCTTGATAGTATTGGCTTTTCCTATAGACTCAATGTGATCTTGGATCACTAAAATATAACATGTAGAGTCTTGAGCTTGAATCTTGAGCCAATCCTTTTATCCTTAGAATTTTGAGGGGTCCACTTTTCTCTTCCATGGCGTGCCATTCATTGAGATTTTCCTGAAATAATTATCTTGAAATAATGTTAGCTCAATGAGCTATATGTTGTTTGGAATTACCAAAACCACCTAGGGATAGTTGAACTTTCACATTCAGATGGGGTATCACTTACCTTTGTTCTCCTCGAGCTGCCTCTTCATGAGGCCAAGCTCTTCTTCGGCCCGCCCCAGTTTCTGCTTCAGTCCGAAGACCTCCGCAGTAAGGGCGGCGACGGCCAGCAGCGACACCTTATTCACATAGACACAATATGATTAGACTCCTGGGGATGATATTTGATCCTCTATTCGACCTTTCTTTCCGAACACCAAACAGAGCATCAGGGGCTATTGTCTATACTGTGATACTTTCTCATAGTTTAATTACCTACCTCAAAGCCTGTCACGAGGCTGGCGCAGGCTTCGGTCAATCCGCTTTTGGCAGTCTGAACCTTCGCAGTCACCGTACTCATAAGAGTACGGTGTTCTTCATCAAGGGAAGCGCTCTGAAGCTCTTCCACCAGGTTATCCGATACCTCTGGATGGACAGAGGTCATCAGCACAGGCAGCTCGCCCCCCTTAGCGAGGGGCTGCCTACCTACACCCGGAACCACTGGAGGTTCTGATGCAGTATCCGGCTAGGGGCCAAACTTGTTGCGGCCCCCGTCATCAGAATCCATGGGGGTCTTCGCCCCATGTGTCCGGCTTCTGGGATTTCGCCTTGGGGCGTCTCCAGAACCGTCTCCCCCCTGTTCCGTATCCTCTGAGACAACACCTCGGTGTCATCTGCGGGCCGGGGAGTGGTGGCCATCGGGAGTGAATAGCTATTCATCTCTGACTAGCTCAGAGAGCCATCCGAGGAGGATACGTTGATATGGGCCTTGGACAGACTGCACAAACATATTCTGACATGATAAGAAGCCATAAAGCTAAGCCTACCAGAAGTATTATGGTATCCGGATACTTACGACTTTGCCAGGGGCTTGTCCCTGGGTAGCCACTCCTCGTCGCTGTAGACGGCTGTGGTGGAGTGGTCCAGAGGGAGGGTCCTTCCCTTCTTGGACCCTTCGGCCTCCCCGGATGGGGCGGCCTTCCTCTTCTTCTCCCCCTCGGTTTGGGAGGGAGGGATTTCCTCTTCCTCCTCTTGTTTTCATTGGAGAAGTTCACCTCGGTGTCTTCAAATGATGAGTCCGACACAACCTTGCGTCGGAGACCATTCCTGGTCCCCGTGGCCTCCTTCTTGGCCTTCTTCTCCGGCACCTCATAGGGCGCCGGAAACAACATCTCCGTCAGGAGAGCGGTTGCTGGATCTTCAGGCAACAGAGCTGGACAGTCAATCCGCTCCGCTGTCGCCACATAGTCCTGTTAAATCAGTATGATGGCTTAGATTCCTCTCACGAACATACTGAGGAAAGGCACATCTCGTGAAATATAGAGAGCTTACCGGATTGGCAGGGTGCTTTGCGCTGAGTCCGCGGTCCTCGGTGGTGGTAGGGGGTACTTCGGCGGCCTTGAACAACACCTTCCAGACGTCCTTGTGCGTCGTGTCGAAGAGCTCTCGCAGCGTCGGGTGTTTGGCCGAATCAAAATCCCACATGTTGAATGCCCGTCTTTGACACGGGAGGATCCGGCGGAAGAGCATGACCTGGACCATGTTGACAAGCTTGATCTTCTTGCTTATCATATTCTTGATGCAGTTCTGGAGTCCGGTCAGCTCCGCAGGCGCACCCCAGGCTAAGCCCTTCTTCTTCCAGGAGGTGAGGCACATGGGGATGCTAGATCATAATTCGGGGGCTGCCGCCCAGTTGGCGTCGTGCGACTTGGTGATATAGAACCACCCCTATTGCCACCCCTTCACGGTCTCGACGTAGGAGCCTTCAAGCCAGGTGATGTTGGGCATATTACCCACCATGGCGCATCCGCACTCCGCTTGCTGGCCGACCACTATCTTCGGCTTCACGTTGAAGATCTTTAGCCACAGGCCAAAGTGGGGCTTGATGCGGAGGAAAGCCTCGCACACGACGATAAACGCTGAGATGTTGAGGATGAAATTAGGGGCCAGGTCATGAAAATCTATCCCATAGTAAAACATGAGCCGGGTGGAGGGGGAATCCCAGTCCGTGGACGAAATGGGCGAGGAACACACTCTCTCGTGGGGTTCCAGAGTTGGAACGATCTGCCCTGCGTCCGGGAGCCGGTGCGCGATGTCCGCGACCAAGTATCCGGCCTCCCAGAGCTTCGTTATGTCCTCCTCCGTGACGGAGGAGGCCATCCACTTGCCTCCTGCTCTGGACATGTTTGGAATGGTTGTACGGAGAAGGTGAGAGCAGGGGCGCTGGAGCTCGAGTGTGCGAGAATGGATGAGCGAAGGAAGAAGAAGGCGTGGGTGAAAAGGGAGAACCCTTATCTCTTTATAAAGGCGGTAGAAACTGTGCGCCTCCCCACTTGCCTATTAAAATCTCTTATTCCCCAAGCGCCACGATTGATGGCGCGGTTGGGTTACCCACACCCGCATTGATGAGAATCCCATGATAAGGGGACATGATCTCTGCTTTGACAAGACATGCCAAGGAAACCGCCTCGCAATATGTGCAGTGGCTGGTTGAGAAAAACGGTTCGAATAATAACCGGGCCGTGGCATGACATCACACTAGGAAAAGTTATCATCAGATTAGATTTGTGGAATATTGTGCTCTCTACGGTGGTATGTGGAATTTGTTTTGCAGAGCCGGACATGATTCTTGTGTTTGAAATCTTCTATGGAGTATTCGGAGAAGGAACCCGCCTTGCAATGTCGAAGACAATATGCGCACCAGACTCATCGTCATTGAAGCCTGGTTCAAGGGCTACTGAGGGAGTCCTGGATTAAGGGGTCCTCGGATAGCCGGACTGTATACTTTGGCCGGACTATTGGACTATGAAGATACAAGATTGAAGACTTCGTCCCATGTCCGGATGGGACTATCCTTTGCATGGAAGGCAAGCTTGGCAATTCGGATATGTAGATCTCCTTCTCTGTTACCGACTCTGTGTAACTCTAGCCCTCTCCGGTGTCTATATAAACCGGAGAGTTTAGTCCGTAGGACAACAACAATCATAATCATAGGCTAGCTTCTAGGGTTTAGCCTCTACAATCTCGTGGTAGATCAACTCTTGTAATACTCATATCATCAAGATCAATCAAGCAGGAAGTAGGTATTACCTCCATCGAGAGGGCCCGAACCTGGGTAAAACATCGTGTCCCTTGCCTCCTGTTACCATTAGCCTTAGACGCTTAATTCGGGACCCCCTACCCGAGATCCGTCGGTTTTGACACCGACACCGATCAGCTTCGCCACCTTCGCATTGCCCGGCTTCAGGTCGGTGTTCATCCTCTCCAGCACCAACATCGCCCGATCGTTGGTGAGCTTCGTGCGAGACCACCCTTCGTCAGACTGGGGCATCTCCATTGCCAGCGCCAACCGGGGATGGACACACTTGCTCCGGAAGCCATCGACCCTCTTCCCGGCCTTCGAAATTGCATTGGCCTTTCCGTATGCGATGAAATTGGCGCACGCCAAGGTGTGGTCGCCGTTGGTTCGAAGGAGGAAGAAGTGGCGTAGCAGAGCCACGGAAGGCATCACCCCGACATACGCCTCGCAATAGTAGGCGAAAATCGACAAGAGAAGAATGGAGTTGGGATGGAGATGAAGGGCCCGCAACCTGTAATGGCGGAGGACGGCGTAGAAGAAGTCGGAGAAGGGGGGAACAAGGCCTGCGATGATGGCGTTCGTGAAGAAGGGATATGAAGTGCTCCCCTAAGCCTCCGGCACGGCGAAGCCAGTCCGGAGTTCGGTCTCCCCCTTTTCATTGCTCTCCCCCGCCGTCAGCCGATGCGTGACGGCGAGATTCTTCTCCGGGACAGTGGGCACGTCCAGGGCCGGTTCGTACCAGGCTGGCGGCGCGTCAACCTTGGTCTTCCGGGGCGCCATTGGTTGCTCAAGGGGAAGGAGTGGAGCAGATCAGGAGGTTTCGGAAGCGAGGAGTGAGAAAGAGGATCTAGAGCAAGATGAAGGAAAGCAATGAAGGCAAGCCTTGCCCGCGCCAGCCTTTTGTCAGACGGGCAGTTGCCGAGGCAGCGTGGAGAAGCAGAGACGCCCACGTCCAATCAGTCGCCACGCGTCGACTAAGGCCGCAAGGTGTTGGGGCCTGCGGCACTCTGCACTTGCCCTTTGGCTTCCCGCTAAGCCAAGTCCGAGCGCGCCTTGGGCCCGGGGGCTACTGTCGGCGTTCTGGGAACGGGGGTCCCCAGACTTGCCTGCCTGAGGCCCACGGCGTGGCTCCACCAGTGGCCCAGTACGGCCCGTCTTCGCCAACCAACACTCAAGACCCTCGCGAGGGACCAAGCCTTGCGAGGTGGACGACACAAGACCTCCTCAGGAACGGCCTCACCAGGCAGGCTCGCGAGGAGGCGGAGAGATCAAGGCAAGGGGTACCCCGCGAGGTTCTCGTGACGCAAGCCATGACGACCAAGGCCAAGCGGGTGCCAGCGCGTGCACTGTCCTTGTTTCCCCTTTGGTGCTAAGGGGGCAAGCGCAGGCACGGAGTACTGATGCATCAGGCAAAGGTTTCCTTATCGATGCAACAAGACCAAGACCAGCAGAACGGCAGGACAGAGGTCATCGTGGAGCCCAAGACAACGTCACCACCAGCGCCTTTGACATGCGAAGACCACCTTTAGTCAGGATAGTTTGTACTAGCTGTCCCCTTTCAAATTGGCCGTTGTTGGATCCCTTCCCGCTTGATATTTGGGAAGAGGACCGGGGCCTCTATAAATAGGACTAGCCACCACAGTAGAAGGGGGGGGGGGTCATCTAGATCATCCATATCCACACCACACCAGCTCAAGAACACCTCTCCTCAGGATGCCGTTCTTCTCTTGTACTGTTCATCACCAGCCCAAGAGGCAATCCACCACCACCACACAAGAGTAGGGTATTACACCACAACGGTGGTCCGAACCTGTATGAATCTTGTGTCTCTTGTGTTGTGAGTTCATCAAGCTAAGCTTAGGGATCGCGGCGAGGCTGAGAGCGTGATTCGGTAGGGGAAATCTTCGTGCACACCCCAGTGTTCGAACCTCAAGGGTTTTGCCGGAACCCTAAATCTGACAAAGGCCCCGCCGCTTCCCATGCCCTACTCACATCGTAGGAGTCCACGACATGTCCCTCTCCGTTGGACATGAGGTCCAGGATGGAAGTGGAGGGGACGACACACTCATCGTCCCACCAGCGCGGCCGGAAAGTGTTTGGTGGCGCGTATGCAGCTTGCAAAGTTCTCGTGCACGGTCGCCTGCACAACCAGTGCCGCCTCCGCATCCGGCTACACGCGGCTATGCAATATGAGCGGCAGCTTGAGCTCGAGCAGCCTTGTAGAGCCCATGCTATTCGGCGACGAAGTTGGGGTTCGCCGCGGCCATGGCCACCACGGCCACCTCGCTCGCACGCTCGCCGTTGATCTGGCTCTCCGCCAGCCGGTGCTGCTCGAGGATGAAGAGGTTGTACAACTGCTCCTCATGTGCCTGCCGAAACGCCTACATAGGTGCTGGCGCGGTGTCGTCCTTCGCCATGATGGTGTTGAAGCACGTCTGCGCCTGCTCCATGGTCAAGCCGGCATGAACGGTGCGGGGGCTGCTTGGAGTCATCATTAGAGCCAGTCTCCATTGTTGGGTCGTTGTCGTTGGAGACCTCAGGAGAGCTGGCCGGCATGCCAGCCTCTATCCGCCTGGCACGGCGGCTCTGCCAGGCAGCCGCAAGGGCGGCCACCTCGTGCTTCATCTCCATCGGCGGGCTCTCTCACAGAGCGTTCCCGCTAGCGGTCATGGCGGATGTGGTGCACGGGAGCAAAATGTGGAGAGGATGGGTTGTGGTGTGCTCCTCGCGAGGTGTGGCAACCTTTAAATAATGGATGCTAGTGAAGCCACGCGTCCGAGTGTGTCAATGTGAGGGCACCAGAATTGGTTTCTCAGCCGACGAGCATGTTTAGTGGCGGCAAATGAAGGGGTGAGCATTGAATGGGCATGATAGATATTTGTCCCGCCCCGTGCAATAATGTCTCTCCGGCATTGAACAAGCGCGGACACCGGGGATGCACGGTGCCTTTGGTCGGCGAGCAGCTTCAATGCCTGCGTCAGTGAAAGGTCAAATCCACTCTCGTCTGGCGTTAATGTGGAGCAGCCGCTCTAAAGCGGCATGAGTGCAGGCAACTGTCTTCGGGCGGGAGTGCGCGCGGGCGAGGGAGGGGTTTTAGGGTGGGTCACGGTCATTGAAAGCAGAGGTGGTAACGGTCCAGACGCCCGTAAAGCCCCCCCCCCCCCCCCCCCACACCACCACCACCAGTTTTTCTCGGTTTTGCGGGGAAAAATGTGACAGACCGATCAGGGCCGTTTTGGACGGCAAAACACGTCCAGATGCCCTAAACTTTTACTTCACTAACCTCTCTGTTGTGCTGAATTGCTTAGACCCAAGACAGTAAAACGAACGTTCTACGGTAAATTGTGCTGTTATTTTCTCGCGTGCAGAAACAACACAACCGACTGCTACAATTGCTTGCTGTCGTTCCGGCCATTTTCTCCACGCGCGTAGGATGTGCTGCACTGCTACTGCTACATAGGTGGACGGCCTGCTGAGGCCGAGATACGTTTGCTACCCGTGGTCTATGAACCCTATCCACAGGTGCTGCCAGCCTAGTCTCTGTGCACGCCGTCTCCTTTCCTTCAGTCACAGTTCCAAGGTCTGAACAAAACCAAATGTGGCGAGTCAGTGGGAGGCGTGCTGGCCCGAGTCAACAAGGACCTGGCCAGAACCGGCGGTCCCGGTCAGGGTTCAACGACAGCGAAGTGACAGCTGCAAGTTTTACTGCATCCTGTTGCACCGCTACGAACATCTCCATAAGCGAAATATACACGTCTTGTCCCTGCCAACCTTTTCTCGCTTAAGGAGTACTCCCTCTCTAAAGAAATATAAGAGGGGGCACAATATGGACGAAAGTGACTTTTTTAATTTCAACACAAAATGACACTAATCTGAAAATATTTTCAAAACTGGTCTTCTTGCATGATGCCCGGCATGGCGCCCTAGCTCGGGGCGCCATGCTACACATCACTATCATGGCGCCCTAGGCTTGGGCGTCATAAGAAAAGGGACCAGTTTGTAAAATATTTAGGTAGCCCGAGGTCTCTGACCAGCCAGGCGCATCGCGGGCTGCACTATCCCCTCGAAAGGCGGTAGCCCGAGGTTTCTGACCAGCCGGTTGCTCGTTTAACCTGGCTGGTCTTCTACGTGGCTGCATAGATGTCCAACGCTACAATGCATGTCAACCAGAATCCACGTCATGCACCCAGCGTCGTGGGTCCTGGGTGCACTTGCTTTCTCGCCACGGTGTGTTCGCAATTTGATCGCAACCCCGTGATGTGACACCTTCTATTACACGGGCCTGATGGACGATGTGCATCGGGCACGCGATTCCCAAGCCCTCTGTACCATGCAATGGGATGGATAACGATATCCATGGCTCCCCACACTGCGCTTGTGCCAACTGGACAACCTCACTGTTGAGTATCATGATTATTAGAAAAGTAAGGATAGCGTATGATATTTGCTTTCTACTTCATAGTTATCTTGTACTTCTATATATAAGCCCACAAGGCACAAGCAATACAACAAATTATTTCACCAACCCTTCCTCTATTCCCTTCTAACATGACATCAGCCTAACCGATCCCAACCCTAGCCGCCGCCCGTCGCTTTCGCTCTGCGCGCCGCCTCTGGGGCGATTGGCCTCCATGACTGCTGCTGGAGGCCGCGTCGCTCGTACCTAAGTTCGTCCGCCAGTCATGTTGACCGGCTGCCTTAGAGAGTCCTTTTCCCGATTCTTTGATCCGGGTTTCCTCTCTCTCTCGCCGGCCGTTTTGATCGGCGTTTTCTTTTTGGTCTTCCGATCTATGCTTGATCGGTTTGCGTCACCCGCCGACGATGTCGATCCCGTGCGCCTCTACTCGAACACCGGCGCGACTGACAGACTTCTTCACCGACACGGCGGCCTCGCGCGACATGCGGCCCCTCACGACCATCGTCCGCACGCCGGCCCACTCGTTGATCTACGCCGTCCGTCACCACCCTCTCCGACCGGGACACCTGCATCGCCCCGACCCGGCGGCCTCGCTCCTTGCGGCGGCCCATCATAGCCGCCGTATGCGCGCCGGCCCGCCCATCGATCCACGCCTCCCGCCTCCGCCGCGTCTGCACGGCGGCCCCGCGGTCTACCTCGCCGGCCTCGTCCTCGGCGGCATCAGGCTCATCGACTGTCTCAGCTCGGACGCCGCTGCTACGTTGGTCGCTTGGGCCTTGCTGCTCGGGTGCCAGTCGCACGACTTCCCACGCCGTCCGTCATGATTATTTGAGGTTTTATCAATTGCGCAACAGTAATTTTTTTATCCACCTTGTGCTATTTTCTCGACAGAAGCCACTAGTGAAATCTACGACCCCCGGGTCTATTTTCTCATCATATATTTTCACATCTACATTGATATTTGCCATTTTATTTATTTGCATATTTCATTTTCAGATATATATTATCAAAAACCTAAAAATACCTCGCTGGATTTTATTTTCCTTTATTTTATTTGCGTCCACCAATTTATCACTTCATCAATCTTTTACCCGAGAGGGATTGACAGCCCCTCTTTTGCGTCGGCTTGCAAGTATTTGTTCTTTGTGTGCAGGTACCGTTTATATAGCGTTGCTTGGTTCTCCTACTAGTTTGATAACCTTGATCTCATAACTGAGGAATCTACCTACCTTAGCTGTACTGCATCATCCATTACACTTTGGGAAAATACTGACGCAGATACAAGATGTCAGAAAAGGGAGGATCAATGCTCTTCTTGATCGATTTTTTGTACACACGGTGACGGCAGAAGCCTCAGCCGATTTGATTCACCATGAGCAGTCGTCATGGCACGATGAACCAACAAGCTGGCAGTGAGCGCATTAGAGACAACTCAACCCCAAGGGAAAAACCCATAGGTGTTTTAGCTTACACCATTAAAGCCAACATAGCCCCATAGCCAAAGCCCATCACCGCTATGCTTGGTACATATATAAACTCCATTAGATTTTGACATTTTTGCAAAATGTACGACAAACTATAGCATCACCGGCGTCGAAAACTTGACGCCAAATGACAACCAAAAAGAAAAGGAGGAAATGTCTTGTCTTGAGGTAGCACGATCAAAGCAAAAGGACACCAAACGGAAGAAACACAAACAATATAGAGCAAAGGATCCACCAACTTGTAACTAATACGGTGAGCTGATAACCCACAAGTATAGGGGATTAATTGTAGCCTCTTTCAATAAGTAAGAGTGTCGAACCCAACAAGGAGCTAAAGGTAGAACAAATATTCCCTCAAGTTCTATCGACCACTGATACAACTCTACGCACACTTAACATTTGCTTTAGCTAGAACAAGTATGAAACTAGAAGTACTTTGTTGGTGTGGTAGGATAAGTTTGCAAGATAGTAAAGAGCAAGTAAATAAAAGTTAGAGGCTATTTAGATAAAGAAACAATTAAGTTAGTTTTAGTAGCCTGTTGATTAGCCTTGTCAATGTGAGACTTTCTCCCTTTTTGTCTTCTCCACACAACCTCCAACATCATATTCTATTTCACCCATAGTGCTATATCCATGGCTCATGCTCATGTATTGCGTGAGAGTTGAAAAGCTGAAACACATTAAAAAGTATGAACCAATTGT
Organism: Triticum aestivum; assembly: GCF_018294505.1. NCBI lineage: Eukaryota > Viridiplantae > Streptophyta > Magnoliopsida > Poales > Poaceae > Triticum > Triticum aestivum. The sequence continues at coordinate 491,967,511 of NC_057804.1, forward strand.
TGGCTAACACCGGGGTTGTGCATGATAAATACATTGTGTTAAGAAGATGGAGCATGACAAGACTATATGATTTTGTATGGATAACTTTCTTTAGCCATGATATTTTAAGAAGACATGATTGCTTTTTAGTATGCTTGAAGTATTATTGTTTTTATGTCAATATTAAACTTTTGTTTTGAATCTCAGGGATCTGAGTATTCATACCACATAAAGAAAGATTAGATGATAAACATGTTAGGTAGCATTCCATGTCAAAAATTCTATTTTTATCATTTACCTACTCGACGACGAGCAAGAATTAAGCTTGGGGATGCTTGATACATCTCCAACGTATCTATAATTTTTTATTGTTCCATTCTATTATATTGTCCATCGTTGATGTTTTATATGCATTATTATGCTATTTTATATCATTTTTTGGGACTAACCTATTAACCTAGCGCCAAGTGCTAGTTGCTATTTCCCCCCTTATTTTTCCTTTATAGAAAATCAATACCAAACGGAGTACAAACGGTATGAAACTTTTTGATGATTTTTCTTGGACCACAGACATCCTGGAAGCTTCTGGAGGAGGTCAGAAGGACCACAAAACAACCACAAGTTCACAAGGCGCGCCCAAGGGGGGAGCGCCCTACAAGCTTGTTGGCCCCTTGTAGCTCCTCTAACCCTAATTCTTCTTCTATAAATACCCAAATATTCCCCATAGACCAGAGGGCACACCAAAAATACTTTTCCGCCACTGCAAGCTTCTGTCCTCGTGAGATCCCATCTGGAGACATGTTCTGGTACTCCACTGATGGGGGATTCAATCACTGAGGGCTTCTACATCAACCTTGCTGCCCTTCCGATGATGTGTGAGTAGTTTACCACAGACCTACGGGTCCATAGCTATTAGCTAGATGGCTTCTTCTCTCTCTTTGATCTTCAATACAATGTTCTTCTTGATGGTCTTGGAGATCTATTCGATGTAATCTTCTTTTGCGGTGCATTTTTTGAGATCCGATGAATTGTGGATTTATGATCAAATTATCTATGAATATTATTTGAGTCTTCTCTGAACTCTTTTATGCATGATTAAGATAGCTTTGTATTTTTCTCCGACCTACTGATTTGGTTTGGCCAACTAGATCGATTTTTCTTGCAATGGGAGAGGTGCTTTGTAATGGGTTCAATCTTATGGTGCTTATTCTCAGTCACAGAAAGGGACATGGCACGTATTTGTATTGTTGCCACTAACGATCAAAAGGTGGGGTTTGTTCATATTGATTGGATCTATCCCTCTACATCATGTCATCTTGCTTAAGATGTTACTCCATTCCTGTTAACTTAATACACTAGATGCATGCTGGATAGCGGTCGATGTCATGTTTTCTCATGTTTGAAATTCAAACACGACAGGAGTACATAGATACTACAATATTACAATTTACATAACAAACAAAAATTGGACAACACTTCGACAACACATATCCTGTTTGGGCATTTTCAAATAGATAGTAGTGCATAGATTTACTCATTTACGTAAGCAACAATAAGCAGAACAACATTACATAACTACATATATGAGCCCACAAATAAATTGAGATAGTACCATAGTGGATACTAGATAGGCAACACAGCAATACATAATAGGTCCAACATACACAAATAAGCTTAGTTCTGCGATGTCTACTTTACAACTTGTTCTTGTAGACTCATGTTGGGCCTCCAAGCACAGAGTTTTGTAGGACAGTAGAAAATTTGTGGATGACCTATAGTTTATCAATCAATGGGAGGCGTAGGATGAAGATGGTCTCTCTCAAACAACCCTGCAACCAAATAATAAAGAGTCTCTTGTGTCCCCAACACACACAATACAATGGAAAATTACATAGGTGCACTAGTTCGGCGAAGAGATGGAGATAAAAGTGTAGTATGGATGGTAGAAATATAATTTATAATCTGAATAAATAAAAACAGCAAGGTAGCAAACGATAAAACAGAGCACAAACGGTATTGCAATGCTTGAAAACATGGCCTAGGGTTCGTACTTTCACTAGTGCAATATCTCAACAATGCTAATGTAATTGGATCATATAACCATCCCTCAACGTGCAATGAAGAATCACTCAAAAGTTCTTACCTAGCAGAGAACATAAGAAGAAATTGTTTGTAGGGTACGAAACCACCTCAAAGTTATTCTTTCCGATCAACCTTTCCAAGAGTTTGTACTAAAATAACACCAAGTTATCCTTTCCAAACGATCCAAGAGTTTGTACTAAAATAACACCATATGATTGATACGTCTCCAACGTATCTATAATTTTTGATTGTTCCATGTTGTTATATTATCATTTTTGGATATTTTACAATCATTTTATAGCAACTTTATATCATTTTTTGGGACTAACCTATTGACATAGTGCACAATGCCAGTTGCTGTTTTTTTGTTGTTTTTTACTTCGCAGAAAATCAATACCAAACGTAGTCCAAATGCAGCAAAACTTTTTGGAGATTTTTTCTGGACCAGAAGACACTCGGTGGGCCAAAGAAGTACCCGAGGGGAGCTCCGAGGGGAGCACAACCCCCAGGTGCGACCTGGTGAGTTGTGCCCACCTCGGTGGCCTCTCATCGCCTCTTTGCCCTATAAATTCCCAAATACTCCAAAAACCCAAGGAGAGTCGATAGATCAGAAGTTCCACCACCGCATGTCTCTATAGCCATGAAAAACCAATCTAGACCCCATTCCAGCACTCCGCCGGAAGGGAAATCATCACTGATGGCCATCTTCATCATCCCGACGACCACCATGATGAGAAGGGAGTAGTCCACCCTCGGGGCTGAGGGTTTGTACCAGTAGCTATGTGTTTAATCTCTCTCTCTCTCTCTCGTGTTCTTGACATGGCACGATCTTGATGTATCGCGGGGTTTGTTAATATAGTTGGATCATATGGTGTTTCTCTCTCTATATCTTGTTGTGATGAATTGAGTTTTCCCTTTGTGATTTCATTCTTATTGGAGTGAATATTTTTATGGATTTGAGAGCACTTGATATATGTCTTGCATATGAATACCCGTGGTGACAATGGGGATTATATTGATTCGCTTGAGATATGTTTTGGCTCTCAACTCGCGGATTCCTGAGGTGACATTGGGGTAATCTATGCATAGGCGTTGATGCACGTTCTTGTATTTTGTTTCTCTGGTAGAAATCTTGGGGTACCCTTTGAGGTTCTTTGTGTTGGATTGAGTATTATGAATCTGTGTTTTCTTTGGTATTATTTTAGTATGAACTCTTGATAGATCGATCGAAAAGAATAACTTGGCGTTATTTTAGTACGACTCTTGATAGATCGATCGGAAAGTATAACTTGGTGTTATTTTAGTATGAACTCTTGGATAGATCGATCGGAAAGAATAGCTACAAACAATTTCTTCTTATGTTCTCCTCTAGATAGGAACTTTGGAGTGATTCTTCATCGCACGTTGACGGATGGTTATATGATCCAATTATATTAGCATTGTGCATAGATTGCACTAGTGAATGTATGGACCATAGGCCTCATTTTCAAGCATTGCAGTACAGTTTGTGCTCACTTTTATCGTTTGCAGCCTTGCTATTTTTATTTATTCAGGTTATAAAAATATATTTCTACCATCCATATTACACTTTTATCACCATCTCTTTGCCGAACTAGTGCACCTATAAATTTGCCATTATATTTGGTGTGTTCGGGACACAAGAGATTTCTTGTATTTGATTGCAGGGTTGTACGGGAGATACCATCCTCATGCTACGCCTCCCACGGATTGATAAACCTTAGGTCATCCACTTGAGGGAAAATTGTTACTGTCCTACAAAACTCTGCGCTTGGAGGCCCAACACGAATCTACAAGAATAAAGTTGCATAGTAGACATCAATGATACACATCACCCAATTCTAATGTCACCACGAGTATCTGTGAGTTGATTATACGATGTGCATAATTTTTTTTAGATTCATAATACTCAATCCAACACAAAGAACCTCAAAGAGTGCCTCAAGATTTCTACCGGAGAAACAAAGACGAGATGTGCATCAACCCCTATGCATAGATTACCCCAATTTCACCTTGGGAATCCGCGAGTTGAGTGCCAAAGCACACGTCAAGTGAATCAATATGATACCCCGTTGTCACCACGGGTATTCATAGCAAGACATACATCAAGTGTTCTCAAATCCATAAAAGTATTCAATCCGATAATAACGAAATCTCAAAGGGAAAACTCAATTCATCACAACAACATAGAGATGGGAAAACACCATATGATCCAAATATATTAACAAAGCTCGCGGTACATCAAGATTGTGCCAAATCAAGAGCACAAGAGAGAGAGAGAGATTGAATAAACACATAGCTATAGGTAGAAACCCTCATCCCCGACGGTGGACTACTCCCTCCACATCATGGTGGCCGTCGGGATGATGAAGGTGGCCTCCGGTGATGATTTCCCCCTCCGACAGGGTGCCGAAATAGGGTCCATATTGGTTTTTCATGGATACATAGGTTTGCGGCGGTGGAACTTCTAATTGAGGGTTATTTCTGGGGGTTTCCTGCATTTATAGGATTTTTTGGCGTCGGTCTCACGTCCAGATGGGCCACGAGGTGCCCACTAGCACACGACGAAGGCCCCTGGCATGCCTCGGTGTGTAGTGCTCATCTCCTTCACCTTCTGGTCTTCCCACGAAGCTTCCAGTGCTTGTTTTATTCCCAAAAAAATTGTCAAAAAGTTTTGTTGCATTTGGAGAACTTTTATTTCTGCAGAAAAAACAACACCATGGTAGTTCTGATGAAAACAACGTTATCTAGGCTAGTTCCATTCAAATCATACCAAAACCATATATAATTGTTGTAAATATGACATGAATACTTCATAAATTATAGATACATTGGAGACGCATTATTCCACACTTCTACTTCAACTTCTTTTAGTCTTAGTGTATTTCCTGTTACTACTTTGCTAGCAAACAACCGAACACCAAAAGAGCAAAATATGCATGAAAACAGATGTGAGATTACATTAACTGAAGGGAAACTTATTTTGTACATGGAAGGGATACTTATTCCATACATGATTCTATACAATAAAAGAAAAGAGCAATTATTGACTGAAGAAATAATAACTTGCTTACAACCACAATTATTGATAATGAAAACTTGCTTACAACTAGTGACAGAGCGTGACAAGCAATCAATGGGCCAAATTTTAAAGTGAGAGCAAAATATGCATGAAAATGGATGTGAGATTACATTGTAAATTTGTAATCAAACATAGCGAGCGAGTCCATCTAATGAAGTATAGTAGCAAGAAAGCATTCCATAGTGGATGCAACAACAAGAAGGAAGATGCTCTAACAATAATCAATGAAGCTGCTTGTAGTAGATAGGTAGCTTTGCACGTACAATCAGTCAAGCTGTTTATGCTAGCTAGCTTAGCTTTGTACTCATGGACTGCACAATAATTGATCAGATAGAGAGAAGTATCCACACATGTGCTGGACTAAAATGCTTAGTATACATAGAAAAAATGCAGTTTTGGAAGGAAGGTCACAATCCCCTTTGGCCTCCACGAGGATCCTCCAGTGCTTACAAGTTACAACCAAAGTTATTGACTAAAGAAATGATAGTAACTTGCACTCATTTTATCTAATGAAGAATGACAGTAGCTGCAATTTTAGAACTTAAAAGAGGAGAACGACGCAACAAAGAAACCATACCAGGATGTTGTCTTGCTACTGTAGAAGGGATGATGTGTCTAGCTGCTGCCGTTTCTCGGAGCAGGAAGCAGAGGATGGAGCCGCTCTGCTACTGCTGGAGGACGAGTGGAAGCGCCGAGCAACACGAGCCATTGGTGATGGAGAAAAGATATGTGTTTGTGGTGCTACTAGAGGAAGAGTGGGGTAACTCCGGTGCTGGTACAGGAAGAGGGGCGCAACTCTGGTGCTGCTATAGCAAGGTAAGGCAACATAGAGCAGGTCCGGTCATCGTTGATGGAGAGATGCTTAGGAGGTGCAATGGCGATGCAGAGAGTTGGAGATGGTGCTGACGCGTTGGTGGTTGAGGTCCCGTGGAAGAGGAGGGGGGATCCAGAGGGAGCCTAGCTCAGGTGGTCCTAGTTAGGGTCGCCAGAGGCAAGCAGCGTGACGATGACTTGTGGATCTTGCATCGCGGTGCGCTGGGAGGCTGAAACCCTAAGTCATCGGGGGAAAACCCCAAATGTATGGTGTGTATGTGCGGGAAGGCCATCGAAGGGGGCCTAGGGGAGCCAAAATTCAGCCTTTTGGGTTTTCTGACGTTGGGGCCTAGCCTGATTAATCAGGAACCTAACGATTTATCGCCTGTCAGAGGCGATAAATCGGTCCGAACGATAAATATAAAATATAAGGCGTTATCTTAGCGGTCACCACATGATAAGCGATAAACTGGCCGATAAATTGCTGAATTGGCTGATATCTTAAACAGTGGTAGCAATAGAAATAGTAGCAATTTTGTAGTGATTGTAACAGCAGCAATGCCAAAAGTAACTTAGCAAAGATCAATATTTGAAAAGCGCAGGCATTCGACCAGTGATGGATAATTGCGTTGGATGGTGTCGGTTCAACAAACCTGTGTCTGTTGCCTAAACCGTGCACAAGGCAACGACCAAGACAAGGCCAAGCACAAGAGATCAACTCTTTGAGAAATCAGAGTGCAGATCAAGAGGACCATGTCAAGCCAAGGGAAGCAAGATACCATTAAGGAAAACCTCCTTTGCTGGGCAGGAGAGCCTGGAGAGCTGGAGGTGGCCCCAAGAGTAAGCATCAAGACCATCCCGGCAGGCTTCCCGAGCACAACAAAGGCAAACCACCCCGCCAAGGCTCCACCGCTCCACATCAAAATGATACAAGTCATCGATCAGTGCGGTGTCAAGCCCCCAAGTGACTAAGTGGATATTTTCTGCCACATGGAAGCCACTTCCTATGTAAAACACCTCCAAATGACACCCGTCCAGCGACGTGTCATGCAGACAGGAGAGAAGGTGGCCGAGCAGCTCGACAACGCTTGCCGGGCAGGCCATGATGTGACACTAAGCGGCGCATTTAATGCGCTCTGCCCCCTCTGCAGAGTTAGGCATGATAGCACTGTTCGCTATCTAATCAGTGCATAATGACTGATTTGCCATTGTGGTGACCCCTTGATCTATAAAAGGAGGCCCATGGCAACCATAGAAAGGATTCGGTCCTTTGTGCACTCATACGCGCGTAGCTGCTCTCGCCCCGAAGCAACCCTGCCGGGCAAGAGCACTGCGTTTTCCACCGCAATCAACCATCAATCCACCAAAGCAGGAGTAGGGTTTTAAGCCTCGCGGCGGCCCGAACCTGGGTAAAACTGCCCGTGTGATCTCTGCCGTGCTACGCGATGTTCTCTTCTCTTTGTGCAACATGCTCATTCCCCCCGCCGAACCACAAAGGGGCTCATGGCCCCATAGGTGGTCATGATTTCCCATGACATCTTTGGCGCACCAGGTAGGGGGAAGCGCTTGCGCGAACCCGAGAAGCGTATGTAGCGCGTCATCTTCATCGTCATTTTCTCCATCGACGACTCCATCGACCACGGCACCCAAGAAGAAGCCCGGTGCCGCAGCTCATCCGTCCACCTCGAAGGCCCTGTCGCACGCTGCCGCCGACGCCGCAGGGGCTACGGGGTCGCACAAGGGTGTGGATGCTGCGGGGAACATGCTCAGCGCAGGGGTGTTGTCACCACCTCCCCTGCGGCCAAAGCAGGAGCATGAGGCACAGGGGAAGGACAGTGTCTACAGCACCCCAGCGGCGACACTCCATGAGGTACGGGTGGAGAGATTATTCGCCTGCACCCCTCCACCCAGCCGCAGGGCCCAACCATAGTGGTGACGCTCGTTCTGGGGCAAATCGCAACTCTTCGGCCACTCCTGCCACGGTTGCAGGGCATGCACCACCCCTGGAGCGAGCTGACCCAGCCGTTGTGCCCAATGGAGCCGCTGGTCCTCAAGTCCCTCCTTCTCTTCACCGCGCCATCCAAGCGGCTAGCTCGCAACAACAAGAGCACGACTCGGTCGGTATCGGCACCATCAGGAGCCGGGCGATGTTATGATCTACATCATCATCACCCATGCCAAGCACCGCCTGGGGGCCATGGCGCGGGCCCAATTGCTATTCAGATTTCCACTGGCGGCCGATCATATGGATGAGTGGCGAGCCACCATCGAAAGCCTGATTGGTTTCGTTGAGGCGGGAGGATCACAACGAGCTGGCATGCCACGGCCTCCCCAAGCGACGACAGCGGCCCACGCTGCTGGCCGTACCGAAGGGGCCACCCCCATGATGCAGTCCCCTCCATGGCAGCCAGCGCAGGAGGTGCAACCAAGAAGCCAACGACGCCTCAATGGCCTCGTCTGACCCTGGAGCGCGTCAAGGCCAACAGCGGGCCCCGGAGGACAGGTAGAGGGAAGGCACACGCGTCACCATCAAGCAACGCCATGACACCCTCTGCCAATCTGATGGGCGCGATGGCCCCAAGGTCAACGAGCTTGCGCTCGGCGGAGGCGGGTACGTGTCGTTCGAGGCTGGGTGCCCTGCCTCCACCCGAGAGCTGCGGCAAGTCCGTTAGCCGTTTGCCCGCACGTTCAAGCCAGAGATACCAGAGAAGTATGATGGAAGGCTAAACCCAACAGAGTTCTTGAGCATCTACACCATCGCTGTTCAAGCTGCCGGGGGAAGAGATGAGATGGTGTTTGCCAATAACTTCCCTTTGGCACTCAAGCCAAATGTGAGGTCTTGGTTGATGCACCTACCGGAGAACTCCATTTCAACCCGGGCTGAGCTATGCCACGAGTTCATTGGCGCCTTCACGGGTGGCCATCAAGAACTAGGGCGGTCCAGCGACTTGAAGCTTCTCCCACACAAACAAGGAGAGACTCTATGGAAGTACATGCAGAGGTTCAGCCGAGTCCACAGAAATATTCTAGACATCCACCTGGTAGCTGTGATAGCTGTGTTCCAGTCCAACGTGCGCAATCGACGGATATGCGCCAAGATGAATGTTCGATTCCCCAAGACCGTAAAGGATCTTTACACTCTAGTGGATAAGTGTGCTTGGGTGGAGGAGGGGAGGCGGCTACCCGGAGAAGAGGATGGCATCGACATCGACTCAGAGGACGATGACGAGGCCACCAGTCAGAAGAAGAAGAACAAGAAGCGCAATAAAAGGCGCAAGGATAAGGTAGTGATGACTGTCGAGGGACCGGGCACACCTAATACCGGCAAGAAAGCCAAGACTGAGGTACCCGGCAAGGAAGTTGCTGCATGCACTAATTGCCGGGAGGCTGCGGCTGCCAAGAAGGCCGGGAAAGGTGATGGCCCGTACTGCAAAATCCATCAGACCAAGGGCCATGATTTTCAGGAGTGTCATCAGGTTGAGCAGCTCATCAAGAAACAGAGGGCTGAATATGAGAAGCGTGATAAGGAAAGAGGTCAGAATGGCACTAGAGGGAAGGGCTGGGGCGGCGAAGCAGGTGATAACCCACAGGTATAGGCGATCGCAACAATTTTCGAGGGTAGAATATTGAACCCAAATTTATTGATTCGACACAAGGGGAGCCAAAGAATATTCTCAAGTATTAGCAGCTGAGTTGTAAATTCAACCACACCTGAAAGACTTAAATCTGCAACAAAGTATTCAGTAGAAAAGTAGTATGGAAGTAATGGTAACGGTGGCTAAAGTAACAATAGTAGTTTTGTAGCAATCATAACAGTGGCAACGGAAAAGTAACAAAGCAAAGATCAATATGAAACGAGCTCGTAGGTAATGGATCAATGATGGATAATTTTCGGATGGCATTCATCATGAATCAGTTATAACATAGGGTGACAAAGAAATAGCTCCAATTCATCAATATAATGTAGGCATGTATTCCGAATATAGTCATACGTGCTTATGGAAAAGAACTTGCATGACATCTTTTGTCCTAGCCTCCCATGGCAGCGGGGTCCTATTAGAAACTAAGGGATATTAAGGCCTCCTTTTAATATAGTACCGGACCAAAGCATTAACACTTAGTGAATACATGAACTCCTCAAACTACGGTCATCACCGGGAAGTGTCCCGACTATTGTCACTCCAGGGTTTCCGGATCATAACACGTAGTAGGTAACTATAACTTGCAAGATAGGATGAAGAACACAAATATATTGATGAAAACATAATAGGTTCAGATCTGAAATCATGGCACTCGGGCCCTAGTGACAAGCATTAAGCACAGCAAAGTCATAGCAACATCAATCTTAGAACACAATGGATACTAGGGATCAAACCCTAACAAAACTAACTCGATTACATGGTAAATCTTATCCAACCCATCACCACCCAGCAAGCCTACGATGGGATTACTCATGCACTGCGGTGAGCATCATGAAATTGGTGATGGAGGATGGTTGATGATGATGATGGAGACAGATCCCCTCTCCGGAGCCCCGAACGGAGTCCAGATCTGCCCTCCCGAGGAAGAATAGGGCTTACCGGCGGCTCCGTATCGTAAAACGGCTCCGTATCGTAAAACATGATGAATCCTTCTCTCTGATTTTTTTCTCCCCGAACGTGAATATATGGAGTTGGAGTTGAGGTCAGTGGAGGTCCAGGGGGCCCACAAGGATAGAGGGCGCGCCCCCACCCTTGTGGCTAGGGTATGTGCCCCCTTTGGTTGATTCTTTCGCCAATATTTTTTATTTATTCCAAAAGTTATCTCGTGAAGTTTCAGGTCATTCCGAGAACTTTTATTTCTGCACAAATATAACACCATGGCAATTTTGCTGAAAACAATGTCAGTCCGTGTTAGTTCCATTCAAATCATGCAAATTAGAGTCCAAAACAAGGGGAAAAGAGTTTGGAAAAGTAGATACGTTGGAGACGTATCAGCAAGTCGCCCTGGCAAGGCTCCTCGGAACCAAGGAAAACCCGCCAGGGGCCGTGAGAAGGAGGATTACAATAATGAGAGTGATGGAGGAGATGAAAAGGAAACCAGTGAGCAGGAATTCTAGAAAGCCACTGACGCCCTGTGCATTGAAGGAGGTGCATCTCTGCACTCTTCTCACCGCCAACTCAAATAATGGGCGCATGAAGTCAATGCCGTGGAGCCTACGGCAGATTCTTGGAGGCCGCTCAAGTGGTCCCGCATGCCCATTATCTTCCACAAAGAGGACCACTCTGACTGCACCAATGTTGTAGGGTGTGTGCCGTTGTTGGTCTCACCAACAATCCGCAACCTCAAAGTCACAAAGATGTTGGTTGACGGTGGGGCCGGGTTCAATCTAATTTCTCCAAAGGTCATCAGCAAACTTCAGAGAGCAGAAGAAGAGCTTGAGGTTACTGGCACGTTTCAAGGAGTCAACCCCAGTAGGAGTCATCCTAAAGGGAAGATTATGTTACCGGTGACATTCGGGGGAGAGTTGAATTACCGGATTGAGAAGATTGTGTTTGATGTGGTTAACCTCCCCCTGCCGTACAAAGGAATCCTCGGTCACCCAGCCCTGGCCAAATTCATGGCGGTATCCCACTATGCCTACAACACTTTGAGATGCTAGGGCCGGTAGGCATCATTTCCATTCCATCAGACGAGAAGGACACAATCATTTGTGTGGACAAGATGTACCGGTATGGAGTTGCGGCGGAGGCCGCGGAAGCCACTGTTCTCGCCGAGGAAAACAAGAAAAAGTAGAAAGCTAAAAAGGGCTCCAGTGAGGAATCCAGGGAGCGCTCTTCTTCGGAGTGTGCTACGCCTGCTGACGACTTACCGGAGAGTTCCAATAGCAAGAGATCCAAAACTGCTGCACCTGCTATGAAGAAGGTCCCGGCAGGGCTAGCTGGCGCTGATGGTACCTTTACTATCAGTGCCACCCTTGACGACAAATAGGAAAGCATGCTTGTTGCCTTCCTGCGGGCGAATGTCGATGTGTTTGCATGGCAACCATCTGACATCTCCGGTGTAATCAAGCACCACCTTGTTGTCTGCCCACATGCCCGACCCGTCAAGCAGAAGGTCCGAAAGCAAGCTTTGGAGCGGCATCAGTTCATTGCCAAGTAAATTAAGAAACTTGAGGCTGCTGGTCTGGTCAGAGGAGTACTGCATCCAACATGGTTAGCAAATCCAGTGGTGGTGTGCAAGGCTAATGGGAAATGGAGGCTGTGCATAGATTTCACTGATCTGAACAAGGCGTGCCTGAAGGACCCATTTCCCTTGCCGTGCATCGATCGGATTGTGGAATCCACCTTTGGATGTGACCTGCTTTCTTTTCTGGATGCCTACTGTGGATACCATCAGATCTTTATGTCCATGGAGATGAAGAGAAGACCGTGTTCATCACCCCATGTGGTACGTATTGCTTCGTATGAATTCCTTTCAGGTTGAAGAGCGCCGGATCCACCTTTGCAAGGGCGGTACAGATTGGTTTTGAGTCACAATTGCACAGAAATATTGAAGCTTACATGGATGATATTGTGGTCAAGACCAAGGACAGATCAACCCTTATTCAGGATTTGGAAGAGACCTTTGTTAATCTACGCAAGATCAACTTGAAGCTAAACCTGGAGAAGTGTGTGTTTGGCGTCCCTTCTGGAAAACTACTTGTCTTATTTGCGTCTCATCGTGGGATAGAAGCCAACCCTGATAAGATCAAGGCTATCGAGCAGATTCAAGCACCCAAGACAGTCAAGGATGTGAGGCGTTTGACTGGATGTGTTGCCGCGCTTAGCAGGTTCATTTCCAAGTGTGCCGAGTGTGCCTTGCCGTTCTTCAAAATCTTGAAGAAGGCAGGACCCATGGAGTGAACTCTAGAGACAGACGCTGCACTGCAAGATTTGAAGGCCTACTTGTCCCCTGTGCCTAGTTTGGTCGCTCCCAAACCACAAGAGCCATTGCTACTATACTTGGTGGAAACTAATCAAGTGGTTAGCGCATCACTATTGGCATAGCGGGAAGTAGAGGAAGCGGCAGCCATAGCCAATGTTCCCTCCGAAGAGGGAAGTAAGCACAGCCCGGCAAGGTCAGATGTGGATCAAGACAGGGAAGAGCAAGGCAGCAGAGACAACCCCAAGGTTGTGGCAAGGAAGAAAGTGGTGCAGCGTCGAGTGTACTTTGTTAGCTCCCTGTTGCAGGGGGCTAGGTCGAGGTACTATGGCTCGCAAAAGTTGATTTTTTTGCCTCATGATGGCCTCAAGGAAACTGCGCCACTACTTCCAAGCCCATGAGATCACGGTTCTCACCCGCTTCCCGCTGCAACGGATACTCAGAAACCCTGAGGCCACCGGCATGATAGTGGAATGGGCCTTGGAGTTATCCAGCTTTGGTTTGAAGTTTGAGAGCACATCAACTATTCAGAGTAGAGTGTTGACAGAGTTTATTGCAGAATGGACGCCAACCCCTGATGAAGAAGTATTGGAGTCACTTATTCCCAGCAAGGAATCGCCCCAAGAATGGATTATGTATTTCGATGGTGCTTCTCCCTACAAGGTGCAGGCGCTGGCATGCTTCTCGTTGCTCCCACTAGGGAGCACCTTAAGTACGTCGTACAGATGCATTATCCCCAGGAGAAGGCTACAAACAATACTACAGAATATGAAGGGCTCCTTGCTGGGCTAAGGATTACTATAGAGCGACACAGAACTAGCTCCGATGCATCAATATAATGTAGGCATGTATTCCATTTATAGTCATACGTGCTTATGGAAAAGAACTTGCATGACATCTTCTGTCCTACCCTCCCATGGCAGCAGGGTCCATAAGGTACGGGATATTAAGGCCTCCTTTTAATAGAGAACTGGAACATGGCATTAGCACTTAGTGAATACATGAACTCCTCAAACTACAGTAATCATTGGAAAGAATCCCAAGTAATGTCACCTTGGGGTATGCGGATCATAACACGTACTAGGTACATATAACTTGCAAGATAGGATCAAGAACACACATATATTCATGAAAACATAATAGGTTCAGATTTGAAATCATGGCACTCAGGCCCTAGTGACAAGCATTAGGCAAAGCAAAGTCATAGCAACATCAATCTCAGAACATAGTGGATACTAGGGATCATGCCCTAACAAAACTAACTCGATTACATGATAAATCTCATCCAACCCACCACCATCCAGCAAGCCTACGAGGGAATTACTCACTCCCTGCAGTGAGAATCATGAAATTGGCGGTGAAGATGGGTTGGTGATGACGATGATGACAGATCCCACCCTACGGAGCCCCGAACAGACTGCAGATGAGCCCTCCCGATGACAAATAGGAGGTGGAGGCGGCTCCGTATCATAAAATGCGATGAATCCTTCTCTCTGATTTTTTTCTTGGTGAATAGGTATATATGGAGTCGGAGTTAGGGTTGCTGGAGGTCCAGGGGGCCCACAAGATCGTAGGGCGTTCCCCTGAGCTTGTGGCTCATGGGTGGTCCCTATGGTATATCTTTCTTCTAGTATTTTTTTATATGTTCCATAAAAAATCTATGTAAATTTTCAAGTCAATCTAAGAGCTTTGATTTCTGCACAAGAATAACACCATGGCAATTCTACTGAAAACAGTGTCAGCTCGGGTTAGTTTCATTCAAATCATGCAAAATAGAGTCCAAAACAAGAGCAGAAGTGTTTGGAAAACTAGATCCGATGGGGATGTATCAACTCTCCCAAGCTTAACTCATTGCTTGTCCTCAAGCAATTCTGTTCGCAAACTAAAATTGACCAACAAAAAACTTTTACAAACTCTGTTTGATCTTGTTGTTGCAAATATGTCTAACCGTGTTCTTGTTTTCAGCAAAGATTATGAACTATCCATATTCACGATAACACTTAAGTATCTCATTTACTCATATCAATGACATGACCAACTAGCGAGCAGTAATAAGGTATCTCAGATGACAACACTTTTTTCAAAATAATCATGATATAATATGACATAATGGTATCTCGCTATCCCTTTCTGAGACTGCAAAACATAAACACAGAGCACCTTCGAACTTCAAGCACTGACTAGACATTGTAATTAATGGTAAAAGAGATCTAGTCACTCACACTACAAAATAATACACTTACATAATGATACATGTTTGTCATAGTAGGTCACGTTTTCTGTCATGCATGTACATCCATGATGATTTTATGACAGAATCAAGATAGTCATACCTGTGCTATCGTAGAAGTGTTCCATGACATCACCAAAATTATCATCACGGAAGTGTCCACTTCCATGACGACAAATCGCGCGTCATAGAAGTGCTTTCGTCAAGGGTGACCGACACATGGCATCAACCGTAATGGGTTGCTGTTCAGCTATCAGGTTCCGGTTTGGATACGATAACCTGTTAACAGCCCCGACCAATGGGGATTTTCCACGTGTAAAATTCTCAATGGCCAGAGAAACCACGTGTCGGCTCCCCGTCGGGACAAATGTCATCCATTCATTGGACCGAAGGCGCCTATGATACATCGACACGTGGCACGGACCAACAGAGTCCCATTCCGGTGAAAAGGCCGGCCTGTTTGACCTGGTCAAAAGGTAGCGGGCCGGCCCACAAAAAGCTTGTTAATGGCATGTTCGCATATAACCCATTTACAGCCCGCTAAGTCACAACCCGTTATGTCCTATCTAAATTAGGCGCAGTAGCGACATCTGGGCAGTCCAATATGATTCCATCCCGTTGTAACTTCCGGCCCATGTATGGCCCATGAC
Organism: Triticum aestivum; assembly: GCF_018294505.1. Taxonomy (NCBI): domain Eukaryota; kingdom Viridiplantae; phylum Streptophyta; class Magnoliopsida; order Poales; family Poaceae; genus Triticum; species Triticum aestivum. Next base: position 491,983,268 of record NC_057804.1, read on the forward strand.
ATCTTTTGGCCCATATGAGGCCCTTTATAACTCTTGGCCCATTAACAACCCGTGGGGAAACTGGCCCGTAATGAACAATGTTTCACTTTATACCCATTAATGGCCCATTATTTCATTGGACCGTTTCCAGCCCGTGTTATCTTTCGGCCTTCTCATGGCCCATCTATTCTTAGGCTCATTTCCAGCATTTGGTTAGTTAAGGCCCGTTACTGGCCCTTTCTGCTTGTGGGCCAAATTCAGCTCGTGGTTACAGTGGGCCCGTTTGGGGCTGTTAATCCGTTTGGCCGTTTTCATAGCGTCATCAAATATGGCCCATTAACAGCGGCCCGTTACAATCGGCCCATGAACGGACGATACCAACTCTAGCTCGTTTACGACCCATAATGCAGTCTGTTATTGGCCCATGTTTGGCCAATCGATCATACACTACTGCAAGATGCTGCTAACGTGACACTACGATCAGAGACCCTTCGATGAAACTATGTGCGATGCAATAATAGCAAACAGTGGTGTAAAAAACCATCAAAAAATGTGCAAAATGTTTGTGATGACGGATGCATAAAAAAGGTTCAATTTTGTGTTGCGTGTGCGATTCAGGGCATACGACTTAGTTCAATTAATTGTTTGCGATGAGGGTGAACAAAAGAAACGGGCTACCAGATGAAGGTGTGTGCAATGTAGAGCATACGGTTCACTCGGATGAACTATTTGCGAAGAGGAGGAAAAACAGAAAGGGCAGCCAGTTGAAGGTGTGTGCGATATACATCATACAATTCACTCGGATGAACTCTTTGCGTTGAGCGAAGATAACATAAATGGTTCAAATTAACAAGATGTGTGTGATACGCGGCAAATAGTTATGTAATCGGAAATGTGTGGGAAGACCGACAACAACACAGACGGTTCCTGTTGTAGGATTGAAAGCATGTCTAGAGGGGGGGGGTGATTAGACTACTTGACTAAATAAAACTTAACCTTTTCCCAATTTTAGTTCTTGGCAGATTTTAGCAACTTAGCACAAGTCAAGCAATCTCAATACAATTCAAGCAAGCATGCAAAGAGTATTTGGGTAGCGGAAAGTAAAGCATGCAACTTGCAAGAAAGTAAATGGGAGGAGTTTGAGGGAGCAAACACAATGTTGACACGGAGATTTTTGGTGTGGTTTCGATAGGTGGTGCTATCGTATATCCACGTTGATGGAGAGTTCAACCCACGAAGGGTAACTACTGCGCGAGTCCACGGAGGGCTCCACCCACGAAGGGTCCATGAAGAAGCAACCTTGTCTATCCCACCATGGCCATCGTCCACGAAGGACTTGCCTCACTAGGGTAGATCTTCATGAAGTAGGCGATCTCCTTGCCCTTACAAACTCCTTGGTTCAACTCCACAATCTTGACGGAGGCTCCCAAGTGACACCTAACCAATCTAGGAGACATCACTCTCCAAAAGGTAATAGATGGTGTGTTGATGATGAACTCCTTGCTCTTGTGCTTCAAATGATAGTCTCCCCAACACTCAACTCTCTCTCACAGATTTGGCTATGGTGGAAAGATGATTTGAGTGGAAAGCAACTTGGGGAAGGCTAGAGATCAAGATTCTTGTGGTAGGATTGGAATATCTTGGTCTCAACACATGAGTAGGTGGTTCTCTCTCAGAAAATGAGTAGTGGAAGTGTAGGTATAGTCTAATGGCTCCCTCAGAATGAAGAATGGGTGGAGGGGTATATATAGCCTCCACACAAAATCTAACCGTTACACACAGATTTCCAAACTCGGTGGGACCGAATCATAAAAATCGGTCAGACCAATCCAGGTAAAAATATGAACGTTAGAGTTTTCGATGGGAGCGACTTAGTTATCTCGGTGAGACCAATGTGCTAGGGTTAGTGCATAAGGTAATGTCGGTGTGACCGATCGCATTAACTTGGTGGGACCGATTTCAGCAATAGGCACATAGAGGGTTGGTCAGGCAAACTCGATGGGACTGATTCTCTCACTCTGGTGGAACCAAAGTGTTACGAAAAGGAAATAGGGAGTTTGCAATGCAGACTCGGTGGGACCGATTTGCTCATTTTGGTGTGACCAAAATGTTACAAAAAGGAAACAGGGAGTTTGCAATCCCACCTCGGTGAGACCGAGATCCCTATCAGTGAGACCGAAGTAACTAGGGTTTGTGGCAGTGGCTATGTCATATGAAACTCGGTGGCGCCAGATAGATCAAATCGGTGGGGCTGAATTTGACTTTTAGGTTTAGGACATATGTGGAAATGAGAAAGTGGTTGTGGGTTTTGGAGCATATCACTAAGCATTTTAAGCAAGTAAGCCATTAAGCAACACCTCATCCCCTTTTAACAGTATTGGCTTTCCTATGGACTCAATGTGATCTTGGATCACTAAAATGAAAATATAGAGTCTTGAGCTTGTTGCCAATATATGTCCTTTGCATTTTAAGGGGTCCACGTCTCTAGTCCATGCCATGCCAATCATTGAACTTTCTGAAATGATCATCTTGAAAGAGCATTAGTTCAATGAACTATATGTTGTTAAGAATTACCAAAACCACCCAGGGATTAGTTGCACTTTCAATCTCCCCCTTTTTGGTAATTGACGACAACATATAGATCAAAGCTTTGAGAAATGATAATAAGAATAAAGTACATTGTCGCTTTGAGAAGTATATGATAAGTAAGAGCTCCCCCTAAATTTGTGCATTATTTAAGATTTGCTTTTGAATGCAAATGCACAAATAAATATGATCATGGGTTACTCCTCCATGTCACATACATCTTGGTGGAGTGCTCAAAATGATAAGAAATAAGAACAAGCACTCATCACCAAGGCAAAGTGAATGATCATACAAGAGATAGATAATGTCATCATTCAAGCACAAGCATTAAGTATAGTATGATCAAACACATGGTCATATAGGGTATCTCACACACAGGCATAAAGTATGTCAACTAAGCAAGCAAATCAAATAAGTAGCAAAAAGAAGCAAATATTTCTGTCTCCGAAGCCTATGATCTGTACACTCCCCCCCCTTTGGCAACAAGTTACAAAAAAGTTTGAAAATGCATAGTGCTATGCATGTCTCTAGGCTTGATCTTCAGAAGGAGGTGTTGAGATGACTCCAAGGACAAAAGCATCAGTAGAAGATGTTGGAGCTGGAGGGGTTGCCACTGGAGGGGCAACTGGAGCTATGGGAGCTGTGGCTGCATGTGCTAAAGCTATTGCTCTTGTGTCTGGCACTGGCACTGCTACAGACCTCTGTCCTCTAGGTACTCTATGGAACACCTGTGTAGTTGCGTTGCCCTTCCTCTTCTGCTTCTTCTTGGAGTTCTTCAACTTCTGTCTGTATCTTAGTCACTTTCAAGTCCAGATCATAGAATTTTGTTTCAATGATCCTTTCCAAGCTCTCCTGGTTTTGAGTCAGGGTGGCCAGTCCTTTCTCAATCCTCAAGGTAGATTGAATCAAAAATCCAAGTTGGTCTTGCTTTGACTTGAGAAACACTTCTGAAGCTTCTGTAGCACTGGGCATCCTTGCTGCTTTCTCTGCTTTGGCTTTCTCTCTCTTTTCTTGTGCCTCTAGGGAAGTGGGATCTTCTGCTGTCATGACAACAATGTTGTCCTCAAAGTCTGGCTGCAAAGGCAGATGCTCTTTGTCCAACAGGTCACTCCCTTGGGCATCTTGGAATTGATCAGCATTTGAACGTGTGGTGCATACCCACAAGATCTTTTCTGGTCAGCTGCTGTCCTCTTGATTGTCTCAAAAATCAAGCTCATAACCCTGAACTTTCGTGTCACAACATCAAACAACTGTAACAAGTTGATAGAATGGCCTCTGATCATCCTGTGATCTCTAGATTTGGCAACAGAGTGTGCCTCAATATGGTGTTTATGGTGGCCAAACCAGACAACAAGTAGTAGACTGACCCAAACTTATGTGTTTCCAAGGCCTTATCTAGAATTTCCTTATACGTATTGACCATGGAGTTATGATCCTTCTTCTTCTCAGCATAGACATCAATGTCATTCTCTTCTTCTTTAGGAGCATTTATGATCTTGGCCCACTCATCAATTGTAGATTGGTGCCTCTGACCTTCAGTCATCCACACAATCCTTCCATCAGGATAAAAATGAGCTATTGAGTAGAATTGCATAATGAGCTCATCATTCCACTTTGTCAACTCTTGACCAACAAAGTCATCAACACCATTGGACTTGAAGCTGTCATGCACTCCTGGGAAATGATCTGCATTTGCATCAATGTATTTCCAATCAACCCATATCATGTCACTTACAATGGACTTCTTGTCCAGCAAAACTGTCTCATAAAAATCTTGTTGCTCTTTCGTGTGGAACCTGTAGTCCACTGCAGTCCTCCTCCTCACAGCATATGGATCTGCTTATCGCCATCTCCTGAGACCAGCATCCTTTCTCTCCTTCATCTTTTCAGCTACTAGGTGACTATCATTATGGTCTGGAATCTTAGGTTTGAGCTTCCTGAGCAATGGGGCCTCAACATCTTCTACAACTTCAGGCACTGGGTCCCTGTTCTTCTCTGAAGCAGGTATGTTCCTAGTGCTTCTCTTTGGAGCTGTCTTGGTGGCTTGAGTTGGAGCTTTGGGGGCTGTCTTGGGATTTGAAGGAGCTTCCCTAGACTTGGTGGCATCCCCCAACAACTTTTGAGACTTGGCTGGAGGTGCTTGTGCAGCAACCTCTTCTTCCTCTTCCTCCTCACTAGCAGAGTCTCTCCTCACAGATGGATTTCCAAGCACTCTAGCAGTGGTTTTCCTGACTCTCTTCTTGCCTTCTTAACCTTATCTTTATTCAAGTGTGAATGTCATGGTCTTTTGAGTTGCTCCCCTGGCCTTAGACATAGGAACTCTCCCGGCAGGGGCCTTCACATTCTTTCCTGGCTTGGTGGAAGTAGCATCACCATATTCTTTCTTTAGCACTTTCTTCTTTGATCTGACTTCCTCAATCTCAAAGTCTTCATCTTCCGAGTCTGATGTTTTCTTCTTTCTCTGCCTAGTCTCAGCCTTAGGCAGGTTGCTTGGAGTGCTCCTGCTACCTTCATCATAGCTTCTTGAGGGACTAGTGCCCTCACTCAAATCCATCTGCTCCTCTGACTTGTTCTGACTATCACATTGATCAGGCATTCTGCGCAAACTGAGAACTGACCCTGTGAATAGCTATAGATGAGATAGACTAAATGAGCATCACAAAGTGCAGAGTTTTTGCAAGAAGAATGAGTCAAAAACTTACTTTTAGTTTTCTACAGGAAGCATTTTGGAGCTACCGATTTGTAAAACTCGGTGACACCGAAGCAACTTTGGAGTCTAAACATGCGGAATCGGTCAGACTGAGACATAGTTCGGTGACTCCGAGTTTGCTAGGGTTTCACAAAGTCCTGGATCGGTTACACCGATTTGCAACTTTCGGTCAGACCGAAAATCACTTGTGCACTGGCCTAAACCAAATCGGTGGGACCGATTCCTACAATTCGGTCGGTCCGAGATGAGTCCGGTGGAAACCTAACCCTAAATTTTCAAATCAAATCTAATCTAGAGGATGATTTCTGTGGATAGATCAATCTCATACTTGGAAAGAAACTTGGCATTGCCCTTGTGATAGGAATCAGAGTTAAAAGAAAGCACAAGGAGTTGAGCTCATACCCTAGCTTGGCTATGAGCTCGCTACAGCGGTAACGGAGGGGAGGATTTCCGTTAACGGAGGAGGAGACCAATGGCGGGAGGTCACTGGCAACGACAAGACGATCCGGAGACCCAGGCAGCAGAGCAGGACACACATGGGTGAAGAGGTTTTGGAGAAATTTCCAAACTCTGACCCGACGGTATATATATCCTGACACATTCGATGTGACCAAGTGGAACAACTCGGTGGCACCGAGATGCAGAATCGCAAGCGGTTACTGCATCTCGGTGAGACCGAAAAGTTCTAATCGGTTGCACCGAGATTGAAAACTTGATCAACCAAGTGAACTCGGTGAGACCGAAATGGAGGGATCGGTCAGACCAATATACACAGAGAGGTTTTGGAAGTTTTAAGTCTATGACAAAACAGAACTCCGAGTGCTCCTCACACAGAGGGTTTGAATTTGACCTAGATCAAACTTTGTGATGTAGCATGAATAGAGTTTGAGAAGAGAGAAGCATAGATAGCTAGAGGGAGTTCTTAGGCATTCTTGTCCATCCATTTGGCAAAAGGAAGAAAATCCAAACAATCGAAGCAACAAATGGATGTCCTGGGATGAGAAAAGTATGCAACCAACATGCTCACACAATAAAATAGCAAATGAAATATGTGACAAAGAATGCACAATCACTCTAGCATCTATCAAGCAATTGGTGATAACTAGGTCATCTATATATATGACTATATCGACTTAGGAGTCAAATGAGAACATTTGATCATAGGTCATACTCATCATTTAAGCACAAGTGGGTTACCACTTTTACATAAAGCATTGTTGTGTTCACACCATTAGAGTTGCTTTAGCTCAATTCTTAGAGTAAAGCTCCCCCTAGATGTGATATCCCCCCTAAGAGGGATGAACTAACCTTGGGTTTTGTCGATGATGACCTCATGCAGATGTTGAAGATGTGGATGCTCATTGTTGATGTAGATCATTTGAAGCAATCCATTGGAGTGAGTTGCACTTTCAATACCTACATGGGCTAGTCCCACAAGGAACAAACAAGGATATCCATAGACATAGAGTGAAGCACACACATGATGATGTCCATGATGACATTAGGTTACCTTGTCCCTTGTCTTACCGACAAGAGGGTTTGTTACTCCTTGAACTAGTGCAAGATGTGGAATTTGTTTGCACTTGTCCTTGTCAAAATGAATATGAGTGAAGTATGTTGGCGGAGTCACCCTCAAGAACTCTCTAGTTCTTATTCTTCGGTATCCACATCATCTTGATGGGAATCCTTGGGGTTGTAGATGTACTTGATGTAGTCTTGGGAACCCACTTGACCAAGGCCTTCAAAGCATCTTCAAATGCATCAATATCCTCTTGAAACTTGTCCTTGACTTCTAGCTTGTGGTCTTGTGGTGGAAGATCATCTTGAGCTTGTGTCCCCTTGAAGGAAGTAGGGTCATACTTCTCTTGTTGAGGAACAAACTTTGTATTGGGTATTGATCTTCATCCCACTCAACTCCATTGGCATTGAACTTTCGTTCAAAACCAACACCTTGATTCTTCCGGTGCCTTCCTTACTTGTGTACAATTTCCACAAATTGCTTACTTCTGGCAAGGCTTTTGTAAACACCTTTCTCTATAATTCCCGTCAATAAGCTATTTTCTTGCTCAAGTGTAATTTGGCTAAGAGAGTCATTAGTGGAATCAAGAGAGCTACTAAAAGCAACAATATTGGATTTAGCATGATTATTGTTACTACTAGAAGAAGAATCTTTCTTGTTCTTGTTGCTAGATTTTACTTGTGGCATGTAAGTAGATAAGAGTAAACGCTTGGAAATGTAAGAAGAACTTTTTTTCTGAAGATCATCATTGATGGCCTTTAAGAACCCATACTCTTGCTCAAGATTGAGCTTTTCGAAGCGTAACTTCTCACGAGTTTTTAAAAGTTCTCGATGATCTTCTAAAGTAGTTTCATGAGCTAACTTAAGAGTGTTTAGTTCTTTAGTTAGACGCTTAATCTCCTTCTTATCATTGTCATTCGTTTTATCTTGATTAAAATGATTAATTGACGTCCCATCATAATATTCAACACTAGAGTTGTCAACAAGTAAATCATCATCACCTAGCAAATCATATTCATCACTATTGAAATCAACATACTCGGGGTGTGATACCTTGGGGCCTTTAGCCATGAAGCATCATACAATTCCTTCATTTGGTGAGTCAAATATGTCATAGGAGTTGATTGGCACAAGTGCTAGATCGGCAACACCTACATCTTGAGTATATTCGGAGTCGGAGTGATAACTTCTCTCGGAGTAGTGGTCGGAGTCGGAGCCGGATACCCATTCACCAACATGATCTTGATGTCTTCGTTTTGTGTAGGTCCTTGATGACTTGTCCTTCCTTTCCGAATCTCTCCTTCTTCGAGAGGTTCTTCGTTTATAGCGATCATCTCTACTCCTCTCTCTTGGAGGTGATTCTTCCCTTTTGCTTCTCTGTTTAGGCGAGTCTTCTATTCTTTTGTAGGGAGCCGTACACTCATTGGAATAGTGTCTGGGTCTTCCACAATTGTAGCAATTTCGCTCACGACTAGACGATCTTTTGTCATTGTAGGACCTTGACTTGGAACTTCTTTCCTTGGTTCTACTGTTGTAGAACTTGTTGAAGTTCTTCACCATTAACCTCAATTCTTCATTGAAGGCTTGTTTCTCATTTGATGATGTAGGAGAATCACATGAGGCTTTGTAAGCACCACTAGATTTGTTGTGAAGCTCTTCTTTGTCCTTGAGTGACTTCTCATGAGCAACAATTCTTCCAATGACTTCGGTTGGATTGAGATCTTTGTAGTTTGGCATCATTTGGATCCATGTGCACACAGTATCATATTTTCCATCCAAGGCTCTCAAGATCTTTTTGATGATGAATTTGCCATTCCTCTCTTCACTTCCTAAGCCGGCAATCTCATTTGTGATGAGAGCAAGCCTAGAGTACATTTCAGCGACACCTTCACCATCCTTCATTTTGAACTTGTCAAGTTGACTTTGAAGCACATCCAACTTGGATTCCGTGACGGAGTCGGTAACTTTGTGCATATTAATCAAAGTATCCCAAATTTCCTGTGCATTCTCAAGAAGGATTATTTTGTTGAATTCTTCGGGGCACAATCCATTGAAGCGGATATCGCAAGCTTGATCATTGTATTGCAACATCTTCAATTCTCCTGCGGTAGCTTCACGGTTTGGTTCTCTCCCATCAAATAATTCACCTTGCAAACCAATACACACAATAGCCCAAACGGCGGGGTTATGTCCTAGAATATGCATTTTTATCTTATGTTTCCAACTAGCAAAATTAGTACCATCAAAGTAAGGACTTCTATGGTGGTAATTTCCCTCGCTAGACGCCATACTCTCCTAGGTTGTGAAACCAAGGTTGTGATCACCAAACCTATGGAAATCAAGGCAAATGGAGACCAAAGCTCTGATACCACTTGTAGGATCAAAAGTATGTCTAGAGGGGGGTGATTAGACTACTTGACCAAATAAAACTTAACCTTTTCCCAATTTTAGTTCTTGGCAGATTTTAGCAACTTAGCTCAAGTCAAGCAATCCCAATACAATTCAAGCAAGCATGCAAAGAGTACATGGGCAGCGGAAAGTAAATCATGCAACTTGCAAGAAACTAAATGGGAGGAGTTTGGAGGGAGCAAACGCAATGTTGACACGGAGATTCTTGGCGTGGTTCCGATAGGTGGTGCTATCGTACATCCACGTTGATGGAGACTTCAACCCACGAAGGGTAACGGCTGCACGAGTCCATGGAGGACTCCACCCGCGAAGGGTCCACGAAGAAGCAACCTTGTCTATCCCACCATGGCCATCGCCCACGAAGGACTTGCCTCACTAGGTTAGATCTTCATGAAGTAGGCGATCTCCTTTCCCTTACAAACTCCTTGGTTCAACTCCACAATCTTGACAGAGGCTCCCAAGTGACACCTAACCAATCTAGGAGACACCACTCTCCAAAAGGTAATAGATGGTGTGTTGATGATGAACTCCTTGCTCTTGTGCTTCAAATGATAGTCTCCCCAACACTCAACTCTCTCTCATAGATTTGGCTATGGTGGAAAGATGATTTGAGTGGAAAGCAACTTGGGGAAGGCTAGAGATCAAGATTCTTGTGGTAGGATTGGAATATCTTGGTCTCAACACATGAGTAGGTGGTTCTCTCTCAGAAAATGAGTAGTGGAAGTGTAGGTATGTTCTGTTGGCTCTCCTCATGAGTGAATAATGAGTGGAGGTGTATATATAGCCTCCACATAAAATCTAACCATTACACACAGCATACCAAACTCGATGGGACTGAATCATAAAACTCAGGCAGACCGATCCAGGTAAAAATATGAATGTTAGAGTTTTTGGTGGGACCGAATTAGTTATCTCGGTGAGACCGATGTGCTAGGGTTGTTGCGTTAGGTAATCTCGGTGTGACCGATCGCACTAACTTGGTGGGACCGATTTCAGCAATAGGCACATAGAGGTATGGTCAGGCAAACTCGATGGGACCGATTAGCTCAATTTGGTGGAACCGAAGTGTTACGAAAAGGAAACAGGGAGTTTGCAATGCAGACTCGGTGGGACCGATTTGCTCATTTTGGTGTGACCGAAATGTTACAAAAAGGAAACAGGGAGTTTGCAATCCCACCTCGGTGAGACAGAGATCCCTATCAGTGAGACCCAAGTAACTAGGGTTTGTGGCAGTGGCTATGTCATATGAAACTCGGTGGCGCCAGATAGATCAAATCGATGGGGCTGAATTTGACTTTTAGGTTTAGGACATATGTGGAAATGAGAAAGTGGTTGAGGGTTTCGGAGCATATCAATAAGCATTTTGAGCAAGTAAGCTATTAAGCAACATCTCATCCCCTTTTAATAGTATTAGCTTTCCTATGGACTCAATGTGATCTTGGATCACTAAAATGAAAATGTAGAGTCTTGAGCTTGTTGCCAATATATGTCCTTTGCATTTTGAGGTGTCCACGTCTCTAGTCCATGCCATGCCAATCATTGAACTTTCTGAAATGATCATCTTGAAAAAGCATTAGTTCAATGAACTATATGTTGTTAAGAATTACCAAAACCACCAAGGGATTAGTTGCACTTTCAATCTCCCCCTTTTTGGTAATTGATGACAACATATAGATCAAAGCTTCGAGAAATGATAATAAGAATAAAGTACAATGTCACTTTGAGAAGTATGTGATAAGTAACAGCTGCCCCTAAATTTGTGCATTATTTAAGATTTGCTTTTTAATGCAAATGCACAAATAAATATGATCATGGGTTACTCTTCCATGTCACATACATCTTGGTGGAGCGCGCAAAATGATAAGAAATAAGAACAAGCACTCATCACCAAGGCAAAGTGAATGATCATACAAGAGATAGATAATGTCATCATTCAAGCACAAGCATTAAGTATAGTATGATCAAACACATGATCATACAGGGTATCTCACACACATGCATAAAGTATCTCAACCAAGCAAGCAAAGCAAATAAGTAGCAAAAAGAGGCAAATCTCTCTCTCTCCAAAGCCTATGATCTATACACTTTCTCCCCCTTTGGCAACAAGTTACAAAAAAGTTTGAAAATGCATAGTGCTATGCGTCTCTCTAGGCTTGATCTTCGGAAGGAGGTGTTGAGATGAATCCAAGGAAAAAAGCATCAGTAGAAGATGTTGGAGCTGGAGGGGTTGCCACTGGTACTGGAGCTGTGGGAGCTTTGGCTGCATGTGCTGAAGTTGTTGCTCTTGTGTCTGGTACTGGCACTATTGCAGACCTCTATCCTCCAGGTACTCTGTGGAACACCTGTGTAGTTTCTTTGCCCTTCCTCTCCCGCTTCTTCCTGGAGTTCCTCAACTTTTGTGTGTATCTCAGTCACTTTCAAGTCTAGATCATAGAATTTTGTTTCAATGATCCTTTCCAAGCTCTCCTGGTTTTGAGTCAGGGTGGCCAATCCTTTCTCAATCCTCTAGGTAGATTGAATCACAAATCCAAGTTGGTCTTGCTTTGACTTGAGAAACACCTCTAAAGCTTCTGCAGCACTGGGCATCCTTGCTGCTTTCTCTGCTTTGGCTTTCTCTCTCTTTTCTTGTGCATCTAGGGAAGTGCGATCTTCAGCTGTCATGACAACAATGTTGTCCTCAAAGTCTGGCTGGAAAGGTAGATTCTCTTTGTCCAACAGGTCACTCCCTTGGGCATCTTGGAATTGACCAGCATTTGAATGTGTGGTGCATACCCACAAGATCTTTTTTGGTCAGCTGCTGTCCTCTTGATTGTCTCAACAATCAAGCTCATAACCTTGAACTTTCGTGGCACAACATCAGACAGCTGTAACAAGTTGATGGAATGGCCTATGATCATCCTGTGATCTCCAGATTTGGGTAACAGAGTGTGCCTCAATATGGTGTTTATGGTGGCCATACCAGACAACAAGTAGTAGACTGGCCCAAACTTATGTGTTTCCAAGGCCTTATCTGGAATTCCCTTATCCATATTGGCCATGGAGTTATGATCCTTCTTGTTCTCAGCATAGACATCAATGTCATTCTCTTCTTCTTCAGGAGCATTTATGAGCTTGGCACACTCATCAATTTTAGATTGGTGCCTCTAACCTTCAGTCATCCACACAATTCTTCCGTCAGGATAAAAATGAGTTGTTGAGTAGAATTGTGTAATGAGCTCATCATTCACTTTGTCAACTCTTGACCAACAAAGTCATCAACACCATTGGACTTGAAGCTGTCATGCACTCGCGGGAAATGATATGCATTTGCACCAATGTATTTCTAATCGACCCATCTCATGTCACTTACAATGGGCTTCTTGCCCAGCAAAACTGTCTCATAAAAATCTTGTTGCTCTTTGGTGTGGAACATGTAGTCCACTGCAGTCCTCCTCCTCACATGATATGGATCTGCTTGTCTCCATCTCCTGAGACTTGCATCCTTTCTCTCCTTCAAGTTTTCAGCTTCTGAGCGACTGTCATTATGGTATGGAATCTTAGGTTTGAGCTTCCTGAGCACTGGGGCTGCAACATCTTCTACAGCTTCAGGCACATGGGCCTTGTTCTTCTCTGAAGTAGGTATGTTCCTGGTGCTTCTCTTTGGAGCTGTCTTGGTGGCTTGAGTTGGAGCTTTGGGGGCTGTCTTGGGATTTGAAGGAGCTTCCCCAGACTTGATGGCATCCCCCATCAACTTTTGAGACTTGGCTGGAGGTGCTTGTGCAGCAACCTCTTCTTCCTCTTCCTCCTCACTAGAAGAGTCTCTCCTCATAGATGGATTTCCAAGCACTCTAGCAGTGGTTTTCCTGTCTCTCTTCTTGACTTCTTCACCTGATCTTTGGTTGTTTGTAGTATGCCTTGTTTATTCCATCTATTCACAACGTGATGTTCTATATGTGCTAGTATGAACTGTGCAGTTCAATCTCATCAGTACCAGTTTCAACAATACCACTATGAATGACTACATTTGGTTGTTGGATCTTGTAGTTAACACGCCTTTCCATTTTATTTAACAATAACCAGTGTATTTAGACCGGCACAATACCAGTTTGAATGACTATGTTTGCTTGTTGTTAAATGTTAGGCCTGTTGTAGTTAACACACTTTTCCACTTGTTTTGCTTTACTAGCGTGCTTAAACCTGCACATTGAAGCTATCTTTTGGAGATCATTTTGTCTGCCATGGATAATTTTGGTTGATGTTTAGCCTGTTGTGCTTAACATGCTTCTCGATGTACCTACACAGGACAATTCTGGGAACAAGTGCTGTTTTCCATCGAGGTTAGTTTCATCCCATGGCTTATATATGCTCACTGTTCAGGATATCGGTAGCTGGTACCATATAGGCTGGGGGCTGATAAGGGACTAATCAGTGAATCGGACTTTTAACTGAATATATCTGCAACCCATTTATCGTTAGGTTAACTACGACCATATGTAATATATCTGAGGCTACATTGCAACATGCATTGTACTTAATGTCTACATATGCAATCCTAGGCTACATAGCAACAAGGAAGAGTGTTACCTTAATGTTCTGATGATGTCTACATATACGTAGAAGAGCAGCAGCAACAACAACAACACAACCCTGTTTGTATACTCAACTTAGCTAGAGGTTAGAGTTAGTTTCTAGCTCATGACTAATCCTAAACTAACTCCATCCAAAGAGGTATTCAGATGACAGGGTTAGATACTTAGATTGACAATAAATGCACTCGGAGAACTAGCTCCAATTATCACCTCTTGGGTTGGATAGTTTTTTCGGGTGGGTTATAGATGCAACTAGCTCAAACTAGCCCTCATGTTTAGATATACTTTAGGGCTATTTGAGCCCGAACTAGCTCAAACTAACTCTAACCCATGGATACAATAGCAGTTAATCAGCCGATAATTTGTAAGAATGCAATAAACTCCTTTTGGCCCATAATATAAGATGTTAATTCATCTAATATGTGAGTATATTGGATGTTATAAGATATTATAAAAGAGTGTTGTACTACATCATTGTGCAATTGGTGTTTAGCTTCTAATATTAACTTGGTTCTTTTAGGTACATATGTCATTGGTAAATATCCGCGCTTCGACCCTTTCTGCGTATGGGGAAATGAGATATTGATGAACCAGCATCAAGTGAGGAAGGTGATAAAGATTGTTAGTAAAATGGGTCAAATGATGGCAATTAAACTATTTGTTTACACTTTATCCAATACAACAACGAACTGCAGGATGGTAAGTGAGAACTCTGCAGCCTTCTTTTTACTGCCCATAATGAGTTGTGTTAGATGACAATGTCTGAATCTTTTTTCCTTTGCAGTGGTTCCCAAAGTAGTTTACTCAAGATTACCTCTCAAACTACATGATTGGTGGGCATGCAAAGGTTAAAGTATTTCTACCAGAACACAATGATTATCTAGATGTTTTCATGAAGGTCGTGAAGGATGGGCGGTCGGCCATCACAAGGGGTTGGACTAGAGTCATGTGTGCCTTCTACATGGAGGAGGGCACAATATGGGCATTTAGCTTCACCCTGTTCAGCACCCAGAATGTATTTCACCTCTTTCTTTACCGTCTTTAATAGTACAATTATACAACTATGGTTCATCATTCTTTATTTGGTTCTTATGTAATTCTAGATATGTACCTATGAATCGAATAATGCATTGGTTGTCCGAACCTGATGGATATGGATAAAGCTATAGCATACATTCAAATTCAAATTCAAATCCGGTACAATTTGATACAACATCAATTAAATTACGGTGAAATTATGCTCCCCAGGTCGTTATGGCACACACAGTTGGTAAAACACAAACATTTGTGATATACACCAGAATTCGAGACGGTTCATGGAGAGGAAATGTGTGCAAGCGTGCACACAGTTTCCCTTTGCAAAGCGTGTGCGATGTCAGACAATATCACAAATGGTGCGGGCAAACTAAACGTTTGTGATAGTTGCCTTATCGTAAACGATTCGCAACCATGAACTGTTTCTAATGAAGTATGCATCATAAATGTTTCACCATAGAATAGCATGTGAGATAGTTGTCGTGTACGACGATTTTACGACGGTCCGACTGAGGGAGTCCTGGATAAGGGGGTATCCGAACAGCCGGACTATATTCATCGTCCGGACTATAGAAGCGTCAAGATACAAGACTCAAGACTTCGGCTCGTGTCCGGATGGGACTATCCTTTGCGTGGAAGACAAGCTTGGTGATCTGGATATTATGATTCCTTCCTTGTAACTGACTCCATGTAAACCCTAGCTCTCCGGTGTCTATATAAAACGGAGAGCATGGTCCTTAGAAGGCCGATCACAATTACAATCATACCATCATAGGCTAGCTCTTAGGGTTTAGCCTCTACGATCTCGTGGTAGATCTACTCTTGTATTCCACATATCTTCAATATTAATCAAGCAGGAAGTAGGGTTTTACCTCCATCGAGAGGGCCCGAACCTGGGTAAACATTGTGTCCCTCGCTTCCTGTTACCATCAGCCTAAGACGCACAGATCGGGACCCCCTACCCGATATCCGCCGGTTTTGACACCGATGCCGACATTTCGTAATCCTGCCCAAAACTCGTACGACGATTAGCTTCTTAATTAGTTATCGCATATGGTATGGGAATGTTTATCATACACATTCTATAATAGTGAACCGTTTGTTATGGGCCGTGCATCGTAAACGTAGCACCATAGAATACCGACTGCGATGGCAATGCATGCACAAACGAGTAGGAGTAATGTATATGCATCTTGGCTTCCTATCCCCGACGGTTTCTGGGTCGTGTCGGAAGGACCCCCCTATTGCCCACACTCAGTTGGCGACGGTTCCAAATGTCATCGCGGAAAGGGGTGAAAACCGTTTATATAGCACCGGGGCGTACCAGTGATACGGCCCATAGAAGGACCATTGATGCTACAACCCGTATAAGGCCCATTGTTTCTACGACCCGTAGAAGGCCCATTGTTTCTATGGCCCGTAAAAGGCCCATGGTCACTACAATAAATATGTAGCCCATGGTTATTGTGGCCTAGTTTTAAAAATTAGGTTATTGCAGCCACTAGCAAACCACAGAAAAAGAATTGTACTGACTACAAGCAAACAAACAAAAAAGACAACAAGGAAATAAATAAGCAAGAAACTTATGCTAGGCTATCACGGATTCACGGCTATTAAACATATTACATCCACTGGGCATCAAAGTTCGCCACCACTGCAAATATAGGGAACAAAGCAACATATCACATACATTGGTTGTCAAAGTTGGTGACCAGTGCAAATAAACACCACAGCAAAACAAGTCCAGAACTGAAACCACTTCAGAAGAGCTCAACAAATAATATCCTGGGTACCCATAATGCTAGCAAGATGCTTAGCAAGCTTATTAACTTTCTCTTGTTTGGCACTTAAATCCTCCAGCACATGCTATTGCACCAGAAAGTATGCATCTGAATTCTGCAGGGACTTCCTCAGTCCTTCGGCTTAATGTTGCAGCACATCTGATCGATTTATTTCAACTTGAAGTTGAGACTCAAGAAGATAAACCGATTCAGGTAGCGAGTTCGAAGAGCTTGTGCCAGCAGTAATGGCTAGTAACTCAAACACTACATCAAGACATGACTTTTGGGTTGTCTCGTCAAGATAGTTTTTATCAGCTTTCTTGGAGACCAATAAGGATGTCTCGCTATCTTGAACCTTATATGCATTACTTCCTTTACCATTGCATAACGGGGTACTCTTCTCCAATATTTTATCCGCATTCTAAAGGAGAAACAAGCAGACACATCATAGGTTTACCATGTTGTATATGAAACTCATTTTGTAAATCAGTTCAGTAGTAAAGTGGACATGATAATAGCATGAAACAAACATATATCTATGTACCATGGTCACTGTATGGTCTATATCATTCTAGTTTTTGTTGCCAAATCAAGATAGAGACACAGTTCAAATAATATCTGTTTAAGTCAAAGCAGAATAGACAGAATATAAGTGTGGGAAATTATAGAGCAATAACAATACTTATAATGTGCATGACATGAGAACATAACTACTTATTTAATTGAAACTGAAATCAACATAGAGCAAATTACAATAGCAAACCAGTTAAAGAAATAGGTTTAAAACATACCTATTGTGCCATTGGAGTTTCAATTCCATCCTTCAAATTTGAAAATAGTTGGTATGAGTAAATGCAGTGATGCAAGAGCAAATGAGTATCAACCATAGCTACAAAACCTGACCTGAGAACAATTCTTCTTCTGCTTTAAGCGTTGAGTTGGGATTCGGAGTGGTGGTCCTCATGCTTTGGGCACTGCAGTTCCCTTACTAACTACTCATGTTTGGGTGCTCTGTGGCGGAGACAGTGCTGTGTCAACTGGAACTGGGTTACTATCTGTTGGGGTTGGGGTTAGAAGGGGTGTAGCTGGTTCTCTCTCTAACTGGGTAGGGGTACAATCTACGAGAGTCTGGGTTATGTGTGGTGGGGCTAGTTCTTGGGCAAGTAGAACCGTGTTCTATCTGCATCGATTGGTAGCACTATCTTTTTTGAAGACCGTGTTGTTACTCCCTTAGATACTGCCATCACCTTCTCCAATTCAAATGGCTGATAAACAAGAAAAGTAATTGAATGTACGGACATTGTATGATAGACAGGTGCAATGGATAGTGGGGAATAAAAGAGGGCATGAAATAATTCACATTTATGTTGTCTAACCAAACATGATAGCATGACACAATTTCACATATATGATGGCTAACTAAACAGGATAGCATAACAAAATTTCACATATCCGATGGCTAACTAAAAAGGATGGAAAGACATAGTTCAAAATATGATGACTATGTAAACAAGATGACATGATATAACTATATAATGTATTTATTAAATTGGTTGACATTCCATAATTCACATACATGCCACCCATGGAAACATGATAGCATGATATAATTCACGGATAGAATGACATAATTCAAAATCTGATGACTGTAAACACTAAACATGATGAGATGATATAACTATATGATGTCTTTATTAAATGGGTTGGCATACCATAATTCAGATAGATGTTGTCTATGTAAACATGATGGCATGATATAATTAAAATATATGATTTATATACTAAGCAAGTAAGCAGATGGCAATCGCATATATGATGTAAAAACTAAGCAATGCAAGACAACATGCATGACGTGAGTAATATAACCCTTCCAAGTTTGAGCATAGACCTCAAGGGGGAAATATGACTGGTCATATGTCTCTAAATCCTCCTTTGAGGAGCTATCTGTAACCAGCAAGATGCCTGCTTCAACAGGAAGCATCGTCTGCTCTGAATACATTGTTTTCACTCCAGATACTTCCATCACTGCTTCAAATGGCTGATGCACATGAAGAGTAGTTGAATATACGAACGTTGTTGACAAATGGAACACGTAATACAAAAAAAGGATAACATGATATAATTCACATATATGATGATTGGCTAAACAACATGACATTGCATAATTCACAGATATAATGCCTTGCAACAAGATAGCACTGCATAATTCACATATATAATGTCTTGCAACAAGATGGCATTGCATAATTCACATATATGGTAATTAGACACTAAACAAGTGGCATTCACACAAAGCATGTCTAAACTAAGCAAATGACATAGCAATGCAAGACACCATACGCATGATATGAGCAACATAACCCTGTCAAGTTAGAGCATACACCTCGGGGGGGGGGGGATAGGACTGGTCATCTATCTCTGAATCCTCCTCTGAGGAGCTATCTGTAACCGATGAGATATGCACTACATCATATAGCATAGTCTGCTCTGAAGACCTTGTTTTCACTCCATAATTTTCCATCACCGTGTCAAATGGCTGATGCACACGAAGAGTATTTGAATGTACTAACATTGTTGACAAATGTAATATGTAATGAAAAAAAGGATGGCATGATATAATTCACATATGAGATGACTGGCTAAGCAGGATGGCATTGCAAAATTCACATATATGATGCCTGGCTAAACAAGATGGCGTTGGATAATTCACATATACGATAAAGAAACTAAACAGATGGCATTCATACAAAGCATGTCTAACCTAAGCAGATGCCATATTTGATGTATAAAGTAAGCAATGCAAGGCACCATATGCATGATATTACCAACATCAGCATGCCAAGTTAGAGCAAAGAAATTAGGGGGTAAATAGGAGTGGTCTTCTCCTTCTGAATTCCCCTCAGAATAGTTATCTTCCTCTTGATTATAATTCGAAATGGGTGGGGGGGGGGTTGACTTTGTGCCCACCATGGAGCGACGTCTGCATGAAATTTTATTGCCATGCAAGGCTCATCTCTTTTGCTCTATATGTTCAGTTCCATTGTGTACAATAACTGACATGCATAAGAATAAACTATAGTGAGATTATGTAAGGAGTGCATGCGGAAATCCAGAGTGATGGTAGCAACCAGTGGATAGACCCAAAACCAATGATAGCAGGCAGATAATGGCTTCAGTTAAAAAATACAGATAATGGTTTCTTTACTGTTTGTTTACCACCCAACATGAAACTCATAGTAGACACCAGAGATTAACCAGATTACACATACTCGGGTGGGATTAGGACCAATCTTTCCCTTTTAGCGTCTAGGTTGCATGAACGTATTAAAAGTGACAAACTCCATTGACTAATGAATATATACATGTTGATATATATATATATATATATATATATTTGTTATGTGTCCAGTAGCTAGGCAAGATGAGTGATCGTGCGTGGATGTACACCGGTCACACTAGTCAAAAAGACATGACCATTGAATGCTTAACAAAAACCAGGGGGTTTCTGAGAGCCACATTTCCAAATGGCCAGAGGACAACCTGGTGCCCCTGTGCTAGGTGCAACAATATGCACAAGTGGACAGAGGATGAAATGGGCAAACACCTGCAGAAGAGGGGTTTTACGCTAGATTGTACGGTGTGGACATTTCATGGCGAGTCTGCCAAATGTGCCAGAGCTGAGGTGCTTCGTCGTTGCACTGACGAGCATGGTACCGGGATGGAAGACATGGTGCACGAATTTGATGATGATCGGGACTCGGTGTGAGTGTCCTGGACTAGGGGGTCCTCGGGCGATCGGTCTATCAATCTAGGCCGGACTGATGGGCCGTCAAGATACAAGGCAGAAGATCACCTCTCATGTTCGGTGGGGACTCCTGTATGCGTGGATGGCAAGTATAGGTGTCCGGATATGTTATTCCTTTCTGTAAAACTGACTTTATACATCCCTAAGACCATCCAGTGTCTATGTAAACCAGAGGGTAGATCAGAGGCAGGATCACAACATTGCTAGGCTAGCTATTCTAGGGTTAGTCGAATCAATCTCGAGGTAGATTAACTCTTGTAACCCCTATACCCTCAAATATAATCAAGCATGGGTAGGGTTTTACCTCCATTAAGAGGGCCCGAACCTGGGTAAACACTGTGTCCTTTGTCCATCATTACCATTGGTCCTCAGACGTACAACTTGGGCCCCCCTACACGAGATCTGCCGGTTTTGACACCGACATTGGTGCTTTCATTGGGAGCTCTGTTGTAGCGTCAACAGAAGGATCAATGGATCATCTCTTCGTTAACAATGATGTTGCGTCCAGGGAGATCTTTCTTCCTGGACAGGTTTTTGTGTTCGGTGGCTTTGTGCTTCGTGCCAACTCGACCGACACCCTCGAGCAGGTCGATTGTTATGCCCCCGTCCACCAGATCAGGTCTAGAAACCTAAATTATGTTGTTGACGTCCGAGGAGACCTAGTCTTCAATGGGTTAGCGGCCTTGGTCGCCACTCTGTGTCCCCGCCAAGAAGACTCTTTGGATCCCCTGTCAGATCCCGCCCAGGGGTCAACACCAACACCTACCTCGGCCTTAGATCCGGGGCAGGTCTCATCGTCCGAAGACAGGAGCTTGAGCCCTGCCGGACTTCTTCCCCTTATGGAACTCCCGAGCAAAGACCCAGATGCAATCTTAGACTTGGCTCTGGGCAACCATCCCGAACCACCGAGGTCGGCCCTCAACGGGTCCGATTAGGCTCCCCATGTCGAACTTAGCCCAGCAGATCTGCAGTTTCCGGTCCCACTTCTGCTCTTAGATGAAGCATTCAGATTGATGTAGTCTCTCGCCATCATGGAGGCCTTACCTCCGAACTGTACCCAGCTTGGACTGGGGGCTGAGAGCGGGGAATTTTATGCGCCACACACCACCCACTTGATAGCCATTGTCGAGGACTTAACCGGCATGTTGGACTATGCGTCCGAAGACATCGATGACATGGACGACGATGCCGACGGCGAACCAAGCCAAGTCCCACCCGTCATGGGGCGTTGGACGGACACCTCAACCTACGATGTGTACATGGTGGACACTCCGGATAAAAATAACGACGAGGATAACCCGAGCCCAGATGAGGACAAACTTGTCGATAAACCACCAAAGCGCCGATGTCAGTGGCGCCGCTCACGATTGCATCAGGCGAAGGATAGCAATACCGGCACCGAAGATAATGAGACTTCGAATGATGTCAAAGATCCCGAATACCCCGTCGAGCCCACGTCCAAACAGGATGAAAGAGAAGAGGGTGAATATAGCCCCAGACACGCAGACAACAAAGACGCATAGGACATCAACTATATGCCAGAATCCGAAGAGATTGTTAGCCTCGGTGATGAAGACTACATTGTCCCAGAGGAACCCCTCGACCAAGAACGCTTCAAGCCACAACTCATTGCTATAGCCCGGGGCCTGAAGAAGAAGCAGCAACAGCCCAAAGCCGAGCAAGATACGCTGAATGAAAGGTGGACTAAGGTCGTGGCCACTGAGGAATACTGCCACGAGCGACCTGTTAAAAGTTACCCTAAGCGCAAGCTGCTGCCACAATTCGAGGATGAAGCCCTTGAGCCAATACCGTTGAAGTATAATCAGGCAGACCAACCAGACCGACCACCACGTGGGCGGGATAAAACGGCATATCAACCCGCACCCCCTTGCTGAAGAAGCAGGGAGACAGCAGCCGCGGAATACACGCACGACTTGCAAGGTGACCTAGACAATAAAGCTGGTTAGACCAGATCAATATATGGAGCAAGGGGCCGTGCCCCGGCACGAGACATTGGCTATGAAGCCCTCCATGATGACCGTTAGTATGTTCAGGATCAGAATCGAACTTAGATGTCAGCCGATCTCCGCCGCGACATTGCGCAATATAGAGGGGTTGTGCACCACCTATGCTTCACCGATGAGGTCATGGAACATCAATTTACGGAAGGGTTTAAACCCGTAAACATCGAATAGTATGATGGAACGACGGATCCGGCCGTCTGGATTGAAGATTTTCTTCTCCACATTCACATGGTTCGAGGAGATGATCTCCACGCCATTAAATATCTTCTTCTAAAGCTGAAAGAAACAGCACGACACTGGCTAAACAGCCTCCCAGAAAACTCCGTTGGCACCTGGGAAGATTTGGAAGGTGCTTTTCGAGCCAACTTTCAGGGTACTTATGTCCGGCCACCGGATGCTGACGACTTGAGTCACATAATTCAGCAGCCAAGCGAATCATCCCACAAACTTTGGAACCGGTTCTTAACTAAAAAGAACCAGATCATAGACTGTCCGAACGCTGAAGCCTTAGCGGCCTTTAAACACACCATCCGTGATGAATGGCTCGCCCGACACCTTGGGCGGGAAAAGCCGAAGACCATGGCAGCCTTTGTTGGCATTTTGGATATGGGGGTATCTAGACTTGCCTGCCTGCGGCCCACTGCGTGGCTCCATTGACGGCCTGGTATGACCCAGCTTCGACATCAACAGCTCAAGACCCTCGCGAGGGGCCAGGCCTCGCGAGGCGGACGACGCCAAGACCCCCGAGGGGATCAGCCTCTTCAGGTTGGCTCCCGAGGGGCAGAGAGTTCTATGCAAGGTACACCTCATGAGGCTCAACTAATGTGAGCCATGACGACCAAGGCCAGGCGGGCGCAGAACGCCAGTTTCCTCTTTGGTGCAAGGAAGGCAAGCCACAGGCATGGAGTCCCGAGGAATCAGCCAAAGGTTTCCATTCTGGTGCAACAAGACCAAGAACACCAGGACGGCAGGATGGAGGTCATCATAGAGCCCACCGCAGTGTCATGACTAGGGGCTTTTGGCAGGCGAAGACCACTTTTGTCAAGATAAGTTGTACTACTTGTCCCCTTTCAAATCCGGTCGTTGTGGGATCCCTTCCTGCCTACATTTGGGAAGAGGACCAAGGCCACTATAAATAGGACTTAGCCACCACCATAGAGGGGGCATTTGATCAGATCGCATCTGATCTAGCTCACATCCCACCAGCTCTCTTGAGCTCAAGAACACCTCACCTCCTGAGGCCAGTTCATCCACTGTACTAGTTCATCCTCAGCCCTTCGAGGCAATCCACCAAAACGCTGGAGTAGGGTATTACACCACAAGGTGGCCCGAACCAGGATAAATTGTTGTGTCTCTCTGTCTGTTTGAGTTCATCGCGCTAGGCTGAGGAGGATCACGAGTAGGCAGGCTAGGTAGGTTGAGATCTCCGCACGCACCCTAGAGTTCGAACCTTTCAAGGGTTTGCGGAACCCGTAATCCGACATTTGGCGTGCCAGGTAGGGGTGCGACGGAGCTTCTCTTCCGTCGATAGATCCACCGCCACTCCGACAACTCCATGGCCGACGCGCGCCGAGGTCACGCCGAGCGTTGGGCCGTAGTTGCCGCTCGCGTTGCTCTGACGGCTCCGGCTGGCGATGGCTGTGCTTGTTTGTGTTCTGTCTCTGGTGGACAACGCCGCCACGGGCCCTGCCAGCCACGAGCAGCAAGCTTCCTCACTGCACCCATCGATGCGCCGTGACGGGCGCACCGCCGCTCCATCACTGACCCTAGCAACTTCATCCTCCCATGCGCATCACGGCTCGGTGAACGTGCATGTCGCTCTGCTCATGGCGCGGGAGCTCCTTTGCTACTGCCCAGTCCACGACTTCTACAAGGAGTGGCTCGAGCGAATCGCTGAGCTCGTCAGCGCGGCCGGGGGCTCCGCTACACCGGCCAGCTCACTGCCTCATCATCCGCTTGCCGTAGGCGACGTGGCTTATGGGGCTCCTCCACCACCTCCGACCCAGGGTGTCATCGTCAAGCCAAGGCGTGTGGCGCCACGGCGCGATTCGCCACGCCCAACGCCTGCTCGGGAGGAGGTGAGCTGCCAGGTGGTGTAGCAGCCTCAAGGGGAGACACGTGTGCTTCCTGCGCCCCCACGCCAAGCCCGCGTGCCGCCACACGACATGGCAGCACGCGTGCACCAGGAACAAATTCTACCTCCTTGGTGGGCCCCGTGGCCACAGCAGGCTGTCGCACGTTCACCTCGGAGCTCTGCGACGTCATCTGGCCGAGCAAGTTCAAGCCTGACCTGCCCCCCTACCCCGCCAAGCACGTTCATCTGGCCGAGCACATTCACCTCGGAGCTCTGCACCACCTACCCCGCCAAGTTCTTGCAGCTCTACGAGCTGAGCATCAAGGCGGCCAGCGGTGACGACAAGATCATGGCGAACTAGTTCCCGATGTCCCTCAAGGATGGCGCGTGTTGTTGGCTCCTGAATCTCCCCGTTGGATCGGTCTCTTCCTGGGAGGAGATGTGTGGCCGCTTCATCGCCAACTTCCAGGGCACTCGCGACCGCCCCCTGCCACGGGTAACCTGCATCGCATCAAGCAGCAACCAGGAGAGACCCTGCAGAAGTACATCCAGCTCTTCAACAACGTGTGCCTCAAGATCCCCAAGGTGTCGGATGAGGCCATCATTTCAGCGTTCACTGCTGGCGTCCGCTATGTCAAGATGAAGGAGGAGATCTCCATCCACGAGGACCTGTGCACAGCCCTGGAGATGTTCAACATGGCAAACAAGTGTGCAAGGGCTGAGGAGGAGCACCTCTCCCTCCTCGAGCTACCCGATGCTGACCCAGAAGACAAGAAGGCCAATGCCAAGGACGTAAAGCGCAAAGGACCGGCCGTGGTCGCAGCCGAGCCAGAGATGAGGCGCGGCTGCGACCACCCCAAGTCGTCCAAAAGCAACCGACCATTCTGCGTCCTCCACAACATCCATAGCCACAACAACAACAATTGCCAGGAGCTCAGGGCCCTCCGTGACGGGCGCCTCGGTCGACGCCCCGAGCACAACGATCGAGGTTACGTCCGTGGACGTGGCCGAGGTGGAGGACGCTGGGATGGACACGACCATCCACTACTAGGAAAAGGGCTATAGATAGGATTGATACTAATGGCGCACCAGGTAAGTAGTGCGCCACTACTATATACTAATGGCGCACAGGTCGGTGATGCGCCATTAGTGTGGAAGACACTAATGGCGCACCAGACACACGGTGCGCCACTATTATTAATTTTTTTTTCAATTTTTCCATACATACTAATGGCGCATGAGGTCGAAGTGCGCCATTACTAGTTCTAACTAGTAATGGCGCACCGTGCAGACAGTGCGCCATTAGTATATATATATATATTTTACTTTTTTGCAAAACTACTAATGGCGCACCTTGTCACAGTGCGCCATTACTAGTTTAAACTACTAATGGCGCACTTTTCCACAGTGCGCCATTAGTATATACATTTTTTTACTTTTCTGCAAAACTACTAATGGCGCACCACCTGCAGGTGCACCATTAGTAACCAGGGTTACTAATGGCGCATTTGCTGGTGGTGCGCCATCAGTAACCTAGGACCAACAAGATATTTTGGACAGCCCACCTACCCACTCACTTTTCCCACTTCATTCTCTCCACCTCCTCCTCCAAGCTTGTCTCGGCTGCCTCCTCCTCCTCACCTCATTTGCACCATAGATTCATCAAAATTAAGTGGTGAAATTACCTTTTTTTGATAGGTAAGTAAGGGGAAAGCTATCTTCATGATGTAGATCTACTTTTTTTCTCCCTAGCTCGCTCCAACAACGTGCACATGCACTTTTTGTGGCCTAGCTAGATCTATGTATGTCTGTGGTGTTGCATGTGTTTGTGGTGTTGCATATATGTTTGTGTTTGTAGGTATCGGTATTTGAAATGCGATAGTTGCCAATATTTTGCCGGAATGTTGATTCATTTCCGTTTCGGTGAGAATTTTGGCACTATGCATTCTTTTTGGTCCTATTTTTAGGGAAGGTCATGCCAAATTTTTTCTTGGTTCTAAAATATAATTTTTCTCTACCCCACAGGCCACCATGGTCCGCACGATGACCGAAGGCATCGTGAATAGGTTTTTGAGCTCCACGAAGGCCGAGATGCTTCAAAAGAACGAGACGGAGATAAGATGTCCGTGTCGAAGATGCAAGCTAAAGAGCCTTATTGCGGACCCGGATTCCGGGCAGGTGTGGGACCACCTGCTCTTGCGTGGTTTCATGGATGGCTATCGGTGGCAAGGTGATGAAGATGACTATGAAGTCGTCCATGGGGGCCGGGCAAGAAATGAGGAAGGGCAACAAGACAAGTACCACCGCGGCGAGGGCGGGCGAGAAGACAAGGAATCTCCAGGACATGATCACGGCGGTGATGCTGTACACAGTCATCATGTAGAAGATGTAGTACATAATGATGAGGAAGATCAAGACGAAGGGCATGATCATGAAGATGAAGATACCGGAGCAGACGACGATGGAGGCTGGGTGCAGGACCCTCACATTCAAGAGCTGCTTCTCAAGCAGATGGATAACACAAGAGCTACCGCCCGATAGAAAGCCAAGCTAGATCAACTGGAGATAGACGCGGTTACTCCATTGTATGAAGGATGCAGGCCCGAGGATACCCGCCTGAAAGTAACGCGCATGGCTTTGGAGATGAAGGTAAAACACAAAATGACCGACACATGCTTCGACGAGAACATGTCATTCTGGCATGAACGTCTTCCCAAGGGGAACAAGTGCCTGACCAGTTTCGAGGAGGCGAAGAAAATCGTGTGTCCTCTGGATTTACCGCACGTGAAATACCATGTGTGCATGAACAATTGCATCATTTATCGGGACGAGCACCCGGAGTCTACCATATGTCCGGTGTGAGGCATCACTCGATACAAGAAGAGGAAGAAAGCTCCTCGAAAATTGGTGTGGTACTGTCCGATCACTCCTTGTCTGCAGTGGTATTTCGCGGAACTAAGGTAGCAAAGCTCCTGCGTTGGCACGCGGATAGGGAGGAGAAGAAGCCGGAAGATGACGGAAATGATCCGGAGATAAATAAAAAAGACAAAATGCTGAGTCAACCTAAGGATGCGAGCCAGTGGCAAGCGTTGAACTTTGAATACACAGAATTTGGGAAGGATCCAAGGAACATCGTGCTGGGCACAAGCACCGATGGAGTCAATCCGTTTGGCAGCCAGAGAAGCACACATAGCACCTGGCCTGTGTTTGTGTGGATATACAACCTTCCCCCCTGGTTGTGCATGAAGAGGAAGTACATTCACATGAGTATGCTAATTGAAGGGCCGAAACAACCAGGGAACAACATCAATCTGTATCTAGGGCTGCTGAAGGAGGAGCTAGACATGTTGTGGAAAACGCCAGCCAATACATGGGATGCCGTAGAGAAAGAATATTTCCCTATGAGAGCCGCACTGCTCACGACGGTGCACGACTATCTCGGTTACGGATATCTCACGGGGCAGGTAGTCCATGGATTTTCTGGATGTGTAAGGTGCATGGATGCCACAACGTATCGCCAGCTAGATAGAGATCCCGGGTCTTCGAAAATCGTGTTCATGGGACATCGAAGGTGGCTTCGCGACGATGACCTGTGGAGGAAACGCAAGGATCTGTTCGATGGTAAACCGAACCCCGAAAACGCCCGTTTACGAGGAGCGGCGAGGAAATAGACGAATTGTTGAAAAATTGGAAAGACTGCCCACTGCCGGGAAAGAAGCAAAAGGCAGAAAGAAGCGAAAGGCGCCAGAGCCGCTGCTGAAGGTATGGAAAACGAGGTCTGTTTTCTAGGACTTGCCGTACTGGAAGATCCACCGTGTGCCTCACAGCCTTGATGTCATGCATATCATGAAGAACGTGTGCGAGAGTCTGCTTGGTACCCTGCTCAACATGCCAGAGAGGACAAAAGATGGGCCGAAAGCAAGGGCAGACTTGAAATCAATGGGCATCAGGCAGGAGCTTCACACTAATGATGATGATGATGATGATGATGAGGCGAAGCAGGACACAGGAAGTCGTCGCAAAGGCAAAAAGGCCAAGAAGACCGGAAATGACTACCCTCCCGCGGGCTTCACTCTAAGTCAGGAGGAGATCGAGCAGTTTTTCACCTGCCTCCTAGGAGTAAAACTTCCTTACGGTTACGCGGGGAAGATAAGCAAATACCTAGACCCAGCGAAGCAGAAGTTCAGCGGGATGAAGTCTCACGACTGTCACGTGCTGATGACATAGATACTTCCAGTTGCAATCCGTGGGATCATGGACGCGCACGTATGTGAAACGCTATTTGGCCTATGCAACTTTTTTGACGTCATCTCTCGGAAGTCGATTGGCGTGAGGCAACTCAGAAGGCTATAGGAAGAGATTGTGGTGATACTATGCGAGCTTGAGATGTACTTCCCGCCTGCATTCTTCGATGTTATGGTGCATCTGCTGGTCCATATCGTGGAGGATATCATCCAACTCGGGCCGACGTTCCTGCACAGCATGATGCCATTCGAAAGGATGAATGGTGTCATCAAAGGATACGTTCGCAACATGTCATGTCCAGAGGGAAGTATAGCCAGGGGCTTTCTGACCGAAGAGTGCATCTCCTACTGCACAAATTATCTAGCATCTAGAACCCCGTTGGTCTGCCCGTCAATAGGCACCTCGGCAGGCTCGCTGGATGGGGTCACCGTGAGGGCCGCCGCGAAATGCATGTCGACTTCGAGGGTCGACTCGCCGACTTTGAAAGAGCAAACCTAGTCGTGCTACAACACATAGACGTGGTCGATCCTTGGGTGGTAGAGAACAAAATCTTTATTGAGAAGACGTACAATGACCGAGGCCAACAGAGGACGGACGAAGATATAATCAAAGAGCACAACTCATGTTTCACGCATTGGTTCAAGAAGAAGCTTCTGTCATACCCTTTACATGAGGATTCTTCCGCGGAAGAACAACTCATATTCGCCTTGTCATAGGGCGCCAAGCACAACCTGATGACCTATGAGGCGTACGATATCAACGGCTACACATTCTACACCGAGAACAAGGACATGAAGAGCGATGGTTATCAGAACTCCAGGGTAACGATGGAATCCTACACTGGCAACGACAAGGATAGATACTATGGAAGGATCGAGGAGATCTGGGAGCTGAGCTGCGCTGGAGAGAAGGTCCCGATGTTCCGTGTCAGATGGGCCAAGAGCGTCCTAAAAGAAGACCGGTATTTCACCATGATGGTTATACCCGAAGCCAAATCCAAGACCGCGGGCGCAAACGTCACCGCGAAAAATGAGCCATGTGTACTGGCTTCCCAAGTGGACCAATGCTTCTTCATTACCGACCCGTCAAAGCCAAGTTGTGTTGTCGTGAGGAGAGGCAAAAGGAAGATCATCGGAATGGATGGAGTAGCCAATGAGCAAGACTTCGACAAGTACGGCAACCCGAAGATCGAACATGACGACGACGACGAAGTAGCAGCACACACCACAAGAAGAAGCAGGACCACCCTACCTAAAGGACGTCCGTTCCACAGAAGAACTCCATTTGCGAAAAAGAAGGGCAAGAAGATTGTGAACAGATAGCTAGCTAAGATCGATTGTATTTAAATCGTAGTCTTCATTTCTCGATTGCATTTCGACATTTTGAAATGATATTTCTTCTGTTCGAGTCCTCATGAATATTGAATTATGTTTATTATGGTATTGAATTTCTAACTCACAAAAAGTATTGAATTTGTTAATATTTTGTGAACTCATTAATATTTTTAAATTTTATGATATTTTTTCAAATATTTTCAAATAACAAATTTGATGATCTTTTTTAATATTCATAAATAATTTCAAATAAGAAATTTGCTGATATTTTTTCACATTCATAAATGTTTTCAGATTTGATTTGTCATTTTCTAAAAAAATATTAGAAAAAATAAATTTTATCAATAAAAAATTAAAAAATAAAAAATAAAAAAAATAATTTTTATCAATAAAAAATAAAAAAATAAAAAATAAAAAATAATTTTTATCAATAAATAATTAGATTTGATTTGCACCCTCCCTCCCTCCTCTACTCATCTCCTGTATATAGTGTAATAATTTTTATCAATAAAAAATAAAAAAATAAAAGTTACTAATGGCGCACTAGGAGAGGGTGCGCCATTGTTATCAATAAAAAAAGATTACTTATGGCGCACCCCTCGGTGGTGCGCCATTGCTATGGATGTACTTATGGCGCACCCCTGGGTGGTGCGCCATTGCTATCTGTAACGCCCCGAGACCGATGTGCCAGGTGTCGTCCAGTTATTCGTTGTTGTTGTCTTGTCATTGGCTTGCGTGTTGCATTTCATCATGTCATCATGTGCATTGCATCATCGTGTTTTCAAAACTTGCACCCGTCCCGGTCTCCTCGTTCCGTCCGTTGTCCGTTCTGAGCCCAGACACACTTGCACGCGCCCGCGGCATGTCCGAAATATTATTTTATAAGTGGCTGGAAAATGTTCTCGGATTGGGTTGAAATTTGGTGTGTGGTCTTATTATAGTGTAGACAGACCGCCTGTCCAGTTTCATCGCAATCGGAGTTCGTTTGACGCCCCAACGGATAAATATAGCGGCAATAGTAGCCGGTCAAAACGTCGGACGTTTTCGGTCTCCGGAAATAGTCGCCGGGCCTCCTCTCTTCTCTTCTCTCAGTGCGAGACCGTCTACACAGCTCACTACCTACCGCCAGGTCCAACCTAACCTCTCTCGTCAGCCCGCAGCCCCCTCGCGCGCGTCTGAAAGTTGTCCCGAACCCAAACCGGTCTGTCGTTACCGTTGGGTCCGGTTCATCCCCTAACGTCTACAAAACATCTCCGTTTTGTTATTTGGGCTCCCTAACTATTTTATTCGCGACCGTCCGATTTTAATCGAAGGGACCAAATGACCCTAAGCCTACCCCACTTGCTATATAAATAGATCAACCCTAAAACCTAGGCCGGCTGTCCCATCCCCATCCTCCCGCCGCCACTCCTCTCCCTCGGGATCCTCCTAGATTCCCTTCGCTCCAACCAGCCATCACCGAAACTTCCAAATCCATCCCTGCTCGATCTCGTCGGGATCGAGGCTCTCTCCCGTCAGCCGTGCTCCTTCCCGAGCAGCGCACCCCGACGCCTCCTAGTCCCCGCAGCCGCGCAAGCACCCATGGAGGCGTGCATCCTCAAGCCCGTGCTCCTGCTCGACTCCACCGAGCGCAGCCGCCTCCCTGCCCGATCCACCCATGGATCCATCCGGCCTCGTCGTTCCCCAGCCTCACCCGCATCAGGGTCCGCCGGATCCTGGCCATGCCCTCGCCGGAGAACACCGTCGCGCGCCTGGTTCCGCTCGCCGTCGTCCTTCATCCCGCAGCGCCCGAGCCCCCGTGCCATGCTCCTCCTCCTGCCCCGCCGTGTCGTCGCCATGGCCTACAGCTCGCCTCCGCCCTGTTCCCGGACGGACCCATCCGTTCCGTACCCCTCCGGCCTCGCCTTCTGCCGTGGAGACCCCCCCGTCGGGCTCTGCTTCGCCACACCGCCGCACGCAGACCCCTCTGCTCATCCATGGCGCCCCTTGCCTCGTCCCGGTCCGGTGGATCCGGCGCCCTCCTTCCCGCGTGGCACTGCGCCAGCCAAGCCCCGAACCTCGCCGGGATCCCGCGCCGTTCTTGTCCCTCGCCGGAGCCAGATGCAGCTCCGCCCCCGTCACCGTTTGCCTCGCCGCCCTTTCGCCTCGCTCGCCGGAGCTCTGCACCAGGAGCCGCCCGCAGCTCTGCATCGAGCAGAGGACGAGCAGCTCGCCCGCTCGCCCCGTTGACCGCGCCAGTCCCGCGACCGCACGCGCCTGGGCCTCCTCTGCTTCGGCCCAGCCGCTCCCCTGCACCGCGCTAGGCCCAGCCGCGCAGATCCGTCGCCCTGCCTTCCCTATCCACCGATCGGGCCAAGGCCCAAGGGTGAGCAGACCCCAGCGCCCCTCCTCTGTTTTTTTTCTACTGTTGGGCCAAGCAGATTCAGCCCGTGTGTATTTTTTTTCCCTGACCTGCGATTTTAGCTTTATCCAGTGATTAACAGTTTTACAGAAAAACCCCTTAGCATCATGCATTTAATAACTCACAAACCGTGCATCGGATTAAAATGTTTTAAACATGCAAACTGCTTAGAATTTTGTGTAGATTAATATTCTGCCACTTTCATCCATGTTTAAAAATGTTAAAAATGCTGTTTGTTTAATTTTGCTCAAATGCCATGTTAAAATGCTTTATTTCATAACTAAATAACCGTAGCTCCGATTTAAATAAACTTTATATGTAAATGGGGTAGAATTTTGCCTAGTTTAACATGGTGGCCTTACTTTGCATGTTTAACAACCCTAAAATCGTGTTTAGGGCAGAACAGGACCAAACCTAATTTATGCTCATGAGGAGTTTCCGGAATTGTTGTTCGTTGCTTCCGGCCTCATTTAAACTTGACTAGATAGGTAGTTTTACTTTGCTTCACCCTCTTGCCATGTTAACCAACATTTAATATTGTTGAGTACATAAACGAGATCAAACTAAATAACGTGTCGTGGTGTTTTGTCAATATGCATCCCGATGCATATTGAGCTCCATTTAATTTGTAGGATTGATTGTGCACTTTGCCATGCCATGCCATGCCTCATTAAATCGGACATGCATCATTCTTGTTTGTGCATCGTGCCATGTTGATGTGCTGGTTGTTTACTATGTTGTTTGCTTCTTTCCGGTGTTGCTTCTTCGGGTTGGTTCCGATAACGTCGCGTTTGTGAGGATCCGTTCGTCTACGTCCGTTTGTCTTCTTCATGGACTCGTTCTTCTTCCTTGCGGGATTTCAGGCAAGATGATCATACCCTCGAAATCACTACTATCTTTGCTATGCTAGTTTGCTCGCTCTTTTGCTATGCCATTGCTACGATGCCTACCACTTGCTTGTCAGCCACCCAAATTGCCATGTTCAGCCTCTAACCCACCATGTCCTAGCAAACCGTTGATTGGCTATGTTACCGC
This sequence comes from Triticum aestivum, assembly GCF_018294505.1. Classification (NCBI taxonomy): domain Eukaryota; kingdom Viridiplantae; phylum Streptophyta; class Magnoliopsida; order Poales; family Poaceae; genus Triticum; species Triticum aestivum. The sequence continues at coordinate 492,016,773 of NC_057804.1, forward strand.
TTTGCTCAGCCCCTCTTATAGCGTTGTTAGTTGCAGGTGAAGATTGAAGTTTGTTCCTTGTTGGAACATGGAGATGTTGTTCCTTGTTGGAACATGTTTACTTGTTGGGATATCACAATATATCTTACTTAATTAATGCATCTATATACTTGGTAAAGGGTGGAAGGCTCGGCCTTATGCCTGGTGTTTTGTTCCACTCTTGCCGCCCTAGTTTCCGTCATATCGGTGTTATGTTCCCGGATTTTGCGTCCCTTACGCGGTTGGGCTATTATGGGAACCCCTTGACAGTTCGCCTTAAGTAAAGCTTTTCCAGCAATGCCCAACATTGGTTTTACCATTTGCCACCTAGCCTTTTTCCCTTGGGAGTCGCGCATCCCGAGGGTCATCTTTATCTTAACCCCCCCGGGCCAGTGCTTGTCTAAGTGTTGGTCCGAACTAGAGCCCTGTGCAGCGCCCCCTCGGGGCAACTCGAGGTTTGGTTTTAGTTGTACGGAGCGCTCATCTGAGTGTGCCCTGAGAAAGAGATATGTGCAGCTCCTATCGGGATTTGTCGGCACATTCGGGCGGTGTTGCTGGTTTAGTTTTACCCTGTCGAAATGTCTTGTTGTACCGGGATACCGAGTCTGATCGGAATGTCTCGGGTGGAGGTCTATTCCTTCGTTGACCGTGAGAGCTTGTGATGGGCTAAGTTGGGACACCCCTGCAGGGATTGAACTTTCGAAAGCCGTGCCCGCGGTTATGGGCAGATGGGAATTTGTTAACGTCCGGTTGTAGAAAACCCGAAGTTGACCTTAATTAAAATACATCAACCGTGTGTGTAACCGTGATGGTCTCTTTCCGGCGGAGTCCGGGAAGTGAACACGGTTGTTGGAGTTATGCTTGACGTAGGTAGTCCAGGATCACTTCTTGATCATACTTTTATCGACCGTGCTTTGCCTTCTCTTCTCGCTCTCATTTGCGTATGTTAGCCACCATATATGCTAGTCGCTTGCTGCAGCTCCACCTCATACCTTTACCTTACCCATAAGCTTAAATAGTCTTGATCTCGCGGGTGCGAGATTGCTGAGTCCCCGTGGCTCACAGATACTTCCAAAACCAGTTTGCAGGTGCCTATGAGTCCGTGCAGATGACGCAACCAAGCTCAAGGAGGAGCTCGATGAAGATCTTGTCCTTTGTGTTGTTTCCGTTCTAGTTGATCAGTAGTGGAGCCCAGTTGGGGTCGATCTGGGACCTTTGTCGCATTTGGGGTTCTTCTTTTATTTTGGTTCCGTAGTCGGACCTTGATTGTATCTGGATGATGTAATGCTTTATTCATGTATTTGTGTGAAGTGGCGATTGTAAGCCAACTATGTATCTCTTTCCCTTATGTTTTACATGGGTTGTGTGAAGATTACCTCACTTGCGACATTGCTCTCAATGCGGTTATGCCTCTAAGTCGTGCTTCGACACGTGGGAGATATAGCCGCATCGAGGGCATTACAAGTTGGTATCAGAGCCTTCCCCGACCTTAGGAGCCCCATTGCTTGATCGTTATTAGTGACCGAGTTGTGTCTAGAAAATTTTTTTGAGTCATTTAGGAATTATATATCGGAGAGTTAGGAATTCTTTTTACTCCCCAGTCTCTTCATCGCTCTGGTAAGGCATCCTGACGTAGAGTTTTGACTCTTCTCTTCTCAAATTTCACTATTTTTTTTTAGAATCACGCGGGTATCTTGGAATCGTTCCAATGGTTTTATGATGAGAACATTGTCTTGGTGCCTCCTGTCAGGGGTTTTGTGGAAGTGTCCCGGGGAGTTGAGCTTTGAGGTGTTGTCGTCATAAATTTATCGTTGCAGTTCTGGAATACCTGAGTTTAGTACGCCGACATCGAAAATCTCTTTTATGCAGTTGTTGGTGAGATAACCCCGATAACCCAGTACTGAGGTGAGTACGGGAGTATTGCCATAACTTGTATAACGGATGCTTTTCGAAGGTTGAGGTAGATGATTTCCGAAGGTTTCTTGGTTATGTGTTGAAGGATGGATACAGCTGGATGTAGGATTTGCTAGTTTGGGTGAGATATTATGCTTCCCCTGTATCCCCAACACCTGATTGCATAACCGGAAAATTTCGGGAGTTTCATAGGTGGGAATCAAGTAGCTCTTAGGATATCTTTCCGACAGATGTATGATATGAAATTGGGGTTCGACGTCTAGTGGTCCGCCTATTCACGGTCGGTTTTACAGTGGTCTCGTTGTGTCTTAAAGAGTCCTTGGCTATGCTGACTCGGGGACACTTCGTATGTCATGTGCACTGCCTTGTACATGATGGTGCTGTACACTCGAGCCCGTGTAGGCCCCACCACGAAAACTTCGGACGAAATCTCTATCATATGTTTGTTCCGGCTTATTCTGCAAGCCAGTCCTTTGTTTTGTTTTGATTGTGGTATTCGAGTTGCTTCGAAGTCAAATGTTGATTCCATACCTTTTCCAAATGGTGTTCTCATATTCCTATGCGAATACTAATCCTTCTTGATCATCGAGATTGTGCTGTCAATCCTTTTTAACCGGTGTGCTCCTCCTCAAGTGGATCCAATCATTTCAACATCAGTAAGATCAATTATCTCTTCTTCTCAACGGTGTTATTTCTTCCGTCTCCAAGTTGCCTTTGTTTTTTACCACCCTCCCTCCCTTTGTTTTTCTCCAAGGACTCAGATTTCTTAATCGAGTATCCATCTTGTTGATGTGAAGTCTCTCCATTCTTTTCCTTCAATGTTCTTATCCGGTGATTCTCATGAAGTTTCTAACGGAACTTCAAGTTCGTCATTCTTCTTTCTTTCTTCTCCGGTGGATTCAAGTCAAGATTTGTCGATTATATCCCCTTTTTCTCGTCTCAAATACCTTCTCTTGTCGGTGCTCCTCATATTTATCCATCTCTCGCTATTAAATTGTTCCGGAGTGCTCAAGATATCTCGAAGATTCGTGTTTCCACTCTGCATTCGTTCAAGCTCTTTCGAGATTGGTATCTCATTCAAGTCATTTAATTCAACTGGTGCAGCATCTCTTTTAAATCTTTTCAACGGTGTTCTTTTGAGTGGGCCCTAACCCACAGGTCTTTTCCCAGGATCTTACCTGACTCTTCTAATTCTCCCGGAGATGTCCTTAAAATTCTTTTCGAAGTTTGACGTAAGAATGATTATCATCAGTCATATGTCCTTCTCCAAGATCTTTCAAATTCTTTTCATCGTTGGTTCAACCTTTCTAATTTTCATCCCGGAGTGCCTCAACAATTTTGGTGGTTCTCGTCATCATTCTCAACATGTGCAGACCGAAGAGGGATTTCTCCTTAATCTTGCTCTTTTCTCTTCAAGATTCGTGGTGCTAGCTTGTTGCCATCCTCTCATAATTGTTTTCGATTGTGAGAATCTTTTTCACCCATCTGGAGTAATTCAAGAGTCTTCTCAGTTTGATTATCCGGAGCCCATCATCGAAGATTTATTCATTCTCAGTTTGCAGTTATCATTCTCCGATCTTACCGGTGCCTTGTTCAAGTGATCTTTAATCGGCTCATGCTCTCTTCGTTCTCATGTATCTAGATTGTCTCATGTATCTTCGTTCATTTCACTATTCTTCCCGGTGTTTCTTTGTCTTCCCTTAATTCATTTTCAATCCGTACGATGGTTCGTTCAAGATTTTTTTTCTTCTTTCTTATCATATCAATTCATTTGTTGTTCCAATCCTACCGGTGGTTCATTGAAGACCTTCTCAAGTTTACGCCATATCTCTCTTAATCCTTTCTACAAGAATAAGTAGTATGCCAAATCCGTTGCTTGTCATCAATTTAAATTGGTGAAGGATACGCATAACATAATTCTTATTCTGGTTTCATCCATGTGATTAATCCTTTCCTTCAGAGTTTGTCCAGGAGGAATAAATTCTTGGCTGCTTGTTGTTCATCTTTCTTCCGGAGTTCTATGTTTTCCGCATTATCTCGTCGCGAAGCTCCATCTAAATCATCGCAAGGCTTCACCTTGTGTTTTCAACTTCTCTTTCTTTTTATCATCCTTTTATTACCGGAGTTCTTCATGGAGGCTCTACATGGTGGTTCGTCAAGGATTCTTTTCATTCTTCAATTGTTCTTCAAGATTTCTCTTGAAGTTAAGATCAGCCAAGCTATACTCAAAAATAAACATGGTGCTCAACACATGTTTTGTTTTGAGGAGTTCAAGCATTCTTCACTTGCATTCCGAAGTGCAATTCTTTCGACCCTATCTTTTGAGGTGGTGTTAGGTCATTCTTAATAATTTCCCTTCGCGTTTCATGATTCACAAGTTTTCAAGAGTGACATATTTAAATCCATCTTTTTCCTCTTTGTTCAAGAGATCTTTTCAACCGTGAATCTCTTCATTGGAGTTATCTTGGTATAGATTTCACCTAAAGCCTTCCCTAAGGAATGTTGCTATTTGGTGCTTATTAATGACCCAAGTTATCTCTTTTCCATCTTGATGGAACAAGTTTTCATCTCTTCGTTAATCTCAAGCAAGTAATTGTTCCGTTAGTGGCCGGTTGTCACCTCATAATGTTGAGATGTTTCCATAAGCCCACTACAAGCTTATTCTTTTCGTTGTTGGTTTTCCAACAACTCCGTTCTAGCACTTGTTGTAAGCGTGCTCCCTCAAGATCTTGTTTTCTCGTCGTTCATCCCATGCCATTCTTACTTTTGTTCCGGAGGATTTGTGATGTTGCTCTCTTCAACCCATCATCTTGGTTGCCAAGATCATGTTCAGTTCCTTCCATTATCACTCGAAGTGCTGCCCAAATTATACCATTCTTTTCCCCTCTATCTTGTTTTAACCGGAGTGTCATACGAATTTGTTCTTCCTTGTTCCTCTTCCCTACCGGAGTGCTTTCAACTTTGTTCTACTTCGTTGCATTCTTACTTTCAAGTTGTTCAACTTCTAAAGATTCTTTGGTACCTCTTCTCTTTCTCTTCCGTTTTCCCTCCGGTGCCATTCTAGATCTCGGGACGAGATCCTCTCGTAGTGGTGGAGTGTTGTAACGCCCCGAGACCGATGTGCCAGGTGTCGTCCAGTTATTCGTTGTTGTTGTCTTGTCATTGGCTTGCGTGTTGCATTTCATCATGTCATCATGTGCATTGCATCATCGTGTTTTCAAAACTTGCACCCGTCCCGGTCTCCTCGTTCCGTCCGTTGTCCGTTCTGAGCCCAGACACACTTGCACGCGCCCGCGGCATGTCCGAAATATTATTTTATAAGTGGCCGGAAAATGTTCTCGGATTGGGTTGAAATTTGGTGTGTGGTCTTATTATAGTGTAGACAGACCGCCTGTCCAGTTTCATCGCAATCGGAGTTCGTTTGACGCCCCAACGGATAAATATAGCGGCAATAGTAGCCGGTCAAAACGTCGGACGTTTTCGGTCTCCGGAAATAGTCGCCGGGCCTCCTCTCTTCTCTTCTCTCAGTGCGAGACCGTCTACACAGCTCACTACCTACCGCCAGGTCCAACCTAACCTCTCTCGTCAGCCCGCAGCCCCCTCGCGCGCGTCTGAAAGTTGTCCCGAACCCAAACCGGTCTGTCGTTACCGTTGGGTCCGGTTCATCCCCTAACGTCTACAAAACATCTCCGTTTTGTTATTTGGGCTCCCTAACTATTTTATTCGCGACCGTCCGATTTTAATCGAAGGGACCAAATGACCCTAAGCCTACCCCACTTGCTATATAAATAGATCAACCCTAAAACCTAGGCCGGCTGTCCCATCCCCATCCTCCCGCCGCCACTCCTCTCCCTCGGGATCCTCCTAGATTCCCTTCGCTCCAACCAGCCATCACCGAAACTTCCAAATCCATCCCTGCTCGATCTCGTCGGGATCGAGGCTCTCTCCCGTCAGCCGTGCTCCTTCCCGAGCAGCGCACCCCGACGCCTCCTAGTCCCCGCAGCCGCGCAAGCACCCATGGAGGCGTGCATCCTCAAGCCCGTGCTCCTGCTCGACTCCACCGAGCGCAGCCGCCTCCCTGCCCGATCCACCCATGGATCCATCCGGCCTCGTCGTTCCCCAGCCTCGCCCGCATCAGGGTCCGCCGGATCCTGGCCATGCCCTCGCCGGAGAACACCGTCGCGCGCCTGGTTCCGCTCGCCGTCGTCCTTCATCCCGCAGCGCCCGAGCCCCCGTGCCATGCTCCTCCTCCTGCCCCGCCGTGTCGTCGCCATGGCCTACAGCTCGCCTCCGCCCTGTTCCCGGACGGACCCATCCGTTCCGTACCCCTCCGGCCTCGCCTTCTGCCGTGGAGACCCCCCCCGTCGGGCTCTGCTTCGCCACACCGCCGCACGCAGACCCCTCTGCTCATCCATGGCGCCCCTTGCCTCGTCCCGGTCCGGTGGATCCGGCGCCCTCCTTCCCGCGTGGCACTGCGCCAGCCAAGCCCCGAACCTCGCCGGGATCCCGCGCCGTTCTTGTCCCTCGCCGGAGCCAGATGCAGCTCCGCCCCCGTCACCGTTTGCCTCGCCGCCCTTTCGCCTCGCTCGCCGGAGCTCTGCACCAGGAGCCGCCCGCAGCTCTGCATCGAGCAGAGGACGAGCAGCTCGCCCGCTCGCCCCGTTGACCGCGCCAGTCCCGCGACCGCACGCGCCTGGGCCTCCTCTGCTTCGGCCCAGCCGCTCCCCTGCACCGCGCTAGGCCCAGCCGCGCAGATCCGTCGCCCTGCCTTCCCTATCCACCGATCGGGCCAAGGCCCAAGGGTGAGCAGACCCCAGCGCCCCTCCTCTGTTTTTTTTTCTACTGTTGGGCCAAGCAGATTCAGCCCGTGTGTATTTTTTTTCCCTGACCTGCGATTTTAGCTTTATCCAGTGATTAACAGTTTTACAGAAAAACCCCTTAGCATCATGCATTTAATAACTCACAAACCGTGCATCGGATTAAAATGTTTTAAACATGCAAACTGCTTAGAATTTTGTGTAGATTAATATTCTGCCACTTTCATCCATGTTTAAAAATGTTAAAAATGCTGTTTGTTTAATTTTGCTCAAATGCCATGTTAAAATGCTTTATTTCATAACTAAATAACCGTAGCTCCGATTTAAATAAACTTTATATGTAAATGGGGTAGAATTTTGCCTAGTTTAACATGGTGGCCTTACTTTGCATGTTTAACAACCCTAAAATCGTGTTTAGGGCAGAACAGGACCAAACCTAATTTATGCTCATGAGGAGTTTCCGGAATTGTTGTTCGTTGCTTCCGGCCTCATTTAAACTTGACTAGATAGGTAGTTTTGACTTTGCTTCACCCTCTTGCCATGTTAACAACATTTAATATTGTTGGGTACATAAACGAGATCAAACTAAATAACGTATCGTGGTGTTTTGTCAATATGCATCCCGATGCATATTGAGCTCCATTTAATTTGTAGGATTGATTGTGCACTTTGCCATGCCATGCCATGCCTCATTAAACCGGACATGCATCATTCTTGTTTGTGCATCGTGCCATGTTGATGTGCTGGTTGTTTACTATGTTGTTTGCTTCTTTCCGGTGTTGCTTCTTCGGGTTGGTTCCGATAACGTCGCGTTTGTGAGGATCCGTTCGTCTACGTCCGTTTGTCTTCTTCATGGACTCGTTCTTCTTCCTTGCGGGATTTCAGGCAAGATGATCATACCCTCGAAATCACTACTATCTTTGCTATGCTAGTTTGCTCGCTCTTTTGCTATGCCATTGCTACGATGCCTACCACTTGCTTGTCAGCCACCCAAATTGCCATGTTCAGCCTCTAACCCACCATGTCCTAGCAAACCGTTGATTGGCTATGTTACCGCTTTGCTCAGCCCCTCTTATAGCATTGTTAGTTGCAGGTGAAGATTGAAGTTTGTTCCTTGTTGGAACATGGAGATGTTGTTCCTTGTTGGAACATGTTTACTTGTTGGGATATCACAATATATCTTATTTAATTAATGCATCTATATACTTGGTAAAGGGTGGAAGGCTCGGCCTTATGCCTGGTGTTTTGTTCCACTCTTGCCGCCCTAGTTTCCGTCATATCGGTGTTATGTTCCCGGATTTTGCGTCCCTTACGCGGTTGGGCTATTATGGGAACCCCTTGACAGTTCGCCTTAAGTAAAGCTTCTCCAGCAATGCCCAACATTGGTTTTACCATTTGCCACCTAGCCTTTTTCCCTTGGGAGTCGCGCATCCCGAGGGTCATCTTTTTCTTAACCCCCCCGGGCCAGTGCTTGTCTAAGTGTTGGTCCGAACTAGAGTCCTGTGCAGCGCCCCCTCGGGGCAACTCGAGGTTTGGTTTTAGTTGTACGGAGCGCTCATCTGAGTGTGCCCTGAGAAAGAGATATGTGCAGCTCCTATCGGGATTTGTCGGCACATTCGGGCGGTGTTGCTGGTTTAGTTTTACCCTGTCGAAATGTCTTTTTGTACCGGGATACCGAGTCTGATCGGAATGTCTCGGGTGGAGGTCTATTCCTTCGTTGACCGTGAGAGCTTGTGATGGGCTAAGTTGGGACACCCCTGCAGGGATTGAACTTTCAAAAGCCGTGCCCGCGGTTATGGGCAGATGGGAATTTGTTAACGTCCGGTTGTAGAGAACCCGAAGTTGACCTTAATTAAAATACATCAACTGCGTGTGTAACCGTGATGGTCTCTTTCCGGCGGAGTCCGGGAAGTGAACACGGTGTTGGAGTTATGCTTGACGTAGGTTGCTATAGGATCACTTCTTGATCATACTTTTATCGACCGTGCTTTGCCTTCTCTTCTCGCTCTCATTTACGTATGTTAGCCACCATATATGCTAGTCGCTTGCTGCAGCTCCACCTCATACCTTTACCTTACCCATAAGCTTAAATAGTCTTGATCTCGTGGGTGCGAGATTGCTGAGTCCCCGTGGCTCACAGATACTTCCGAAACCAGTTTGCAGGTGCCGTATAATCCGCGCAGATGACGCAACCAAGCTCAGGAGGAGCTCGATGAAGATCTTGTCCTTTGTGTTGTTTCCGTTCTAGTTGATCAGTAGTAGAGCCCAGTTGGGGTCGATCGGGGACCTTTGTCGCATTTGGGGTTCTTCTTTTATTTTGGCTCCGTAGACGGGCCCTGATTGTATTTGGTTGATGTAATGCTTTATTCATGTAATTGTGTGAAGTGGCGATTGTAAGCCAACTATGTATCTCTTTCCCTATGTATTACATGGGTTGTGTGAAGATTACCTCACTTGCGACATTGCTTCAATGCGGTTATGCCTCTAAGTCGTGCTTCGACACGTGGGAGATATAGCCGCATCGAGGGCGTTACACTATCCCTTTCCCCCCTCTATCCCTTTCCCCTCGCCCCCACGCCAGATCAAATCCCTAGCCCCTCGCCCCCCTGCGCCAGATCCCTTTCCCCCTCGCCGCCGACGACTCCGTTCCAGTGCACCCCGTCCCCACATCCAGCGCTCCTCCACCCATCACCACCGCAGCTCTTCTACCCCTCACCACCGCAAGCCGCCGCCACTCCCGAGCATCCCTCTAGTTCGATTTGAACTCATCAGATCGCGCGGTGACCGCGGCCCCCTCGTCGTTGCCGCGACCACCGTCGTCATTGTCACGCGGGAAGACGTCCAGGAGGATCACCGCGTTTGGCTTCTTCCGTTCAGGGAACGAGCTCGAGCCGGGGTCTCGTGTAGCCGCCGCCGTCGCCACCTTCTTCGTTCGTCCGCCCACATCTCGTCACCCCGGCCGCGTCGAGCTCTCCTCCGGCCCTCCCCGTGGTGAGCGTCCTCCACCCCCACCCGTTCCCCCTCTGTCGCATGCACCCGTCGCCCCCATCGGCCGCCCTTTCCCCCTGTTGCTCCCATCGCTGATGGTTCTACTGCCACTGCTCTGTTGTTTTGCCGCCACTACTGACACTGCTTGCTCTGCTGCGCTGCTGCCTGTCCTCACACAGCCGCCCGCATCCCACGCGTCCTAGCCTCAGAATGGAAATAGGGTTGTTGTTGTAAACTGAAAATGGATCAGAATGGAAAAGTGCGTGTTTCTCTCAAAAGTTTCAAAAGAGTAGGATGGGTCTTTGTTCAAAAATGATTTATAGGAATTATAGGGTCTCCCAAAAATTTTGTGGCAATTTTATAAAAATTATTTGAATTAGATTTAGTGCAACACAGGCAACTCAGAGTTTGAAAATGGCATTAAAGGAATTTGTTTTTGGGGTAAATTCTATTATGAAATAATTCCTACTGTTATTTAAAATATAAATGAAATGATTTGGAATACCAAGCAAGAGTTACGTTTCAAGTTGCTGAACCTTTTCATATAAGCTTGCAGAAGATTTAATTGATCATACAGAAAATGAAAAACGAAGGTCATACCGATCCTAGTTGGTATTATTTTCCTCAATTTTAAGTGTTGAATGAACACATAAAGAGAGTGCTATGTGATTTCAATATATCAAGTTTCAGAATAATATATAGGATTGTTGGTTTTTAACCTTGGTTGCCATTGTTTCTATTTGTAACAGTCTGAAGAATGACTCATGCTATTTGTGCTAACAATCTCTAAGTGAAAGCAACTAGTTGGAGTAGATTTCTGCACACAATACTCCTTCCAAGACAATTTGCTTCCAAGGAGTAGTTTCAGTTTGCTTGCAAGGAGTAGTTTCAGTAAAGTTTTAGCATGGTTTCAGTATAGTTTCAGCATGGTTTCAGTTTGCTTCCAAGGAGTTGTTCTCTGTCTGGTCCAATTCTAAAGAAATAAAAAGTGAATAGTTTGCTTGTTCCTTGTGTGGTCACTCTATTTTTTGAGTACTGACATTAGTTATGTTTGTTAGCAGCAAGATATTTAAATGAAGCTTGTTCTTTTTCAACTGTTCAACTGATGCCATGAAACTGAATATAGTAGTTGAAAACCCTATTTTTCTTCCTGATCGTGAAAATTTGAAGTCCTGTTTGTGTTTTGGTTTTGTTGGTTGACAATTATGTTTAGTTTTTCATTTCATGGGTGCTGTAAAATGTGCAGGTGGTGAGTTGAGGCTCAGCATACAGCTTGTTTGGACTAACCAAGAGGACGAGGTATGTTGCTTGCCCAAGCTAAGTGACACGTACGCGCCAAGTTTTCTGTTATATAATTACCTGTTAGTGCTTAGTTAAACTGCATGATACGGCCATAGCAGATGGATGGTACTAGGTGTTGTTTTGTTTCTTGCCAATGTATTCAGAGAGCAGATGTGCCACTGCAGATTTCTTTTCTTGAAGGCAGCTCACATAAGTTGAGCTACAAGTGAACAACTTGCTGCTATTAGATCTGGAATGGAAGCTCACATAAGTTGAGCTGATTTTTGTCCATATGAAAGCAGAGGACCATATGGTCTGTGGCCTTTTCATCCATATGAAAGTAGAGGCACATTGTGGTGCTAGTTTGCTGGGTTTTGTCTCCGACCATCGTGTCGTGATGATTTTGCAGGTACCCCGAGAGGCCCTTGAGTTTGCCAGAATGTTGATTAACTTCCGTTCCGGCAAATTCGGGTACTCCATATGTCCTATTTTCAGCAAAGGTCATGCTGAAATTTTCCGTGAATTTTAGCATGACTTTGCTAAAAATAGGACATATGGGGTACTTGCTACTAATGCATGGGCCGGGGTATCTTAGTACTTAATTAAGTAGGATCAACTGCCCCTTTATTCTTGCTGCATTAAACCATAGGTGGCAATAGAGCCAAGTGATTAGGCCCAACTTAGAATTCTCCTTAGCATCGATAAACCCTAGATGATAAACCCAACATAGGTGGCAATAGAGCCAAGTGATTAGTGCCAAGTGATTAGGCCCAACCTAGGGTGCCTCGGCATCGATAAACCCTAAATGATGAAAACTTAACTTGGCTGCCCCGGATGCCTCGGTGTCGATGAGAACCTAAATGATGTACGCTTAGGCTTTTAGGGTGCCTCGGCGTCGACAAACCCTAAATGATGAAAGCTTAGGCTTTTAGGGTGCCTCAGCGTCGACAAACCCTAAATGATGAGACCATGATCTTGTTCCTTGACAATAACCAACTTTTTGACCAAACTTTTTTCCTATTTAGAGTGAAACATGGCCCACAACGATGAGGCCGGTGGTTCGGGCGGCAAGCAATTCTAGGAGTTGTCCCAGGAGATGGAGGAACAACCTCACCGCTATGAGGACGCCGTGGAAGACACCGATCCTGACTACACAACCCCTAGTGGCGTCGGGGATGACACCACTGATGGTGCCGCGAGGATGCCACCACTGATGATGGCGGCGCACACACAGATGGCACCCAACCGAAGAAGCAAAGGAAGGACCGGCGCCCGAATGCGCTCCGCACCCTCAAGGAGGAATTTACTCGAGTGGACTCCGACGGGCATCCAACGAAGCCCAAACATATAGTCAAGGGGTACTCGCTTCAGCTCAGGTGCATTCTCCGGAGCACCGTCTCGATCAACACCGAGAACCTTAGGCATAAGGATCACGGGAATTTGCACAACCTCCTCTTCACGAAGCTGCACGAACGATACAAGTTCCCTGCCGAATTTGAAAACACACGCCTCTCAGGGAATAAAGTGAACAGTGCCGCCCTCACGAGGATGAGCACGGCCCTGTCTACTTGGAGAAGCGCGGTGAAGAGAATGATTGATAAAGGTGATAGTTATGAGAAGATCAAGGCGAAATATCCTTTGATGAGCGAAGATGAGTACAAGGAGTTCAAGATCAAGTGCGAGAGCAGCGCAACCTCCGAATCAAGTCAGTGGGGGAAAGAAATGCGGGAGTTGAACTTAGTGGAACACAAACTCGGTACCGGTGGTTACAGAGTGGCGGAGCCTATATGGGACTAGGAGGACGCGGAGTGTGCTGAGCACGGCCTACCGCCCCGCTTCGAGAAATACAACGGTGACAAGCAGACCAGGAACTTTGTCAGGGCCCGGTACAAGGAGGACCCGATAACAAAGGAGCTTATCACGGATCTGAAGACCAGGGCGCTTGAGCTTGTTCTGGTAAGGAATACACCCCCGCGTAATTAGCTCCATATGGTTGCACTCTAATTAATCCCCAATATTTCAAAATGGTTCATGTTCCTTTCGCAGGACACTAAAAGCAGTAGCGCGGGGTCGTCTTAGAGCTCCCCTTTTGACACCCCTTTAAATAGGGTGTTGAACATAATGAAAAAGAAGGATAAGCTCACTAAGCCGACGTCAGTTGGTCGTGTGGCCGACAAAGGCTTGTCCACAAAATGGGGGTCATACTATACCGCTGGTGTGCAGAAGGAGAAAAAGACCAGCTCGGAAAGCCAGACACGCGAGGTTGAAGCACTCAAGGCACAAGTGGCACGGATTCCGGAGCTTGTCCAAGAGCAAGTGGAACAACAACTAGGAACGAAGCGCAATGCCATGGTGCCTATGTTGATTCATGGGCTGACGACATGGATTGCGGGCGGCCAATAGGGGCCTCCCCCGGTTCCCAGCTTCACGGCCAGCAACTCGCACAGCGCGCAGGCGGCACCATTGGTGTCTCTGGCGGCGCCATTGGTGTCTCAGGCGGCGCCATTGGTGTCTCCGGCGGCGGCGCCATTGGTGTCTCCGGCGGAGGCGGTATTCGTGTCTCCGGCGCCGACACGGGCATTGGAGCTTAATGCACCTGGGTGTACGCCGGCCGGCACGTCGCCAGCAAGCGCCCCCTCCATCAGTTGCACGCCCACCGTTGGCGGTGCCTCGACATTAGCCGAGCTCGATGGCATCACGGTAACTAAGCCTCTCGGCCGATGACTTCATCTCCTTGCCTTTGACTGCGCATCCCTGACGCCCTACATGTTTCGCAGGGCGCCGCCGACGTTCCTTGCACTCTTCTGCACTTCGTGGGTGGCGAGTTGGTCGATGTCGCCAAGGGCAGAATCGTTCAACCGGGCAACCGCATGTTCCACGGTAATTTGATGGCACCCACGGTGTATAGGGTTGAAGTGGTTCGGGTGCTGCCAGGCTGCGACGAGCTGTTACCTCCGATTCGACCCACTGGGGCCGACGAAGAAGATGAGATGACTCTCACCGCCTGCGTAAACTGGCCCCTGCTTTGGCCGAAGAGCCAAATTCGTTTGGGGGCGGGGGACACCACCCCACAAACAAGACCGCTAGTCGTGCCGACGCCAAGCCATGGCAAGAATGCCGCAACGCTACCGGACCTGCCGGACATCCCTATGCCGGACATCCCTATGGTACAGGATACGGACATCCCTATGGCACAGGATCCGGGCGACGATGACAACGACGACGGTACATTTACCAAAGTTGATAAGTACATTGCCGAACATGGGTACGCTGACGAGTTCTGCGGGCCTCTTTCTCAAGAACCCAACCAAGACGATCGCAATCTAGCTGATACGGCGGAGAAATCCAATTGCAACAGGCATCGCCTGGCATTCAGTTCTCAGGAGACGCCTCCAGCTCCCGCCTTCACCGAGCCTCAGATAGCTGAGGTGCGAAATATTATCAGCCCCAACACGCTCAAGAAGGCGGTCTGTGAGCAGAACTCGGTCCCATTACAGGATATCAAGAAGAAGGGATGGAAACGAAAGACTAACAAGGGCGCCGGTGCGAGTCAGCCGGCACCGAGTTCGATCCGTGCTCAGGACGGGCCACCTTCACCTAAGGATATCTCGAGGAGGGTGCATGTGGCGGGTAGGGCGATGCTACCGCCAAATATGCTCAATGCTGCAACCGGTGCTATGCGGAGTCTGCACGACAGTGTTCTTTCTTTGGAGAAGCGGCGTCTCAGAGAGAATGATGTGGCATACCCGGTTTTCGTGGCCAAGGTGCCAGAGGGCAAGGGCTTTGTGGATGGCGACATCGGGGGTACGATCGTCCTGCGGTTTGATGACATCTTTGCTATGTTTAACCTTCATCCGCTGCACTACACCTTCGTTCGGCTGTTTTCGCTGAGTATGGAGATGCGGATCATTAGAGACAAGACCCCGGACATCGTGATAGTCGACCCCTTCTACATGCGTGCCAAGCACTTGAGCAGCGCTGGGGACCGCCAAGTTGCGAGTTCACACCTCGAAGGCGTCATTCTGGCAAACCCAGATAAGGATAACTTCCTTGTGGCTTACTTTCCCGAGTAAGTCATCCCTTAACCGCCCCGTAACATATGATTTCTTAGATTTCGATCGTTCTTTTTTTTCTAACATTCCGTGTTCTGTGCAGTGACACACATTGCACACTCATCCTCTTAAGCCCGAAATATTCCATGGCCACGTATTTCGACCCGAACCGTAACTCCAAGATAGACTACACAAATGTCAAGAAAGTTCTTGATGATGTTCTCCCCGGCTACGCCAAATCTGGAGGCACCTTCACCAGGGCAGTTCGTAAGTACGGCAAGCACACCTTCTCACACAATACGAATTTCTGCTGCGTCAAGCAGCCGCCTGGCGGTCAGAAGGATGCCTACTACGCCCTCCATCACATGCGGGCGATCGTAAGGGACCATCATCACCTTCTGCTACCAGATAGTCTCAAAGATTGGGCCGCGAGGTTGTCGGCAACCCAGGACGCGGACCTCAGACAAGAATTCTTTCGCATCCAGTCGGAGTTTGCGGACATCATCCATCAAGATGTCCTTCATACCTCGGGGCAGTTCTACCTCAGATATCAACCGTCCAACAATGAGATAGATGGAACGCTACAAATGCAGGGTGACAACGACCGCGATTTCATGACCATCACGACAGACGACGGCTTCATCCACGCTCCTGTCCGATGAGTCGAGTCGAAAGTAGTGATGTGTAGTTCTGAAACATTGATTGGCTCATGTTGTAATTAAACTTTAATGAATTCGTATGTCTCTTTGGTTTGGACAGTCATTCAACTTAGATGTAATCGATGCTATTTATTAGTAGGATCATGAATCGTGCTATTAATGTCTTGCTTTTCTCTTCCGATCCTTTTGTTGCATACTTACATATTGCTTATGTATTGTCTTGTCTGTTGTTTGGCTTGTGCATAGAGATGCCGTCATATGTCGTGTACAAGGGTAAGGTTCCCGGAGTCTACGACGACTGGGAGGAGTGTCGGAGACAGGTTCACCGTTTCAGCGGTAACAGTTACAAAGGGTACACCACTAGGGCGGAGGCCGAATCTAGATACGCCCGCTATCTAGCGGGAGAGAGGAGGGAGCGTTGGAGGAACCGGATGAAGACCAGTTTGATCGCGATGATGCTCATCGTGATGACCGCAGCTCTCTTTTATGTGATGGTAGTTTAGATGATCGATATCGACTTGTAATGTGAAGACAAACTCGATACTCGCGGTCTTGAGACTTGTAATGTTTTATCTTTGTTCGGTCTTTTGAATTCGGAGACTAATATGATGAATTGTATTCGGAGACTAATCTTCTATTGTATTCGATGAATCTGCTGTTGCTGTGTGCTGCTGTCTATATTCTGTCCAATAATATATTTTGTAACCTGTGCAAAAATCAGAAAAGCAAAAAAAAAACAAATATTCATACTAATGGTGCATCACCACAAGGTGCGCCATTAGTATGCCAAAGGATACTAATGGAGCATCAAGGCAGAGTGCGCCATTAGTATGACAAAGCACATGGTTACATATGGGCCCCCGGGAGGCATACTAATAGCGCATGGTCTTACATACTAATGGCGCACTGCCTGGTGCGCCATTAGTACACCAGATACTAATGGCGCACCAGTGGTGCACCATTAGTAAAAAATACTAGTGGCGTGCTACTAATGGCGCACCGGTAGTGCACCATTAGTAGGCAAAACCGGTGCGCCATTAGTAGGCCTTTTCCTAGTAGTGATCGCCAGGAGTGGCACGGCCATCCTCGGGAGGACCGTTGGCAGGGCCAACCTCGCGAGGGCGCTTGGAGGGAGCAGCCTTGCGAGGAGCGCCCTGAGGGCAATGCTGGTCTTCCTCCACTGCGTCCACCACCAAGAAGGAATGAAGATCATCACCAGGAAGAGGGGGTTGGGGGCTTCCAGGAGCCTCGAGACATTGCCTACATCCTGGGCGGCTCATAGGCCCCCGGCTTCTCACCGCATCTTCAAGCAGTTCACGCGCAAGGTGAACGCAGAGCTCCCCAAGCCCGAAGCAAATCGCCCTCTCAAGTGGTCCAAATGCGCCATCACCTTCAGCTCCTCAGACCAACTCAAGTGCGCGGCCAATGCCGGCGCGCTCCCAATGCTCTGCTCTCCCGTCATCAGCAACATGGTCATCACCAAGACTCTCATCAATGGTGGAGCGGGGCTCAATGTCTTGTATGTTCAAATGTCCGACAGGCTCCAAGTGCCGTACTACCAGCTTTAGCCAACCAAGCCATTTTCAGGAGTGACTGATGGTTCCACACACCCGATAGGGCAGGTCTGCCTCCCTGTCACCTTGAGCGAACGCAACAACTACCACACCCAGCTCATCAACTTTGACATCGCCGACATTCGCCTGCCGTACAACGCCATCCTAGGGTACCGAGCACTGGCCAAGTTCATGGCAGCAACGCACCACGGCTACAATGTCATCAAGATGCCAGGAAGCAGCGGTGTCAACATGGTCGCATGCCAAGAAAAGGATGTGGTGTGCTCCCTCGAGCACGCCTTCCAGGCTGCAGCAGTCGAGAGACCTGAAGATGAGGGCGGTGCCCTCCCTCCTGAGGTCACCCCGAAGACAAAGAAGCTGCAGCTGGGTCAGGGATCTCGCGAGGAGGCTTCGCCCGGGGAAGCCACGCTGAGTCTCGCGTCCCCGGACGGGGCGCCCTCACCCATCGCATAGGTAGGCGTGCCCGGTGCCCCTCTAAGGCTGGGCTCAGGGGCTCTCCTCGGGAGGGCCTCGGACCTAGCCAGGGTCATGAGGGAGGCGCTCGGGTACCATGTGGAGGCGCACTTAAGCGCATGCTTCCCAAGAGAAGGCACCAGGCGGGAGGCACCAGGCGTTCAGGGGTTCATCAGCGAGGCAATCGAGGAGATTCAAGAGGCAAGGGTTTCGCAAGGCGATCGCCGCCTACCGCGAGGCGCGACTCAGTGCCTGGGAGAGGGTAAGGTTTTCGGCCTCTTCTGTCATCTAACCTGTAGGTTCACCTGGCGATGATTCACGGGCTGGTTTGGACGATCACCATCTTACCTTGTGATCCGCTTGCACATTAAAGGGGGAGGTCTTGAGCATCGCATCTCGGGAGCTCCTGCTGGCTCTCCAGCCCTCACCCCCTGGCCTTGACCACGGCACCACGACCTGACATAGCCGCGGTGGGTGAGCTCGCTCGAGGGCCGGGACCAGAGGACGTAGAGCATTGGGGCAAGCAAGGAAAGAGGGTGGTCGTTTCGGGCGTGCCTAATGATACCTCCACAGACTCAAGAGCAGGCACCCTCCTCCCGACGGATCAGGACTACCAAGAAATAAGTCACATTTGCTGTGGCACCGGCCTTGCTCCCTGCATGCCCCAACCTCGCAGTCCCACTCCGGCGGCTTCACTACCCTTTTCGATTCTCTGGGCGGCTGCTTGCACGCCAAGGGGGACCTCATGAGCATCGCGTCTCATGAACTCTCACCGGACCTTGGGCCGCTCACCTCCTAGCCTTGACCACGGCATCACGACCTGGCATACTAGCGATGGTTGAAGCCTGCCTGGGGACTAGGTCCCGTCGGCATAGAGCGTCGCGTCGTCTAGGGAAAAGAAAAGGGAGGAATCGTGCCGAACTGGGATACGCGAATTCATCACAGAATCAAAGAAAGCAACGCTGTTATTAAATACACTCCGATCCTTACAAACCCCACGGGGGCTTGTTTTCATTCCACATGGAAAGCAAAAGAAGGAAGGATACTAATAAGCCGTTGAGTGTAACAGGCGATGTCGGGCGGCAGCGGCTGCTGCACTCCGACCACGACTGGAGCTTACTGGCACATAGCTATCGTCGCTAGACTCTGGAGACTCGCTAGGCTTAGTAGAGTCACTGGATTCCCAGGAGTCGTCGCTGCTGTTGGAAGAGGCGCCAAAGGGGACAAAAGCAGGTCCAGCACCCACGGCTGCACCCCGTGGGCTGCTTCCTCCGGGGCAGCACTCTAGCCGTTCGCCCTCCTCGTCGAAGACCTTGAAGAACAAGGTGGATGCGTCATCATACTCGAAGTGGATCGTGAGGGCTGCCTCGGCGCGGCAAGCCCGGGCGACCTCACCCCATCCGCGGGTCATGAAGACATCTCTGGGGGGCACCACCTCGACCTTAGCCCCGGTGGCCAAGCTGCAGCACCCGGCGTGCTGCAGCCACAGCTCAAGCCGCCCCCTCGGATGCAGCTCACTAGCGAAGAACCTCGGGAGCCGGATCCAGGAATCGGGAGGCATCACCGCCCACACCACGAACTCGCGCGAACTGCCCTCGGCGTGAGTCCGTGGCATGGTCGGCAAGGCAATGGCGGCCCGTCATCCATCGTTGGGGGCCGCTCGATTGCGCACATTTTCATCCTAGGCGCAGGTGTATAGGTGGAGGGGAAAGCCAAGCGGAGGCCTTGATTTCCAAGGCCTTGTCACCTCTCGCCCCACATTGGCATCATGAGGGAGGCGGAGTCGCTTCTTTGGTGGGAGAGGATCAAGCCCCTCCCTAGGGGCCTTCCCCTTTTCGGCCGCCGAGAACCTCCTGACCGACGCCATGGAATCAAGACAATGAAGGAGCAGAAGCGCGCGACAGGAAGACGAAGGAGAAATGAGCGGGGGGAGCTCTGCCCCTCCCCCACATTTATAGCCAAGGAAGGCCAACCTCGAGCCTCCGTGACCTTGCGCCATGATGATCTTCAGCATGCTGCATCGTTCCGTCAAGTCGAACAGTTGCCGAGGCTGCATGGGGAAGTGGAGACGCCCATGTCCCATCAATCTCCATGCGTCATCAAGGCCGCGGGCGGTTAGGTCCCGCGGCACTCCGCACATAACCTTTGGCTCCACCTGGAAGCCAAGTCCGAGTGTGCCTTGGGCCCGGGGGCTACTGTCGATGTTGTAGATATGGAGGTATCTAGACTTGCCTGCCAGGTGGCCCACTGCGTGGCTCCATCAATGGCCTGGTATAGCCCAGCTTCAACATCAACAGCTCAAGACCCTCGCAAGGGGCCAAGCATCGTGAGCGGACGATGCCAAGACCCCCGAGGGGATCGGCCTCTTCAGGCTGGCTCCCGACGGGCGGAGAATTCTATGCAAGGTGCACCTCATGAGGCTCAGCTAACGTGAGCCATGAAGACCAAGGCCAAGCAGGCGCCAGCGAGCGCAAAGTGCTAGTTTCCTCTTCGGTGCAAGGGAGGCAAGCCATAGGCGCGGAGTCCAGAGGAATTAGCCAAAGGTTTCCATTCTGGTGCAACAAGACCAAGACCACCAGGACGATAGGACGGAGGTCATCATCGAGCCCACCGTAGCGTCACGCCAGGGGCTTTTTGCAGGCGAAGACCACTTTTGTCAAGATCAGCTGTACTACTTCAACCCTCTCAAATCCGACCATTGTGGGATCCCTTCCCTCCTACATTTGGGAAGAGGAACAAGGCCACTATAAATAGGACTTAGCCACCACCATAGAGGGGCATCTGATCAGATCACATCTGATCTAGCTCGCATTCCACCAGCTCTCTGATACGTCTCCAACGTATCTACTTTTCCAAACACTTTTGCCCTTGTTTTGGACTCTAACTTGCATTATTTGAATGAAACTAACCCGGACTGACGCTGTTTTCAGCAGAACTGCCATGATGTTGTTTTATGTGTAGAAAAGAAAAGTTCTCGGAATGTCCTAAAAATCCACGGAGATAGTTTTTGGATTTAATAAGAATTTCTGGGCGAAAGAAATACACCAGGGGGCCCAGGGTCTGTTCACGAGACAGGGCCCCCCCTGTAGGGCGCCCCCCCTATCTCGTGGGCCCCCTGGACCTCCATCGACCTCAAATCCAACTCCATATATTCCGGCGCGGAGAAAATAATCAGCTGCCGCCAAGCCCTAATCTATCTCGGGAGGGCTGATCTGGAGTCCGTTCAGGCCTCCGGAGAAGGGGATTCATCGTCGTCGTCATCATCAACCATCCTCCATCACCAATTTCATGATGCTCACCACCGTGCATGAGTAATTCCATCATAGGCTTGCTGGACGGTGATGGGTTGGATGAGATTTACCATGTAATCAAGTTAGTTTTGTTAGGGTTTGATCCCTAATATCCACTATGTTCTGAGATTGATGTTGCTATGACTTTGCTATGCTTAATTCTTGTCACTAGGGCCCGAGTGCCATGATTTCGGATCTGAACCTATATGCTTTCATGAATATATGTGTGTTCTTGATCCCATCTTGCAAGTCTACAGTCACCTATTATGTGTTATGACCCGATAACCCCGAAGTGACAATAATCGGGATACTTCTTGGTGATGACCGTAGTTTGAGGATTTCATATATTCACTATGTGCTAATGCTTTGGTCCGGTTCTCTATTAAAAGGAGGCCTTAATATCCCTTAGTTTCCGCTAGGACCCCACTGCCACGGGAGGGTAGGACAAAAGATGTCATGCAAGTTCTTTTCCATAAGCAGTATGACTATTTACGGAATACATGCCTACATTACATTGATGAACTGGAGCTAGTTCTGTGTCACCCTAAGTTATAGCTATTACATGAGGAATCGCATCCGGCATAATTATCCATCGCTGATCCATTGCCTACGAGCTTTTCATATATTGTTCTTCGCTTATTTACTTTTCCGTTGCTACTGTTACAACTACTACAAAAACCCAAAAACATTGATCTGTACTGTTGCTACTGTTACCATTATTATCATACTACTTTGCTACTAATTACCTTGCTGCAAATACAAAGTTATCCAGGTGTGGTTGAATTGACAACTCAACTGCTAATACTCAAGAATATTCTTTGGCTCCCCTTGTGTCGACTCAATAAATTTGGGTTGAATACTTTACCCTCGAAAGCTGTTGCGATCCCATACACTTGTGGGTTATCAAGACTAATTTCTGGCGCCGTTGCCGGGGAGCATAGCTCTATTCTCCGAGTCACTTGGGATTTATATCTGTTGATCACTATGAAGAATTTGAAAGACGCTAAAACCAAGATTTTGCCCTCAACTACGAGGGGAGGTAAGGAACTACCATCTAGCTCTGCACTAGATTCTCCTTCCGTTATTATTAGGCTTGCGACACCTAAACCTGCTACTGCTATGAATTCTGATATGTCGCATGCTATTGATGATGCCACTTCTGCTTTGCATGATACTTATGATGAAACTACTTTTGTGCGTGATACTACTTTGCCATTAGGTGAATTTCTTGATGAGCAACATACTAGAGTTAGGGGGAATGAAAATATTGAAGATGCTATTATTGATGATAGTGATGATAAAAGTTCTCCCAATGATTATGTATTGCATGTTGTTCCTAAGGGTTACGTTATGAATGAAGAAGCTGCTAGGGAAATCTTTGCTTGCAATGATAGATATGATGTTAAGAAATTACTAGCTAAATGGAAGCAGCAGTCTCTTAATGCTAGAATGAAACCTGACCCTGCTTTTGCTACTTCACCTATCTGTGTTACTGATAAGGATTATGAATTCTCTGTTGATCCTGAAATTATTACTTTGGTAGAATCTGATCCTTTTTATGGACTTGAATTTGAAACTGTCGTGGCACATCTTACCAAGTTGAATGAGATAGTTACCCTGTTTACTCATGATGATAAATCTTGCTACTTTTATATCCTTAAGATATTCCCGTTCTCATTAAAGGGTGATGCTAAGACTTGGTATAATTCTCTTGCTCCTGGTTGTGTGCGTAGTCCCCAGGATATGAATTATTACTTCTCTGCTAAGTATTTCCCTGCTCATAAGAAACAAGCTGCCTTGCGGGAAATATATAATTTTGTGCAAATCAAAGAAGAGAGTCTCCCACAAGCTTGGGGGAGGCTCCTCCGATTACTTAATGATTTGCCTGATCATCCACTTAAGAAAAATGAAATACTTGATATCTTTTATAATGGACTAACCGATGCTTCCAAGGACTACTTGGATAGTTGTGCTGGTTGTGTTTTCAGGGAAAGAACAGTCGATGAAGCTGAGTTACTATTGAATAATATGTTGACTAATGAAAATAATTGGACTCTCCCTGAGCCAATTCCTTAGGAAATTCCTGAACCAATTGAGCCAACTCCTGAGCCTATTCCTAAATCCACTCCAAAGAAGAGAGGTGTTCTATTTCTCAGTCATGAAGATATGCAAGAGGCAAAGAAATCAATGAAAGAAAAAGGTATTAAAGCTGAAGACGTTAAGAATTTACCTCCTATTGAAGAAATACATGGTCTTAATATACCGTCTGTTGAAGAAACACATTGTCTTGATAACCCGACACAGGTAGTAAAGGTAAATTCTCTCTATAGATATGATAAAGATGAAATCCCATCTACCAAATTTCATAGCCCTTGCTTAGATGAATTTGATGATTTCATGAATAGACAAGCAAATTTCAATGATTACTTTGGTAGACAATTGAAGAATAATGCTTATACGATAGTATGCTTGAATGATTATGTAGCTAGAGTTAAAAGTGAACTTAAACTCACTAGTAAACATGCTTCCATGATTGCTACTCAAGCTGAACAAGTACTTAAGGCTCAGAATGAATTGCTTGCTGAATTAAATAATAAAAATGACTTTGTTGTTAGAGTGGCTACTAGAACTGGTAGAATGACTCAGGAACCTTTGTATCCTGAAGGCCACCCTAAAAGAATTGAACAAGATTCTCAGAATAATAATCTAGATGCTCCTAGTTCTTCTAAGAAGAAGAAAAAGAAGAATGATAGGACTTTGCAAACTTCTAGTGAACCTAATGTAGGAATACCTGAGAACCCTAATAACACTTCTATCTCTAATGCTGAAACACAATCCGGAGATGAACATGAACCGGATGATAATGCTAATAATGATGTTCATGTAGATGCTCAACCTAGTAATAACAATGATATAGAAATTGAACCTGCTATTGGTCTTGATAACCCACAATCAATAAACCAACGTTATGATAAGAGAGATTTTGTTGCTAGGAAGCATGGTAGAGAAAGAGAACCATGGGTTTAGAAACCCATGCCCTTTCCTCCTAAACCATCCAAGTCAAAGGATGATGAGGACTTTGAGCGTTTTGCTGAAATGATTAGACCTATTTTCTTACGCATGCACTTAACTGATATGCTTAAAACAAACCCTTATGCTAAATATATGAAAGATATCATCACTAATAAGAGGAAAATACCTGAAACTGAGATTTCCACCAAGCTTGCCAACTATACCTTTAAGGGTGGAATACCTAAGAAACTTGGTGATCCCGGAGTACCCACTATACCTTGCTCTATTAAAAGAAATTATGTTAAAACTGCTTTATGTGATTTAGGAGCCGGTGTTATTGTTATGCCTCTTTCCTTGTATCGTAGACTTGAATTGAATAAGTTGACACCTACTGAAATATCTTTGCAAATGGCTGACAAATCAATTGCTATACTTGTCGACATTTGTGAGGACGTGCCTGTTGTTGTTGCGAATGTTACTATCTTAACAGACTTTGTTATTCTTGATATTCCCGAGGATGATAGTATGTCTATTATTCTTGGTAGACCTTTTTTAAATACTGCAGGAGCTGTTATTGATTGCAACAAAGGCAATGTCACCTTTCACGTTAATGGGAATGAGCATACGATACATTTTCCAAGGAAGCAAATCCAAGTTCATAGCATAAATACTATTGAGAAAATTCCATAAATTATTATTGGAGGTTTTGAATTTCCTCTCCCTACTGTCAAGAAAAAGTATGATATTCTTATTGTTAGGGATTTTCATATCCCCGTTGAGGTAACTTAGTGTTATTCGAAATTTCTCCGGTTCCGTGTTATTCGGAATGAGTTTGTTAACAAGACTTGATCAACCTTGTTAGTGGATTCATTCTGATGATCATGAGATGGATGAAACTAGAAGGCACAACCTTCTGTACCCTCTTTTTATTTTCTGTTATTTGCATTAAATAAAGCAAAAATAGTATTATCCATCTGTTTTCTGAATTATCCGTGAAATAAAAAAATAGTCCAAAAATAAAAGGGCTCCAAATGCCCAGCAAATTTAGTATGATTTTTTCTGGAATATTTGAGGATTTTAGGCACTGAAATCACTTCAGGAGGGGCAAGCACCAGGCCACGAGAGTGGAGGGCGCGCCCCCCCTATAGGGCGCGCCCCCTATCTTGTGGGCTCGTGGTGGCCCCCTCCACTTATGCCAGCACCCACACACTTCATCTTCTACCTAAAAAATCCCCACCCAGCTCAAGCACGAGTTCTAGCTCGTTTTGCTGCGATTTTTGATCTCCTTGCTCAAAGCTCCTTTCACAAAACTGCTTTGAGAGATTGTTGCTTGGTATGTGACTCCTCAATTGGTCCAATTAGTTTTTGATCTAGTGCTTTATTCATTGCAAATCCTTGCTTCCTTGGTGACCCTGTTCTTGAGCTTGCATGTTAAATTTATGAGGTTCCAAGTAATTCTAATGCAAGACGTAGGCTCTAGGCACTTGTAGGAGTAGTTGCTATCAATCTTGTTTAGTTTTATGCACTTTTATTTTGAAGTTACTAAAATTTTAGAAATTTTTAGAAAAATAAATATGCTTAGGAGAATGTACCAAGGTGGTTCCTCGGTGAAGAAAGGGCCCAGAATTGCTATACGTGAGCAAGATGTTGAATTGCCGAGGAACGCATATGTACGAGCTTGTGAGTGGCCATCCGATGATTTTATGGTCAAAGCGGGCTTTAAGGAGGAATTTGACGCGTATGTGCGTAATGCTGAGTTGGAGGACTTCTTACAAGATAAGTGTCCTCAGTACTATCAATTGACTGATTCCTTTGTGCGGAGGTTTAAATATAACTGTACGCATAATTCTCCTAGTGTCCTATTTGATATTTATGATACATCTTACACCATGGACTTAGAGGATTTTACAAATGCTTGCAAACTCCCGCAGTGGGGTAATATTAATGATCCTCACTAATCTGAATTTAGAGATTTTGTTGCTAGTATTACTGTGGGAGAATCTAGGGACATAGCACAAGCTACCATAGGGAGCATTCATTTTCCTGCTTTACATTATTTTGCTCTCTTCATTGGTAGATGTATTAATGGTAAGGATGAAGCTTGTCACATGTGTTTTCCTAATCTATGTGTCCTCAAGAGTGCTGTGTTCGGTTATAAAGGTTATAACTTGGGGGCAATAGTTGCACGAAGGTTGCAGAATAATAATAGAAAGGGAAGTTTCTTTGGAGGAATTTATGCAACCCGTGTGGCTAATTATCTTGGTATAGCCCCACGAGAGGAGGATATGGTTTTACCCCCTGTTTACTTGGATAAAGACGCTATGTTTAATCATCATTTTCTTGAGAGGAATGAACAATTCCTCCATTATCGACTAATCTATGATAGACGCAACGTCGTCCCTGTTACTCTTCCTGCTCCCTACCTTTTTGATTATCAGGCAAAAGGAAGATATGTTGTCACCAGGGAGGAAGCAGCTGAATATGAGAGGGGAGTGGAGGTAGCTCGCCAACAGGCTGCAGCTCAGGTGGCGGTTGCCGTTGCTTCTCAGTACAACCCCGGTTTCACTTATGGATATCAGCCAAGCGATCCCTGGTATTGGACCAACTTAGGCCAAAAGCCTAAGCTTGGGGGAGTACGTATTTCTCACGGACTTTACATTCATGTTCACACACTAGTTGTCGGTGCTCATACTCTTTCATTGCATTATCCATGCTAGTTTAAATTCCTTTTTCTAGTTTTCTTTTTGTGTGCTTGTTAAACCTTGAGAAAAACAAAAAAAATAGTTAGTTTAGTTTCCATGCTTGTAGTACAAATTAAAATGAAAACCCAAAAAGATTTCTAGTTCTTCTTCTTACTTGTTGGGAGCTTTCCCGTGTAAATAGTTTTATTTTCTTTTCTTTTCTTTGGGGGTCGAGAAGACCATATTGAAAAAGTTTAGTGGCTCTCATATGCATGATTATTTATTTAACTTAGAGCCCATATTACTTGTCTTCTCTTTTGAGTTGAATGCTTGCAGATTCCAGCTTAGTCCAATGCACGTGCACTCTTATTATTATACACATCGTTCGGTCGTGCAAGTGAAAGGCATAATGATGACATATGATGGACTTATTGGGATGAGAAAAGCTGGTATGAACTCGACCTCTCTTGTTTTTGTAAATATGACGAGTTCATCGTTTCTGAGTCAGCTTATTATGAACTAAACATATTTGTAGTGACATTTAGAGATTATAGTTGCTTGTGCCATGCTTGATTAGCTATGAGTTATAATGGTTTAACTTGCGTGCCAACATGCTATTAGAATGATTATGATGTGGTATAATGGAGTGGTATCCTCCTTTGAATGAATTGAGTGACTCGACTTGGCACATGTTCACGCATGTAGTTGAAACAAAATCAACATAGCCTTCACGATATTTATGTTCGTGGTGGATTATATCCTACTCATGTTTGTACTCGGTGTGAATTAGTTTTAATGCATGTTTATGACTGTTGTCGCTCTCTCAGTTGGTCGCTTCCCAGTCTTTTGCTAGCCTTCACCTATACTAAGTGGGAATACTACTTGTGCATCCAAACTCCTTAAACCCCAAAGTTGTTCCATATGAGTCCACCATACCTTCCTATATGCGGTATTTACCTACCGTTCCAAGTAAATTTGTATGTGCCAAACTCTAAACCTTCAAATGAAATTCTGTTTTGTATGCTCGAGCAGCTCATGTTACAACTAGGGCTGCCTATATCTTCCATGCTAGGTGGGTTATTCTCAAGAGGAGTGGACTCTGCTCATCATTCACGAGAAAGGGCCGATAACCGGGATGCCCAGTCCCATGATCCAAAAAGATCAAAGCAAATCAAAATCATGAAACAGAACTCCCCCAGGGCTGTTCTTAGTTGGAGGTACTCGTTGTTTCGAGCAAGCCATGGATTGATGCCTGTTGGTGGTCGGGGGAGTATAAACTTTTACCATTTTGCGTGGGAACTGCCTATAATGCATGTAGTATGGAAGATACAACCATCTCATAGTTGTTGCGTTGACAGTGAAAGTATGTCGCTCAAAATGTTATTAAATATCTATTTTAAAATTTGAGCTTTGGCACCTCTACAAATCCCCGCTTCCCTCTGTGAAGGGCCTATCTATTTACTTTTATGTTGAGTCATCACCTTCTTATTAAAAAGCACCCGCTGGAGAGCACACTGTTATTTGTGTGTATTACTATTGGTTTATATTGGGTATGACTTGACTGGATCTCTTTTACCATGAATTGCAATGTTTAGTCAGTCCTTGATCTTTAAAGGTGCTCTACAGTTATGTTTTGCGGTCTCAGAAAGGGCTAGCGAGATACCATTTTGTTATATCATGTTATGATTGTTTTGAGAAAGAGTTGTCATCTGAGTTTTATTATTATGGCTCGCTAGCTGATTATGTTATTGATATGAGTAATTGTGAGACCTGAGTGTTATTGTGAGTATGGTTAGTTTATAATATTTGTTGAAACCTGAATGATGGCTTTGCATGTTTACAACAACAAGAGCAAACAGAGTTTGTAAAAGTTTTTCTTTATCACTTTCAGTTTATCAACATAATTGCTTGAGGACAAGCAAAGGTTTAAGCTTGGGGGAGTTGATACGTCTCCAACGTATCTACTTTTCCAAACACTTTTGCCCTTGTTTTGGACTCTAAATTGCATTATTTGAATGAAACTAACCCGGACTGACGCTGTTTTCAGCAGAACTGCCATGATGTTGTTTTATGTGTAGAAAAGAAAAGTTCTGGGAATGTCCTGAAAATCCACGGAGGCACTTTTTGGAATTAATAAGAATTTCTGGGCGAAAGAAATACACCAGGGGTCCCAGGGCTTGTCCACGAGACAGGGGGGCGCCGCCCCCCTTGTAGGGCGCGCCCCCTATCTCGTGGGCCCCCTGGACCTCCACCGACCTCAACTCCAACTCCATATATTCCGTCTCATGGAGAAAAAAATCAGAGAGAAAGTTTCACCGCGTTTTACGACATGGAGCCGCCGCCAAATCCTAATATCTCACGGGAGGGCTGATTTGGAGTCCGTTCGGGGCTCCGGAGAGGGGGATTCGTCGTCGTCGTCATCATCAACCATCCTCCATCACCAATTTCATGATGCTCACCGCCGTGCGTGAGTAATTCCATCGTAGGCTTGCTGGACGGTGATGGGTTGGATGAGATTTACCATGTAATCAAGTTAGTTTTGTTAGGGTTTGATCCCTAGTATCCACTATGTTCTGAGATTGATGTTGCTATGACTTTGCTATGCTTAATGCTTGTCACTAGGGCCCGAGTGCCATGATTTCTGATATGAACCTATTATGTTTTCATGAATATATGTGTGTTCTTGATCCTATCTTGCAAGTCTATAGTCACCTATTATGTGTTATGATCCGACAACCCCGAAGTGACAATAATCAGGATACTTCTCGGTGATGACCGTAGTTTGAGGAGTTCATGTATTCACTATGTGTTAATGCTTTGGTCCGGTTCTCTATTAAAAGGAGGCCTTAATATCCCTTAGTTTCCGCTAGGACCCCGCTGCCATGGGAGGGTAGGACAAAAGATGTCATGCAAGTTCTTTTCCATAAGCACATATGACTATTTACGAAATACATGCCTACATTACATTGATGAACTGGAGCTAGTTCTGTGTCACCCTATGTTATAGCTATTACATGAGGAATCTCATTCGGCATAATTATCCATCGCTCATCCATTGCCTATGAGCTTTTCATATATTGTTCTTCGGTTATTTACTTTTCCGTTGCTACTGTTACAACTACTACAAAAACCCAAAAACGTTTATATTTACTGTTGCTACTATTACCATTATTATCATACTACTTTGCTACTAATTACCTTGCTGCAGATACTAAGTTATCCAGGTGTGGTTGAATTGACAACTCAACTGCTAATACTCAAGAATATTCTTTGGCTCCCCTTGTGTCGAATCAATAAATTTGGGTTGAATACTTTACGCTCGAAAGTTATTGCGATCCCATACACTTGTGGGTTATCACTCTCTTGAGCTCAAGAACACCTCACCTCCTGAGGCCAGTTCATCCACTATACTAGTTCGTCCTCAGGCCTTCGAGGCAATCCACCAAAATGTCGGAGTAGGGTATTACACTGCAGGTTGGCCCGAACCAGGATAAATTGTTGTGTCTCTTTGTCTCGTCGGGCTCGTCGTGCTAGGCTTAGGAGGATCGCGAGTGGGCAGGCTGGGTAGGTTGAGATCTCCGCACGCATCCCAGAGTTTGAACCTTTCAAGGTTTTGCGGAACCCGTAATCTGACAACCTTAACGACACTCATGGCCCGCTTCTGAGTGGGTGAAGACAGCTGGTTGGCTCGTAGAAGCAACAACACGGTGACCCCGACACTTCTGAGGTGCGGGATGGCAATGGTAAACCTCACCACAATAAAAACAAACGTCGGAATAACAAAAACGACGACGCAGACGATACGGTAGTCAATGCCGGATTCATCGGTCCTAAGTCCGGCCAGTGGAAGAAACCTTTCAAAGGCAATAAACACGGGCCATCCAGCTTAGATAAAATCCTTGAGAGGCCTTGTCAGATTCATGGCACACCTGATAAGCCTGCGAACCACACCAACAGGAATTGTTGGGTTTTCAAACAGGCCAGTAAGATAAATACCAAACACAAGGGAAAAGGGCCTCCAAGCAAAGACGATGACGAGCCCCGTCAGCCGAACACCGGGGGTCAAAAACAGTTTCCCCCCGAGGTGAAGACAGTGAACATGATATATGTCACTAATATCCCCAAAAGGGAGCTCAAACACGCACTACGGGACGTCTATGCCATAGAGCTTGTCGCCCCCCAAGTTTAACCCATGGTCAGCCTGTCCGATCACCTTTGATCGCAGGGACCAGCCAACCAATATCCTCCACGGGGGTTCGGCCGCCCTAGTTCTTGATCCAATCATTAACGGATACCACCTCACTAGAGTCCTTATGAACGGAGGAAGCAGTCTCAACTTGATCTACCAAGATACTGTCTGTAAGATGATGATCGACCCATCATGAATCAAGCCTAGTAACACTACCTTTAAAGGTGTGATACAAGGAGTGGAGGCCCATTGTACGGGCTCAATTACACTGGAGGTAGTATTCGGCTCCCCAGATAACTTTATCAGCGAAGAGTTAACATTCGACATCGTCCCCTTCCGCAGTGGATACCATGCACTGCTCGGACGAATTGCTTTCGCCCGCTTCAATGCAAGCCTGCACTACGCTTAGTTGAAGCTTAAGATGCCCGGACCTCGTGTCGTTATTACAGTCAATGGTAATATGGAGCTCTCACTCCGTACTGAAGAGCATACCCCGACCCTTGCAGCCGAAGTATATGGCAGCCTCATCAAGCCGAACAGT
Organism: Triticum aestivum; assembly: GCF_018294505.1. Taxonomy (NCBI): domain Eukaryota; kingdom Viridiplantae; phylum Streptophyta; class Magnoliopsida; order Poales; family Poaceae; genus Triticum; species Triticum aestivum. The sequence goes on from NC_057804.1 coordinate 492,048,242, forward strand.
TCACCGGCCAATAAAGCTAACGACGTATCCAAACGAGTCCGGTCTGTGTCTAATAGCAACAAATCAACGGATCCAAACCTTAATTAGCAGTTTGGCCTCCATCGAGTGCCCCACCAAGTTGCAGCTTATGTACTGCGCGTACATAATTACGCACTAAAAATAGCTTGGGCGGCGCCGGAGGCACACTGCAGAAGAGGTCCATGGCCCGGCTTGACCATAGTTGGACCGCATATATCTTTCTTACTTTCAATGCAGGTTCATCAAAATCCCTACTTGCGAGATGGTTGTCGCAGGAGATCCTTTTAAGGCTAGCGCATCCCATCCATCAAATACTCCTCTCAAAGGACTAACTACTAAGGAGAAAAGGCGCAGACGTGCGGCAGGGCATCATTGGAGTTTCTTTTCCGAACTATGATTTTTAGGCCCTGTGTTAGACTTTCCCTTTTGTAAAATCTTTTCTTTTTCATGTAATATGACCTTAATATTGAACGACATTGCATGTCATCGACGTATCACTAAAGATATAAAGGACGTAGATGATTATCACCTTTTTGATTGGGTCTTGGTTTTTTCCTTGTTATCTGTGCTCCCCCTTACGTTCGATTGGCATACGTGGTTCGGCACAGTCTTCATACCAGGGGTTGTACTTGGCCACGCAAAATTCTTAAGTCCGAACACCTATAGGGAACTCTTCGGCATCCCGGATATTGCATTATATGCATCGGCTCTGAATCATGTCTTTGGTCCATAGTTGGGTTGCCCGACTCCTGTGTTTGCCACCTTACATTCCGCAAGTTCGGCTAAGGTAGTAAAGGGAGAACTACTATGATTGTAATTTTGCCTCGTCCGGTTAAGTACCTCAGTAGAGAAAGCCGAAAACTGACTATCATGATAGGCGAGAGCAGGTCAGCAATCCGGAGACTTAGTGTTATACTACGAATCATTCGCGATTTATGCCATGTTATACGAGGGGCTGGGTTTTCGACCAGCCACGTTTCAAAGGCACTTCACTTTGGATTGCCAATCATGCAATGAGGGGCCAGTACTTACTTAGCGCCACCAATGGACTCTTATGGCTAAGTGAAAGTACTAAAGCCATATAGTCTGATTGTCTGGTTCACTCCGCAACACGCCTCCTACATCGGACCAAGACATTGGATTAAGTGATGTCATGCATTCTCGAACACCCCTATAATATTTACGTGGGGGCTGAGGCCGACGACTGGTAAACTTTCAGACATATAAATGGCCAAATAGGAGGATAAACTTATCATAAAAAGCATAACCATTTTTACATCATGAGTTCATTACATGACTCTTACAAACCAGACACAACTACTCATATATGATGTCCTTGGAGCACCGGCCCTCTACAATACGGGCTCCCTCGAGGACCTTGTCGAAGTACTTCTCCAACCACCAGTGCCCCTTGCCCTCAGGTGGCCCTGCGATGGTAATCTCGGTGTCCTTCATCTTCGCCCACTGCACCTTGACACGGGCGAAGGCCATCCGAGCACCTTCTATGCAGGACGACCTCTTAAGGGCATCGATCCGAGGAAGCGCCTCCACCAGCATCTTCAAGAGTCTGAAGTGGCTGCTAGGTGATGTCTACTACACAACCTTCTTCTTGTAGACATTGTTGGGCCTCCAAGTGCAGAGGTTTGGAGGATAGTAGCAAATTTCCCTCAAGTGGATGACCTAAGGTTTATCAATCCGTGGGAGGTGTAGGATGAAGATGGTCTCTGATGTCTACCACACAACCTTCTTCTTGTAGACGTTGTTGGGCCTGCAAGTGCACATGTTTGTAGGACAGTAGCAAATTTCCCTCAAGTGGATGACCTAAGGTTTATCAATCTGTAGGAGGCGTAGGATGAAGATGGTCTCTCTCAAACAACCCTGCAACCAAATAACAAAGAGTCTCTTGTGTCCCCAACACACCCAATACAATGGCAAATTGTATAGGTGCACTAGTTCGGCAAAGAGATGGTGATACAAGTGCAAAAAAAATAGTAGATAAAGGTAATTGTAATCTTAAATAATAAAAACAGCAAGCTAACTAATGTCAAAAGTGAGCGTAAACGATATTGTAATGATAGGAAACAAGGCCTAGGGTTCATACTTTCACTAGTGCATGTTCTCTCAACAATGATAACATAGATAGGTCATATAACAAGCCCTGAACATGCAACAAAGAGTCACTCCAAAGCCACTAATAGAGGAGAACAAACATAGAGATTATGGTAGGGTACGAAACCACCTCAAAGTTATTCTTTCGGATCAATCTATAAAAGAGTTCGAACTAGAATAACACCTTAAAACACAAATCAACCAAAACCCTAATGTCACCTAGATACTCCATTGTCACCTCAAGTATCCGTGGGCATGATTATACGATATGCATCCCACAATCTCAGATTCATCCAACCAACATAAAAGTACTTCAAAGAGTTCCCCAAAGCTACTACCGGAGAGTCAAGAATGTGTGCCAACCCCTATGCATAGGTTCCCAATGTCACGAAACCCACAAGTTGATCACCAAAACATACATCAAGTGGATCGCAAGACATACATCAAGTGTTCTCATAAAAGACTCAATCCGATAAGATAACTTCAAAGGGGAAACTCAATTCATCACAAGAGAGTAGAGGGGGAGAAACATCATAAGATCGAACTACAATAGCAAAGCTTGGGATACATCAAGATCGTGCCATAGAGGGAACACGAGAGAGAACACGAGAGAGAGAGAGAGATCAAACACATAGCTACTGGTACATACCCTTAGCTCCAAGGGTGAAGAACTCCCTCCTCGTCATGGATAGCGTTGGGATGATGAAGATGGCCACCGGTGATGGGACCCCCCTCCGGCAGGGAGCCGGGAAGGGCTCCCGAGAGGGTTTTGGTGGCTACAGAGGCTTGCGGCGGTGGAACTCCTGATCTATCTTCTGTTCTGGAAGTTTTACGATACGTAGGTATATATGGGTGCAAGGGGTATGTCGGTGGATCTCCGGGGTGCTCACGAGGCAGGGGGCGCGCCCTAGGGGGTGGGCGTGCCCCCACCCTTGTGTGCAGCCCGGGACTCCCCTGACGTGCACTCCAAGTCTATCAGGTGGGTTTCCTTCCAAAATTAACTTCTCCCGTTGATTTCGTTCCGTTTTGACTCCGTCTGATATTCCTTTTCCTCGAAACACTAAAATAGGCATAAAACAGCAAATCTGGGCTGGGCCTCCGGTTAATAGGTTAGTCCCAAAAATAATTTAAAAGAGGAAAATAAAGCCCAATATTGCCTATAACAGTAGATAAAGTAGCATGGAGCAATCAAAAATTATAGTTACGTTGGAGACGTATCAAGCATCCCCAAGCTTAATTCATGCTCGTCCTCAAGTAGGTAAATGATAAAAAGAGAATTTTTGATGCGGAGTGATACTTTGGCATAATTTCAATGTAAATCTTCTTCATTGTATCATGAATGTTCAGATCCGAAAGAATCAAGGCAAAAGTTCATATTGACATAAAAATAATAATACTTCAAGCATACTAACTAAGCAATTATGTCTTCTCAAAATAGCATGGCTAAAGAAAGTTATCCCTACAATATCATATAGTCTGGCTGTTGCTCTATCTTCATCACACAAAGTATTTAATCATGCACAACCCCAATGACAAGCCAAGCAATTATTTCATACTTTAGTAATCTCAAATTGTTTCAACTTTCACGCAATACATGAGCGTGAGCCATGGACATAGCACTATATGTGGAATAGAATGGTGGTTGTGGAGAAGACAAAAAAGGACAAGATAGTCTCACATCAACTAGGCATATCAACGAGCTATGGAGATGCCCATCAATAGATATCAATGTGAGTGAGTAGGGATTGCCATGCAACGGATGCACTAGAGCTATAAGTATATGAAAGCTTCAACAAAATAAACTAAGTGGGCGTGGATGCAACTTGCTTGCTCACGAAGACCTAGGGCACTTTTGAGGAAGCCCATCATTGGAATATACAAGCCAAGTTCTATAATGAAAAATTCCCACTAGTATATGAAAGTGATATCATATGAGACTCTCTATCATGAAGATCACTCTGCTATTTTAAAGCACAAGTGTGGTAAAAGGATAGTAGCATTGTCCCTTCTCTCTTTTTCTCTCATTTTTTTGGGCCTTTTTTTATGGCCACTCTTTTTTTTTCTTTTTTTTGTCTGGTGTCTCATCCCGACTTATGGGGGAATCATAGTCTCCATCATCCTTTCCTCACTGGGACAATGCTCTAATAATAATGATCATCACACTTTTGTTTTTCTTACTACTCAACAATTACAACTCAATACTTAGAACAAAATATGACTCTATATGAATGCCTCCGGCGGGGTACCGGGATATGCTATGAATCAAGAGTGACATGTATGAAAGAATTATGAACGGTGGCTTTGCCACAAATACAATGTCAACTACATGTTCATGCAAAAAGCAATATGACAAAAGTAATGTGTGTCATATGAACGGAACTGTGGAAAGTTGCATGGCAATATATATCGGAATGGCTATGGAAATGCCATGATAGGTAGGTATGGTGGCTGTTTTGAGGAAGGTATATGGTGGGTGTATGATACCGGCGAAAAGTGCGCGGTATTAGAGAGGCTAGCAATGGTGGAAGGGTGAGAGTGCGTATAATCCATGGACTCAACATTAATCAAAAGAACTCATGAACTTGTTGCAAAAATTTAGACGTCATCAAAAACCAAAGCACTACACGCATACTCCTAGGGGGATAGATTGGTAGGAAAAGACCATCGCTCATCCCCGACCGCCACTCATAAGGAAGACAATCAATAAATAAAATTGTGCTCCGATTTCATCACAAAGAGGTTCACCATACGTGCATGTTACGGGAATCACCAACTTCAACACAAGCATTCCTTAAATTCATAATCACCCAACTAGCATCACTTTTATATTATCACCTCCATATCTCAAAACAATTATCAAGCATCAAACTTATCTTAGTATTCAACGCAATCAAAAGAAAGTTTCACATATCTTGAATACCAAATATATTAATATTAAGCAAATTACCATGCTATTAATGACTCTCAAAATAATCTAAGTGAAGCATGAGAGTTCATCTATTTCTTCAAATTAAAACCACCATTGTGCTCTAAAAGATATAAGTGAAACACTAGAGCAAATGACAAACTACTCCGAAAGATATAAGTGAAGATCAATAAGTAGTCGAATAATTATGCAACTATGTGAAGACTCTCCCATTTAATAATTTCAGATCTTGATACTTTATTCAAACAGCAAGCAAAGCTAAACAAAACTACATTGCAAGGATAGCGCAACTCATGTGAAGAAGCAAAAACTTAGGCTCAACCGATACTAACCGATAGTTGTTGAAGAAGAAAGGTGGGATGCCTACCGGGGCATCCCCAAGCTTAGATGCTTGAGACTTCTTGAAATATTATCTTGGGGTGCCTTGGTCATCCCAAAGCTTAAGTTTTTATGTCTCCTTAATTCCTCTCGTATCATGGTTTCTCTTTTTATTAAAAGCTTCATTCACAACAAACTCAACAAGAACTCGTGAGATAGGTTAGTATAAACCAATGCAAAACCTTATCATCTTCTACTATAACAAATCACTAAAATTATTATTCAACATTGAATACTAAATGTCTCTGCATATTTATTACTCCTATCTTCAAATAGATCATTAAACAAGCAAACATATGCAAACAATGCAACCGTAACAGCAATCTGCCAAAATAGTAAAGTCTGTAAAGAATGCAAGAGTAACAATACTTCCCTGACTTCAAAAATTATGAACTAAAATTCCCACAGTAATAAATTTATCAGAGCTTAATATGCAAAAATATTCAACATTATACCATTCTATGACTTTTCTAGGGAATTTTTACAATAGTGGTAAACTTTGTGTTTTCAAAGAGCAACATGTATACTAGCAAAGTAAGCATGGCAAAGGCTATCCTTGACTTTTTTATTGAAACTAAAGATGCAAAACATTATTCTAACTAACAGCAAGCAAAAACTAACAAAATAAAATGACACTCCAAGAAAAACACATATCATGTGGTGAATAAAAATATAGCTCCAAGTAAAGTTACCGATGAACGAAGACGAAAGAGGGGATGCCATCCGGGGCATCCCCAAGCTTAGGCTCTTGGTGGTCCTTGAATATTACCTTGGGGTGCCTAGAGAATCCCCAATCTTAGGCTCTTACCACTCCTTATTCCATAGTCCATCGAATCCTTACCCAAAACTTGAAAACTTCAACTACACAAAACTCAAAACAAAACTCGTAAGCTCCATTAGTATAAGAAAATAAAATCACCACTTAGGTACTGTAATGAACTCATTCTAAATTCATATTGGTGTTAAACATACTGTATTACAACTTCTATATGGTTCATACCACTTAATACTAGCCATAGATTCATCAAAACAAGCAAACAACACATAGAAAACAGAATCTGTTAAAAACAGAACAGTCTGTGGTAATCTGTATCAAACGTATACCTCTGGAACTGAAAAAATTCTGAAATAAATTGGTGGACCTGAGGAATTTGTCTATTAATCATATGCAAAAAGAATAAACCTAAAACCACTCTCCAGTAAAAAAATGGCAGCTAATCTCGTCAGCGCTAAAGTTTCTGTTTTTTACAGCAAGATCACATAAACTTCACCCAAGTCTTCCCAAAGGCTCTACTTGGCACTTTATTGAAACAAAAGCTATAAAACATGATTACTACAGTATTATAATAATGTGGACACACAAAAAAACAGTAAGGATAAATATTGGGTTGTCTCCCAACAAGCGCTTTTCTTTAATGCCCTTTTAGCTAGGCATGATGATGACAATGATGCTCACATAAAAGATAAGAATTGAAACATAACAGGAGCATCATGAAGCATATGACTAGCACATTTAAGCCTAACCCACTTCCTATGCATAGGGATTTTGTGAGAAAACAACTTATGGGAACAATAATCAACTAGCATAGGAAAGCACAACAAGCATAGCTTCAAAACTTTAAGCACATAGAGAGGAAACTTGATATTATTGAAATTCCTACAAGCATATATTCCTCCCTCATAATAATTTTCAGTAGCATCAGGAATGAATTCAAAAATATAACCAGCACCTAAAGCATTCTTTTCATGATCTACAAGCATTGAAAAGTTACTATTCTCCACATAAGCGAAATTCTTCTTATTCGGAATAGTGGGAGTATCATAAGAGACTTGAACACTAAAAATTGTTTCCACATTAAAAGAGTAATGTTCAGAAAAAGGGTAATCATAATCATGACAAGATTTGTAAACATAATCATCACTACTCTTTATAGCATAAGTTTCATCACAATAATCATCATAAGTAGCAACTTCGTTCTCATCATAATCGATTGAAACCTCTCCCAAGATAGTGGAATCACTAAATAAAGTTGACACTCTTCCAAATCGACTTTCATCAATATAATCATCATAGGTAGGAGGCATGCTATCATCATAACAACTTTGCATATCAAAACTTGGGATGCTAAAAATATCATCTTCATTAAACATAGCATCCCCAAGCTTGGGACAATCATTAATTTTAGCAAATATATTCTCAAATATTTCATACTCATCAAACATAGCTTCCCCAAGCTTGGGCCCTTTCATATCATAAGCATAATCACTCTCATCATTAAAAATATGAATAGCACCAATAGTAAAGCAATTATCATCATCACAATGAGTAGTAGGAGCAACATCATTTGGGAGGGATACCTTTCTACCTTTGTTGCTCCTTCTTTTCTTTTTCTTCTTCACATTATGTGTGGGTTCAACCTTCCTCTTTGAGCTCCTTATTGATGAGATTGGTTGAATAGCAAGCTCCTCCTCGTTACCTGATTCATCATAAGAAATAATTGGAGGAGATTGGGAAGTATCTTCCCTTTCATTAGTATCCTCTTCATCTTCTATTTGCTTTCTTTTCTTTAGGTAATTGGCAATATAAGGATTTTCAATGCAATTCACCGCACAATACATATAAATTTCTTCTAGATCAAAATGAAGAATTCTATCAAGGGTAAATTCTAGAATAATCTTAGTTATACGTTTTATTTCTTCATAACCCAAGAGGAAACTAAGCTCATTATGATGTGCAAGGGAAATCAAGTCATCACAATTTTTTGACATGATACAATCATGAAACAATTTGCATTGGGTACTAAAATGATCACGTTCATTGCAAAGTTCACAAGTATGGCTAAGAAAAAAATAAATTTTCAGCACATGCATCTAGCCTTTCTTGCAACCATTTAGTTTCTAAGTACTTATGCCTCTTGCAATATCTATCTTCCCTATTTGGTGTGTCCTTGCAAGCCCAACTCACTCCACAAAAATTAACATGCTTATAGGAGGCATTTTCATCATAACTAGTGCAATCATCATTAGCATCATGGATATTCAAAGAATTCGTACTAACAACATTGCAATCATGCTCATCATTCAAATATTTAGTGCCAAACAATTTAGAGATTTCTTCTTCTAGCACTTGAGCACAATTATCCTTTCCATCATACTCATGAAAGATATTAAAAAGACGAAGCGTATGAGACAAACTCAATTCCATTTTTTTGTAGTTTTCTTTATAAACTAAACTAGTGATAAAACAAGAAACAAAAAGATTCGATTGCAAGATCTAAAGATATACCTTGAAGCGCTAACCACCCCGGCAACGGCGCCAGAAAGGAGCTTGGTTGACGGGGTGTGAGTGAGTGCCCTTTACCTAGCCTCCCCGGCAATGGCGCTAGAAAAGAGCTTGATGTCTAATACACGACCTTCTTCTTGTAGACGTTGTTGGGCCTGCAAGTGCACAGGTTTGTAGGACAGTAGCAAATTTCCCTCAAGGGATGACCTAAGGTTTATCAATCCGTAGGAGGCGTAGGATGAAGATGGTCTCTCTCAAACAACCCTGCAACCAAATAACAAAGAGTCTCTTGTGTCCCCAACACACCCAATACAATGGCAAATTGTATAGGTGCACTAGTTCAGCGAAGAGATGGTGATACAAGTGCAAAATATATAGTAGATAAAGGTAATCGTAATCTGAAATAATAAAAACAGCAAGGTAACTAATGGCAAAAGTGAGCGTAAATGGTATTGCAATGATAGGAAACAAGGCCTAGGGTTCATACTTTCACTAGTGCAAGTTCTCTCAACAATAATAACATAGATAGATCATATAACAAGCCCTCAACATGCAACAAAGAGTCACTCCAAAGCCACTAATAGCGAAGAACAAACGTAGAGATTATGGTAGGGTACGAAACCACCTCAAATTTATTCTTTTGGATCAATCTATAAAAGAGTTCGCACTAGAATAACACCTTAAAAGACAAATCAACCAAAACCCTAATGTCACCTAGATACTCCATTGTCACCTCAAGTATCGGTGGGCATGATTATACGATATGCATCACACAATCTCAGATTCATCCAACCAACATAAAAGTACTTCAAAGAGTGCCCCAAAGCAACTACCGAAGAGTCAAGAACGTGTGCCAACCCCTATGCATAGGTTCCCAATGTCACGAAACCCGCAAGTTGATCACCAAAACATACATCAAGTGGATCGCAAGACATACATCAAGTGTTCTCATAAAAGACTCGATCCAATAAGATAACTTCAAAGGGGAAACTCAATTCATCACAAGAGAGTAGAGGGGGAGAAACATCATAATATCCAACTACAATAGCAAAGCTCGGGATACATCAAGATCGTGCCACGGAGGGAACACAAGAGAGAACACGAGAGAGAGGGATCAAACACATAGCTACTGGTACATACCCTCAGCCCCGAGGGTGAACTACTCCCTCCTCATCATGGATAGCGCCGGGATGATGAAGATGGCCACCGGTGATGGGATCCCCCTCCGGCAGGGTGTCGGGAAGGGCTCCCGAGAGGTTTTTGGTGGCTACAGAGGCTTGCGGCGGCGGAACTCCCGATCTATCTTCTGTTCTGGAAGTTTTACGATACGTAGTTATATATGGGTGCAAGGGGTACGTCGATGGACCTCCGGGGTGCTCACGAGGCAAGGGGCGCGCCCTAGGGGGTGGGCGCGCCCCCACCCTCGTGGGCAGCCCGGGACTCCCCTGACATGCACTCCAAGTCTATCAGGTGGGTTTCCTGCAAAAATTAACTTCTCTAGTTGATTTCGTTCCATTTTGACTCCGTCTGATATTCCTTTTAATAGGCAGAAAACAGTAGATATTGCCTAAAACAACAAATCTGGGCTGGGCCTCCGGTTAATAGGTTAGTCCCAAAAATAATATAAAAGTGGAAAATAAAGCCCAATATTGCCTAAAACAGTAGATAAAGTAGCATGGAGCAATCAAAAATTATAGATATGTTGGAGACATATCAGTCTCTCTCAAACAACCCTGCAACCAAATAACAAAGAGTCTCTTGTGTCCCCAACACACCCAATACAATGGTAAAATGTATAGGTGCACTAGTTCGGCAAAGAGATGGTGATACAAGTGCAATATGGATGGTAGATATAGGTTTTTATAATCTGAAAATATAAAAACATCAAGGTAACTAATGGCAAAAGTGAGCGTAAACGGTATTGCAATGGTAGGAAATAAGGCCTAGGGTTCATACTTTCACTAGTGCAAGTTCTCTCAACAATAATAACATAATTAGATCATATAACAATCCCTCAACATGCAACAAAGAGTCACTCCAAAGTCACTAATAGCGGAGAACAAACGAAGATATTATTGTAGGGTATGAAACCACCTCAAAGTTATTATTTCCGATCAATCCATTGGGCTATTCCTATAAGTGTCAGAAATAGCCCTAGAGTTTGTAGTAAAATAACACCTTAAGACACAAATCAACCAAAACCCTAATGTCACCTATATACTCCAATGTCACCTCAAGTATCCGTGGGTATGATTATACGATATGCATCACTCAATATCTGATTCATCTATTCAACCAACACAAAGAACTTCAAAGACTGCCCCAAAGTTTCTACCGGAGAGTCAAGACGAAAACGTGTGCCAACCCCTATGCATAAATTGACTAGGTCACTGAACCCGCAAGTTGATTACCAAAACATACATCAAGTAGATCACGTGAATATCCCATTGTCACCACAGATAAGCACATGCAAGACATACATCAAGTGTTCTAAAATCCTTAAAGACTCAATCCGATAAGATAACTTCAAAGGGAAAACTCAATCCATTACAAGAGAGTAGAGGGGGAGAAACATCATAAGATCCAACTATAATAGAAAAGCTCACGATACATCAAGATCATGCCTTATCAAGAACACGAGAGAGAGAGAGATATCAAACACATAGCTACTGGTACATACCCTCAGCCCCGAGGTGAACTACTCCCTCCTTGTCATGGAGAGCGACGGGATGATGAAGATGGCCACCGGTGATGGATTCCCCCTCCGGCAGGATGCCAGAACAGGGTCCCGATTGGTTTTTTGTGGCTACAGAGGCTTGTGGCGGCGGAACTCCCGATCTAGGTTTCTTTCTGGAAGTTTGGGTATTTATAGGAGGGTTTGGCGTCAAGAACAACTTAGGGGGACTCACGAGGAGTCCACGAGGCACAGGGGGGCGCCCTAGAGGGGTGGGCGCGCTCCCACCCTCGTGGGTCCCACGGGACTCCTCTCCGATAACTTTTTGTTCCAGTATTTTTATATTTTCTAGAAAAACCTCCGTTGATTTTCAGCGCATTCCAAGAACTTTTATTTCTACACAAAAAAACCACCACGGTAGTTCTGCTGAAAACAGCGTTAGTCCGGGTTAGTTCCTGCTCATCCTCGAGTAGGTAAATGATAAAAATAATTTTTTTGATGTGGAATGCTACCTAACATATTTATTCATGTAATTTTCTTTATTGTGGTGAGAATATTCAGATCCATAAGATTCAAAACAAAAGTTTAATGTTGACATGAAAATGATAATACTTCAAGCATACTAACAAAGCAATCATGTCTTCTCAAAATAACATGGCCAAAGAAAGCTATCCCTACAAAATCATATAGTCTAGCTATGCTCTATCTTCATCACACAAAGTATTTAATCATGCACAACCCCGGTTTCGGCCAAGCAATTGTTTCATACTTTAGTATTTTCAAACTTTTTCAATCTTCACACAATACATGAGCGTGAGCCATGGACATAGCACTATAGGTGGAATAGAATGGTGGTTGTAGAGAAGAGAAAAAGGAGAAGATAGTCTCACATCAACTAGACGTATCAACGGGCCATGGAGATGCCCATCAATAGATATAAATGTGAGTGGGTAGGCATTGCCATGCAACGGATGCACTAGAGCTATAAGTGTATGAAAGCTCAACAAAAGAAACTTAGTGGGTGTGCATCCAACTTACTTGCTCACGAAGACATAGGGCACTTTTGAGGAAGCCCATCATTGGAATATACAAGCCAAGTTCTATAATGAAAAATTCCCACTAGTATATGAAAGTGACAACATAGGAGACTCTCTATCATGAAGATCATGGTGCTACTTTGAAGCATAAGTGTTGTAAAAAGGATAGTAGCATTGCCCCTTCTCCCTTTTTCTCTCATCATTTTTTTATTTGGGCCTTTTCTCCTTTTTTAGGCCACTTTTTCATCTTTTTTTATATTTTTTGTCTGGAGTCTCATCCCGACTTGTGGGGGAATCATAGTCTCCATCATCCTTTCCTCACTGGGACAATGCTCTAATAATGAAGATCATCACACTTTTATTTACTTACAACTCAAGAATTACAACTCAATACTTAGAACAAAATATGACTCTATGTGAATGCCTCCGGCTGTGTACCGGGATGTGCAATGATTCAAGCAAATTTATGAAAAATTATGAATGGTGGCTTTGCCACAAATACGATGTCAACTACATGATCATGCAAGGCAATATGACAATAATGGAGCGGTTCATAATAAACGGAACGGTGGAAAGTTGCATGGCAATATATCTCGGAATGGCTATGGAAATGCCATAATAGGTAGGTATGGTGGCTGTTTTGAGGAAGGTATATGGTGGGTGTATGGTACTGGCGAAAGTTGCGCGGCACAAGAAAGGCTAGCAATGGTGGAAGGGTGAGAGTGCGTATAATACATGGACTCAACATTAGTCATAAAGAACTCACATACTTATTGCAAAAATCTACAAGTCATTGTCGGCATTCTGGGAACGGGGGTCCCCAGACTTGCCTGCCTGTGGCCTGCGACGTGGCTCAAGCAGTGGCCCAGTGCGGCCCACCTTCACCAGCTCAAGCTCAAGACCCTCGCGAGGGGCCAAGCCTCGCGGGGCGGACAACAGGAAGCTTCCTCAGGAGCAGCCTCGTCAGGCAGGCTCGCGAGGAGGCGGAGAGATCAAGGCAGGGGTACCTCGCGAGGTGCCTGTGACGCAAGCCATGACGATCGAGGCCAGGCGGGCGCCAGCCTGCGCTGTGTCCTTGTTTCCTCTTTGGTGCAAAGGGAGCAAGAACAGGCCAAGGCGGCAAAGGCTACCGTTTCGGTGCAACAAGACCAAGACCGACATAGCGGCAGGATGGAGGTCACCGTGGAGCCCAAGACGGCGTCACCGTCAGAGTCTTTGGTAGTTGAAGACCAACTTTAGTCAGGATAAGTGTACCGGATGTTCCCCTTCAAAATGGCCAATTGTTAGCGCCCTTCCCGATCAATATTTGGGAAGAGGACCATGGCCTATCTCTATATATAGGGCTAGCCACCATATTATAGAGGCATCTGGAATCGACCCCTCCAAAGGGACAACACCACCACAAGAACATCCCTCGCGAGGCTGTTCTTCCCTTGTACTGCTCATCATCAGCCCCTGAGGCAATCCACCACACCACACACTGGAGTAGGGTATTACACCACAATGGTGGCCTGAACCAGTATAAACCTCGTGTCCCGTGTGTGTTCATCTTTCTAGCCTAGATTCTTTGCAAGGCTTCGAGACGTGAGTTGGTAGAGCAGAGATCTCCGCGCGCACCCTAGAGTTCGAACCTCAAGGGTTTGTTGGTACCCGTAATCTGACATTTGGCGCGCCAGGTAGGGGTGTGCCGGAATCCCTTCCTCCACCACCTCGCGCTCCATCGCTTCATCGTCTCCACGTCCAGCGACCCGACGACCAATGCCGACCGCTGGACGGCATGGCCTGCCCACGCCGCGCCACCTATCCAAGGCGACCTCAACCTCGTGCCCCAGGTAGCTCGCGCTCCGTAGGGCGCTGCGGGGCACGGGTGACGCGGCCAAGCGCCGCCTTCCCTCAGACCGCGGCAGGTGCGATCAGCAGCGAGGGCCTCAAGCCACGCCGCGGCCACAGCGCCGCACACCCGATGGGAGCAGGCGAACTCAAGGGCTGCACTCACGGTGGCCCGAGAGCTGCTACGGTGTAGGCTGCAGGAGGGCGGCCACAACGTGCTGTTGGAACATGATGCCGAGCTCCTGGAAGCCGCCGCCTCGGGAGCACCTCCCTTCTGCGTCCAGCTGCCACCCCAGATCCAGGGCGGGCCGTATGGTGGCCCCATACATGCCCGCACAGCTCCAGGCGGATTCCAAGGCCTCCTCAACACCAGCTTGGCCGTCAGCGCCGGGCGCCATGCCGTGCCGGCTCCAGCTCCAGCCGGCGAGGGAGCGCTCGCCTCAGCCTACAGCCTAGGCGAGCCATCACGCCACCACCCCCAGGACAGTGCTTCAAGCCGGACTGTGTGGCGTGTGGGGAACTACGGCGAGGCCTTTGGGGCGGGGGACCCAGAAGCCTATGTGCCCCACATGGTGGATCAAGAGTGCACACTGCAAGAAGACCATGGCTCGTTCCTCGGGCTAGGTTGGGGAGAAGAGGGCCAGAAGCTGAGCCTTTTCAGGAACCCCAAGAGATCCTCGACAACCGCACCGGTGGCAGCAACTATCGGGTACCGCTAATTCCTCAGGAGCAAGCTTATGCTAACCATGGGTCGCAGGAGGTACAGGTTGCCACAGCAGATGGATGCCCCAATGCTGCAGCCTCCTACCCCTCAGGAGGAGGGCACTGGGGGCTGCAGGAGAGGGGCCGAGATCCGGGCTCGCCCCCACGGCGCTCGGAGCAAGGCGTTTCCAGGAGGTAGGCCATCTGCCGGGGAGGTGCCTCAAGGCCTGCCTCCGGCAGAGGACCCGTGCTCGTCGGGGGAACCGCTGGCGACCGCTCTATCCCATTGGCGTCGTCCTTGGTTTCCGGTCATCGTCAATGGCGGTAGAGTGTGGTACTAGTCGGGGCCCTCGTCCGACGATATGAAGCCAGGTCGGTACATGTGAAGAAGGCCCAGTGCCTGTGAAGCTCGCCGCCCGTGACACTCTCACGTAATAATGGGTTGGGGATGTACACACCTCGGAATCTCCAGAGAGCCGCCCTCGGGCCTCGGGGGCTCCCGCCCACGCCCAGTGGCAGCACTTAGCTCCGCGCTGGTGAGAAGACGTCGAAGACTAGACTAGGTGCCGGATGCGGCCTTTGCCTTTTGCCTTTTTCTTTGTTGTCGAGTTTCTTTGATTTGAATTTAAGTTGGATTTGAGCTTGAGACTTGTGTGTGTTTGGGGAAGGGGCATTTAGTCTCGTTCGAGCAATTTCTCGCGTTCTGATTCGGCTTTGCGTCCAAAGTTAGCGTTAGCTGCCTCCCCCTCAAGGGCCCCTTGCGAGCCGGGTCGGGCCAAGCACGCCAACACTCTAGACCGCTGCCGCCGCATCCTCCCAGGAGGCTCTCGTCGCGAGATCAGTGGGTTCGCCCAGGAGGCGATCGAGACACTGCAGCCCCCACAGGTCCGCTCAGAGCCGGCTAGGGTCAAAGGTAAATCAGGTCGGTTGACCTGTCGCGAAATCAGCAACCCAGCATGGGCACACATACGGCGTTACATCTACAAGCGTACCAGTTACAACCTTTACATGAGGGGCTCCCCCTCCCAAAATGCTCTCACAACCTTCAGGGCCATGCCCGAATTTTTCCGTGCAGGGTAAGCAGCTGAGGCGACATATAATCAGTCGGACATGTCGCTCACTGCATCCTCTAGGGCGCCTCCGGAAGCGTCACTGGCATCACTGGCATCGTCACCGCCGTCACCTTTGCTGTCATTGGTGCCATGCTCATTCACAATGCTGCCTTCATCAGCAGCCACGATCACGCTGTCATCATCAGAGGCGAAGGCCCTAACGAGGGCGTCCATGTTGTCCTCCACCCACTGCGCCAGATCGCCCTGGATGGCTACGGGCACCGGTGCGATGGCGGCGTTGAAATCAAAGTAAGGATCTCGGTCCTGAAGATAGCTGAAGACACAGGAGAAGGCACGCCCAAGCAGGGCTCGGATCCTCTCCTCAACAAGCCAGTGGGTCCTGTCGGAGCGGGCCTCCAGCTGCATCACCACGTCCATGAAGAACCGAAGGTTGCCAGCATAGTCGATTACACGAGGTCCCAAACAGCCGCCTCGCAGATGTTGCCCAGGGCTACGTTGGCCCTCTCCCTGAGCGTTCGGAGCATGGGGCCATGAACATGCTCCAGAGTCTGCCGCTGGCGGATCTCGTCCTCGTTCCGCCGCGCAACGGCCTCGGCGCCATCAACCCTCTGTTGGAGAAGAAGCAGCTCAGCGCGGGAAGAGGCCAGCTCTGCCTATGCTGCGCAAAGGGTGGTTGCGGAGAAATCCGTACGCCGCGTCGCTTCAGCCAGCTTGGCCCTGAGGGCAGCGGTCCTGCCCTCAGCTTCGGCCCTGACCAGCTCCAACCTCCCTTCTTACTCGCGCTCAAGATTCAAGCAAGCTTCCGCCACGCGGCGGTTGACCTCATCTTGGACTCGGGCCTCCCTCGCACCGACATCATCCTCCGCCTGGGTCACCAGGCACTCCCTCGTCTCCAACAGCTCGAGGTCGAGGTTGCGCTCGGCAGCCTCCAGCGCCAGCACCTCCTCGCACCTCAGGACCTCCGCCTCGTCAACAGGTGCCCCCTTCAGCGTCACAAGGGCAGCCTGGCGCAGCTCCACTCGCCGCTCCAGGGAGTTGCTCCAGGCTTGGAGCTCCCACGCGCGCTCCTCTTTAGCCTTGCACCGTCGATCTGCTTCCTGGTCCTCCTCGACGGCTTGTGAGCAGGCCTCCCGCGAGGCCACCAGCGATGCTTCGCCCTTCATGTTTTCAAGGTCACGCTAGTGACGTGCAAGGCTAACGGCCACCATCAGCCTGCACCTCTCATCAACAAGGCGCAGGCCTTCGGCCTCAAGGTGTGCATCCTCACCAGCAAGCTCCACGCCGAGCTGATTCACCGCATCCGCCGCCTTCTGAAGAAACTCTCGACGAAGGGCCCTGCGCTCCCGAGCGCGCCTGAGCACGTCTTCCACGTCATCCTTCACCCCTGGCGCATGAGGAGGGCCCTGAGGCGGCACCCCCCTCTCAGCAGGGGGCTGCGGGCTGGCGCCCCCGCGATCGCCGGACGGGCCTCGCCGGGGATCCAGCTTGGCGCCGGTCCGTCCCCTGAGGAGGAACTCAAGATCGACCTCAGCCAGTCGCCATCAATGATTAGGGGAGGAGCACGGGGTAGACTAGCTATGCCCCAGGAGAGCTCACGAAGCAGGGGCAGTAGGCGCGCAGGCTCAAGATGCCCCACAAGACGGCCCACTTCTCCAACCGGCCCCGCGGCAAGGGCGGTACTCAAGCTCGGGGCGCTTGAGATCGGTGGTGAAGATGAAGCTTGAGGGGATGGCTCCTCAGCCATCTCCGCGAAGTCAGCAGGAAGGGCCCTGAAAGGCCGCGATCAGCTGAAGGAACAGTAAGGTAGGGAACTGAGAGAGAAGAGGACTTACTCGTCGATGGCGAAGTACTTCCTGCACTTCAGCAGGCGGCAAGGGCGATCATTGCCACCCGAGGCCTCCTTCCTCTTGCGGAGGGCCTCGAAGTCTACGCGGAACCGGCCTAAGCTCTTGACGCAAGGGTCGGCCCGCGGCATGGAGGAAGCGTCAAGGTGACCAGTGCCAAGGGAGCCAGACTGGGGGATGCCGCCATGCGCCGCCTCATGAAGGTCAGCCGGGGCCTCGTCAGCCCTGGCCTCAGGAGCCACAGGCCGCAACTCCTCATCTGCCACCACTCCACGACGCACCTTGGGAGATGACGGCTCAGGAGCCCCGTGCGGCATCGGCATCTCAACATCGGCCCCCTCAGCCCCCGTTGGTTCTCGTCTCCCTGCTCCATCACCTGAGGCAGGACCACCGTGGGCAACCGGAAGGGCAACCACGGCAACTTGGTTCTTGCGGGGCCCCGTGAGGCCGACCGGGCGCAGCCCCCATTCGTCGAAGCTAGGCATCTACCTCACAAAATCGGCTCTGCCCGAGCAAAGATACAAGAGGGTGGCACCGTGCTGAAGGCTGCTTGGAGAAGGGTCGCCAGTCAAGGCCCTCAGCACCGTCCTCGGTGCTTCGGGCGCCAGATCCTCCTCCGGGAGTCTCATTTGGTCTTCGTGCCCCGCAAAGGCCCACATCCGACGGGAGTGGCGCTGGAGAGTTGCAATGCAACGTTGAAGGAACTCCTTCACCACCTTGGGCGCCGTCACATCAAGCGCCCTCAAACTCTTGAAGCGACACCAGACGAAGGCGAGCCGGGGGCTTGTGAGCATCTCATGATCCCAGCCTGAGTTGGGAACATCGGGCGAGGTTGGGTGCGAGAGCAGGGGGCTGGGTACCCCGACATCCACATACAGCCACCACTCTCGGAACCTGGCCGCTGGAGGAGGAAGGCCAAAATTGATCCCTGAAGTAGCCGTCTCTGGCACGGCGCGTAAGCTCACACACCCCGAGCATTGAGTGGGGTCACTCAGGCGCAAAGAGAAGAAGTGGCGTAAGAGGGCAACGGAAGGAGGAATGCCCACGATGGCCTCACAAACAAAGGCGAAAACAGCGACGACAGTAATGGATTTAGGACCCAAGTGCATCCTGTGGATCTGATAATGGGAGAGCTCGAGTTGGATTGGAAACGGAGGCTAGGGGTCGAGGAAGAAGGAAGGACAGGGAGTGCGCGAATGGTGAAAGGGGAGTAACTATGTGCAACCATGGGTCTGCCTTGCCGGGCGCATAATGAGGGGCGTGGGGAAACAGAGACACCCAGGTCCAATCAACCGCCACGCGGCGCCCAAGGCCGCAGGCTGTTGGGGCCCGCGGCACTTCGCAGTTGCCCCTTCGCTTCTCTGCTAAGCCAAGTCCGGGTGCGCCTTGGGCCCGGGGACTACTGTCGGTGTTCTGAGAATGGGGGTCCCCAGACTTGCCTGCCTGCGGCCTGCAGCGTGGCTCAAGCAGTGGCCCAGTGCGGCCCACCTTCATCAGCTCAAGCTCAAGACCCTCGCAAGGGTCCAAGCCTCACGGGGCGGACGACAGGAAGCTTCCTCAGGAGCAGCCTCGTCAGGCAGGCTCGCGAGGAGGCGAAGAGATCAAGGCAGGGGTACCTCGCGAGGTGCCCGTGATGCAAGCCATGACGATCGAGGCCAGGCGGGCGCCAGGCGGGCGTCGGCCTATGTAGTGTCCTTGTTTCCTCTTTGGTGCAAAGGGAGCAAGCACAGGCCAAGGCATCAGGCAAAGGCTACCGCTTCGGTGCAACAAGACCAAGACGAAGAGAGCGGCAGGATGGAGGTCACCGTGGAGCCCAAGACGGCGTCACCGTCAGAGTCTTTGGCAGTCGAAGACCAACTTTAGTCAGGATAAGTGTACCGGATGTTCCCCTTCAAAATGGCCAATTATTGGCGCCCTTCCCGCTCAATATTTGGGAAGAGGACCATGGCCTCTCTCTATATATAGGGCTAGCCACCATAGTATAGAGGCATCTAGAATTAGCCCTCCAAAGGGACAACACCACCACAAGAACATCCCTCGCGAGGCTGTTCTTCCCTTGTATTGTTCATCATCAGCCCCTGAGGCAATCCACCACACCACACACTGGAGTAGGGTATTACACCACAATGGTGGCCTGAACCAGTATAAACCTTGTGTCCCGTGTGTGTTCATCTTTCTAGCCTAGATTCTTTGCGAGGCTTCGAGACGTGAGTTGGTAGAGGAGAGATCTCCGCGCGCACCCCAGAGTTCGAACCTGAAGGGTCTGCCGGAACCCGAAATCTGACAGTCATCAAAACCAAGCACTAGGCGCATGCTCCTAGGGGAAGGGTTGGTAGGAGTTAACCATTGCGTGATCCCGACATCCACTCATAAGGAAGACAATCAATAAATAAATCATGCTCCGACTTCATCACATAACGATTCACCATACATGCATGCAACGGGAATCACAAACTTGAACACAAGCATCTCTCAAATTCACAACTACTCCACTAGCATGACTCTAATATCACCATCTTCATATCTCAAAACAATCATAAAGAATCAAACTTCTCATAGTATATAATGCACTTTATATGAAAGTTTTTATTATATCCCTCTTGGATGCCTATCATATTAGGACTAATTTCATAACCAAAGCAAATTACCATGCTGTTGAAGACTCTCAAAATAATATAAGTGAATCTTGAGAGTTCATCAATCTCTTCCAAAATAAAACTACCATCATGCTCTAAAAGTTATAAGTGAAGCACTAGAGCAAATGACCAACTACTCTGAATGATATACGTGAAGATCAATAAGTAGTCGAATAATTATGTAACTATGTGAAGACTCTCTAACATTTAAGAGTTTAAATCTTGGGATATTATTCAACCAGTAAGCCAATCAAAATAAAACAAAATGACGCTCCAAGCAAAACACATATCATGTGGTGAATAAAATATAGCTCCAAGTAAAGTTACGAATGAACGAAGACGAAAGGGGGGATGCCATCCGGGGCATCCCCAAGCTTAGGCTCTTGGTTGTCCTTGAATATTACCTTGGGGTGCCTTGGGAATCCCCAAGCTTAGGTTCTTGCCACTCCTTATTTCATAGTCCATCGAATCATTATCCAAAACTTGAAAACTTCACAACACAAAACTCAACAGAAAACTCGTAAGCTTCGTTAGAATAAGAAAATAAATCACCACTTTTTGTACTGTTGTGAACTCATTGTAAATTCATATTGGTGTAATATCTACTGTATTCCAACTTCTCTATGGTTCATACCATCCGATACTACTCATAGCTTCATCAAAATAAGCAAACAACACATAGAAAACAGAATCTGTCAAAAACAGAACAGTCTGTAGGAATCTGTAACTCTCGAATACTTCTATAACTCCAAAAATTCTGAAATAAATTGGTGGACGTGAGGAATTTGTCTATTAATCTTATGCAAAAATAATCAACTTAAACACACTCTTCTGTTAAAAATGACAATTATTCTCGTGAGAGCAAAGTTTCTGCTTTTTACAGCAAGATCGCATTAACTTTCACCCCAAGTCTTCCCAAAGGTCCTAGTTGGCACTTTATTGAAACAAAAGCTATAAAACATGATTACTAAAATAGCTTAATCATGTTGACACATAAAATAACTAGGGGTAAATATTGGGTTCTCTCCCAACAAGTGCTTTTCTTTAATGCCTTTATAGCTAGGCATGATGATTTCAATGATGCTCACATAAAAGATAAGGATTGAAACATAGTGGGAGCATCATGAAGAATAAGACTAGCACATTTAAGTCTAACCCACTTCCTATGCATAGGGATTTTTTGAGCAAACAACTTCTGGGAATAAGAATCAACTATCATAGGGAAGCAAAACACGCGTAACTTCAAGATTTTCAGCACATAGGGAGGAAACTTGATATTATTGCAACTCCTACAAGCATATATTCCTCCCTCATAATAATTTTTAGTAGCATCATGAATGAAATCAACAATATAACAATCACATAAATCATTCTTTTCATGATCTTCAAGCATAGAAATTTATTACTCTCCACATAAGCAAATTTCTTCTCATGAATAGTAGTGTGAGCAAACTCAACAAAATAACTATCATGTGATACTTTATTCACAAAATCAATTTGAGCATTAAAATCATGATGAAAAGTTTCATGGATATCGTTACTATTTATAGCATAAATTTCATCACAATAATCATCATAGATAGGAGGCATGCTATCATCATAATATATTTTCTCATCAAAACTTGGGGGACAAAAAATATCATCTTCATCAAACATAGCTTCCCCAAGCTTGTAGCTTTGCATATCATTAGCATCATGGATATTCATGGAATTTATACTAACAGCATGAGATCATGCTCATCATTCAAAGATTTAGTGCCAAACATTTTAATGCATTCTTCCTCTAGCAATTGAGCACAATTTTCCTTTCCATCATTTTCACGAAAGACATTAAAAAGATGAAGCATATGAGGCACCCTCAATTCCATTTTTTGTAGTTTTCTTTTATAGACTAAACTAGTGATAAAACAAGAAACTAAAAGATTCGATTGCAAGATCTAAAGATATACCTTCAAGCACTAACCTCCCCGGCAACGGCGCCAGAAAATATCTTGATGTTTACTACACAACCTTCTTCTTGTATACGTTGGTGGGCCTCCAAGTGCAGAGGTCTGTAGGACAGTAGCAAATTTCCCTCAAGTGGATGACCTAAGGTTTATCAATCCGTGCGAGGCGTAGGATGAAGATGGTCTCTCTCAAACAACCCTGCAACCAAATAACAAAGAGTCTCTTGTGTCCCCAACACACCCAATACAATGGTAAATTGTATAGGTGCACCAGTTCGGCAAAGAGATGGCGATACAAGTGCAATATGGATGGTAGATATAGGTTTTTGTAATCTGAAAAATATAAAAACAGCAAGGTAACTAATGATAAAAGTGAGCGTAAACGATATTGGAATGGTAGGAAACAAGGCCTAGGGTGCATACTTTCACTAGTGCAAGTTCTCTCAACAATAATAACATAACTAGATCATATAACAATCCCTCAACATGCAACAAAGAGTCACTCCAAAGTCACTAATAGCGGGGAACAAACGAAGAGATTACTGTAGGGTAAGAAACCACCTCAAAGTTATTCATTCCGGTCAATCCATTGGGCTATTCCTATAAGTGTCACAAACAGCCCTAGAGTTCATAGTAAAATCAACCTTAAGACACAAATCAACCAAAACCCTAATGTCACCTAGATACTCCAATGTCACCTCAAGTATCCGTGGGTATGATTATACAATATGCATCACACAATTTCAGATTCATCTATTCAACCAACATAAAGAACTTCAAAGAGTGCCCCAAAGTTTCTACCAGAGAGTCAAGACGAAAACGTGTGACAACCCCTATGCATAAGTTCACAGGGTCACTGAACCCGCAAGTTGATCGCCAAAACATACATCAAGTAGATCACATGAATATCCCATTGTCACCATAGATAAGCACATGCAAGGCATACATCAAGTGTTCTCAAATCCTTCAAGACTAAATCCAATAGGATAACTTCAAAGGGAAAACTCCATCCATTACAAGAGAGTAGAGGGGGAGAAACATCATAAGATCCAACTATAATAGCAACGCTTGCGATACATCAAGATCGTGCCTTATCAAGAACAAGAGAGAGAGAGAGCGAGATCAAACACATAGCTACTTGTACATACCCTCAGCCCCGATGGTGAACTACTCCCTCCTCGTCATGGAGAGCGCCGGGATGATGAAGATGGCCATCGGTGATGGATTCCCCCTCCGCCAGGGTGCCAAAACATGGTCTCAATTGGTTTTTTCATGGCTACAGAGACTTGCGGCGGCGTAACTCCTGATCTAGGTTTCTTTCTGGAAATTTGGGTGTTTATAGGAGGGTTTGCCATCGAGAACAAGTTCGGGGGACCCACGAGAAGTCCATGAGGCACAGGGGCGCGCCCCCCACCCTTGTGGGCCCCACGGGACTCCTCTTCGATAACTTTTTGTTTCAGTATTTTTTATATTTTTTCCAGAAAAAATTTCCATTGATTCTCAGCGCATTCCGAGAACTTTTATTTCTGCACAAAAACAACACCACGGTAGTTGTGCTGAAAACAACGTCAGTCCGGGTTAGTTCTAACCAAAAGCATGTAAAAATATTATAAACATGGCATGAATACATCAAAAATTATAGATATGTTGGAGACGTATCACTAGGTATGTCCTTGGCCGCCCATAGACGGACTATTACGTCCTTCATGGCCAGTTCGGCCACCCTGTGCAGCTAGGACAGCTACTTCAGCTGGTCACTCAGGGGCACTGGAAGCTCTGGCGCAAGGTACTGCGACTAGAACAACTTCCCCGTTGAGCTCCCCTCTTCAGCTCGGAAGAATGCGGCGGCATCTGCATTACTCCTCGGCAGATCCGTGAAGGCACCTGGTGAGCTCCAAACTCGGGTCAGTAAAATATATCTCTTACTAGTATATCTACTTTGCATGAAAAAAAACCTTACCAGCCGCAATCTGCCTCGCCTCTTGGATCTCCTGGCGAGCGCCCTGGGCATCAACCCGGGCTTCCTTCAGGCTCTCAAGAGCTTTGTGAGCTCAGAGGCCTGCTCCAAACTCTTCTGCTCCAAGGACTCGCACCTAGCGATGGCGTCCTTGAGCTCCTGTTCTACCTCCCCCACCCATGCCTCATGTCGTCAGTGGGTGGTTTGCTCCTCCTCTAAATCCTTGGACGCTTTGTCCGCGTCCGCCTTGCTCACCTTCGCCTCCTTCCTGGCTTCGGCGAGGGCGCTCTTGAGGTACTCGACCTTAGCTGCACGAACTATGAGCGTTTTATAACACCCTTAGTCAGTTTAAAATGACTAACATGCACAAATTTTTTGGATATGCTGAAAAGGCACATACCTTGGGATTCGTTAAACCGTTTGTTGATGCGGTCGAGTTCCTCATCGGATAGTGGAAGCTTACGATTGAGCTTGGCAATCTCTGCGGCCTGAGCAGTAGCCGCCAACATAGAAGCTTGTCAAAATAACATATACAATGCATTATATACTTGTTTGTGATCCTCTGTTCGGATTGTTCTAATCCAGACAGAGTCTCAGGGGCTACTGTCTACACATGAGTTCGGCCTAACACATATATGTGTGCAAAAAATAAAAGCTAGTAAAAATATATATTACATTGCTTACCTCAAAGCCTGTCAATAGGCTGTTGAAGGCTTCGGTCAGTCCGCTCTTCGCGGACCGAACCTTTTCCATGACTGCACGCATCAGGGTGCGGTGTTCCTCCATGACGGAGGCATGCTGCAGTGCCTCCTGTAGAGTGTCAGCGGCCTCCGGATTGATAGAGGCCGCCGACAGAGCTCCTGCTCCTCCCGCCCTGTTTCAAAGGGGGATGTTGGTCCGAACCCGGAGCCGTACTGGCCTTTGGGACAGTGTTCGGCGATGGCCTGGACTATTGAGGCCCCCACCCTCAGTGGTCATGGGAGTCGCCGTGCCCCGCTCTACAGCGTCCGAGGTGTTGTCCTCGGGCGCCTTCTGGACGACCTCGTCTGCCCCTCCCCGACCAGGAGATGGCCTTTGGGATGACAGCTCGGTGTCCTCCATGGCAGGGGGACAGAGTGTGTAGGATGGGCCGTCACTCTTCGCCTCTCCAAGGGATAGAGAGTTCTCCTTCGAAGAAGAGGGGATCGGGATCTCGCGTGGAGGGCTGAAAAGCATCAAAGGATTGGACATTATAGAGGCAGATTAAAGCGATAATTGAAACAAGTAAGTTTCTGACACTTATGTTTCGGCAAGGGGCTTCTCCCTTTGGACCCTCTCCGGGCTGTGTTCGGACTGCGAGTCCGGACTGCTCGAAAGGACCACCTGCCCTTTCTCGGCGTCACCCCCTCCAAGTTCTCGGAGGTTGTCCTCTTCCCCCTCCTCGTCTTGAGGGGGGGGGAGTCGCTCTCCACATTTTCTTCCTCCTCCTCCTCCTCCTCCTCTTCGTCCTCGTCTTCCTCATGGGAGGAGATGGGCTCGGTCTCTCCGGACACAGCTTCCGGAGGACCTTTACAGCGGGGCCCGTCCTTGGGCCCTTGCTCTTCTTCTTGGCCTTCTTCTCCGGTGGCTTATAAGGCCCCAGGACCAGCATCTCCTCCAACTGAGGAGTGACTGGGTTTTTTGCCAGCGTAGCTGGACTCTTGATCCGCTCCGACTTTTTGGTCCAACCCTGGAACAAAGGGTGGGTTGATGAATTCGACATAGATCGGATATATATGAACTAGATATATCTTCGGAAATATCGAATACTTACTTGAGAGGACGGATTCGTGGCGTTGAGGTTGATGTCTTCGGTCTCCATGGGCCAGCTGCTCTTTCGCGCCTTGAAAAGCAGCTTCCACATTCCCTCGTGCGTGGTGTCGACGAAGTGTTGTAGTGTCCGTGGCTCCTCAGGCTTGAATCCCACATGGGGGAAGCCCGGCGCTGGCAAGGGAGAATGCGGCGGAAGACCATGATCTAAACCACGTTGGTTAGACCAACGTTCTTCCCCAGCACGTTGGTGATGCGCATTTGCAGCGCCTGCACCTCCGTCTGGGACCCCCAGTCGAGGCCCTTCGTGTTCCAAGAGGTGAGCCTCATGGGGGGTCCGGATCTGAACTCCAGAATGGCTGCCCACTTAGTGCGGCGCGGCTTGGTGATGTAGAACCATTCCTATTGCCAGATCCTCACGGTCTCCACAAAGGCCCCCTTGGGCCATGTGGTGCTCAGTAGCTTGCTAATCATAGCTCCGTCGCAGTCCGCGTGCTGCCCGTCGACCACATTCGGCTTCATGTTGAAGACCTTGAGCCATAGGCTGAAGTGTGTGTGGACGCGAAGGAGAGCCTCACACATGACGATGAACGTCGAGATGTGTAGGAAGGAGTTCGGAGCTAGATCGTGGAAATCTACCCTATAATAGTACATGAGTCCGCGGATGAACGGGTGGAGTGGAAAACGTAACCCTCTAAGGAAGTGGGGAAGGAAGATGGACCGTTCGCCGAGCTCTGGAGTGGGAATGACTTGACCTTCGGGGGAAGCCTAGGCTTGATATCAGCGGTGAGGTACCCCACACTCTAGAGATCTTTTATCTCTTTCTCCATCACGGAGGAGGCCTCCCACTTGCCTTTGGAGCCAGCGCCGGCCATGGTCCTGAGAGATTGGGAGGATGAGGAGATGTGAAGGCGTGGGGGTGAAAGTAAAGATCCATTGCCCTATTATAGGTAGTAAAAATGCCAACCTCCCCCCACTCGTGCCTTGAACCTGGCCTATTCCTTATGAAGGTGTGCGCCGTGAACGGTTGGATTACCCAAATATCATTGATGTACAATCCCGTATTAAGTGGGCATGATCTCTATTTTGATAGTACGTGCCAATGAGGCATGGCCTCAAAACATGGAACGCGGGGTGTGAAAATGGTTCAAAATGCCAGAGGGTCAAGTCTGACGCTTCGTTGAAAATTTTGCCAGTAAAAGACATTGTAGTCATTTTTTATCCTGCCTTCGTAGCTAAGGGTTGTGTCCATTACGAAAAGCCGGATATAATTATTTTTGGAGGAAAGTCGATGTGTATTCTTCAAGGAACCCGCCTTGCATTGCCGAAGACAATCTGAACGCCGAATATATCATCATTGAAGACAAATTCAGGGGCTACTGTGGGAGTCCTGGACTAGGGGGTCCTCGAGCGACCGGTCTATCGATGTGGGCCATACTGATGGGCCATCAGGATACAAGGCAAAAGATCACCTCTCGTGTCTGGTGGGGACTCCCGAATGCGTGGATGGCAAGTATAGGTGTGTGGGCATGTTATTCCTTTCTATAAAACTGACTTTGTACAACCCTAAGCCCCTCCGGTGTCTATATAAACCGGAGGGTAGATCGAAGGCAGGGTCACAACATTGCTAGGCTAGCTATTCTAGGTAGATCAACTCTTGTAACCCCTATACCCTCGAATATAATCAAGCAGGAGTAGGGTTTTACATCCATTAAGAGGGCACGAACCTGGGAAAACACTGTGTCCTTTGTCCATTGTTACCATTGGTCCTCAAACGTACAGCTTTGGTCCCCCTACCCGAGATCTGCCGATTTTGACACCGACACTCAGAAGATGAGATGGAGGAATTTGCAAAGGCCTTCAATGAAATGTTGGAGTCTTCAAAACATCCTCTCCACGAGCACACTGAGCTTTGTCAGCTGGATGCCATCTCACAAATAATGGCTCTGAAGGCTCAATTCAACTTGGGTAGAGAATGCTACGACGCGATGATGACAGTATTTGGACATTTTCTACCCAAAGGCCATTTACTACCTGCAAACCTATACCAGTCAGACAAAATCCTCCATGCTCTTAAGATGCCCTATGAGAAGATACATGCCTCTGAGAATGGATGTGCCTTATTTAGGCTTCAGTATGCGGACTTGAACTATTGTCCCATTTGCAAGTCATCCAGGTATGTTGTGGTAAACAACGGTATGGGTGAGAAAATGTAGACCAAAATTGTTGTTAATGTTCTTTGGTATATGCCAATCGTACCAAGACTTCAACGTATTTTCATGGTCGAAGAGATGGCGAGACAGACGACATGGCACAAAATGGGCAAAAGAACCCAAATAGATGCATATGGGAAGCTGATGATGGTGCACTCATCGGACGGTGAAGCGTGGAAGAGCTTCCATGCATTACATGACAACAAAGCGGTAGATCTGAGGCATCCTCGATCCGCCATCAGCACAGGTGGGTTCAGTGTGTTTGGTCTGACGGCAACCCAATATAGTTGTTGGCCCGTATTTGAGACTCCACTCAATATCCCCCCCTGGAAAGATTATGCAAAGAAACAACATTATCCTAACATTGATAATTCCAGGGCCCAACTATCCGGGGAAGAATATGAATGTGTACATGCAGCCACTGAAGGACGAATTTCACAAAGCCTCGGATGATGGGTTCAAGACATATGTCACCTTTAGCAAAAAGAACTTCATAATGCGTGTCTGGTACATGTACTCGACACATGACTTGTCGGCGTATGCGCTATTCGTTGGCTCGTATGTGCATGGAAGTTTGATGTGCCCCACATGAAAGGGAGCTCTTCAGTTTCATTGGCTTTAGGCCAGTCGCAAGTTTTCTTGCTTCGACCTGCATAGACCGTTCCCGCATCCTCGGCATAAGTTCAGGAAAGACAAGCAGAACTTCATCAATGGTAGAGTTGTCAAAAACTCTGCACCACCTCCATTGATAGGACAAGAGATCCTGGATCAGTTAAAAACTCTCGAGCCAGATCCAGATCGTCCAGGGTATTTCAAGGGGTATAATTCGCAACACGTCTGGACTCACAAGACATGCTTGTGGGATCTGCCTTACTTCAAAGACCTCCTTTGCCCACACAACATCGACGTGATGCACACTGAGAAAAATAGCACCGAGGCACTTTTTGGTACATTGTTCGGCATAGATGGGAAGTCAAAGGATAATCCTAAGGCAAGAGCCAAGCAGGAGGTGCTATGTCATATACCATTACAAAACATGCAACCACCGAAAGGAAAGAAGAACTGGACAAAGCCAAAGGCATGGTTCAATCTTGGAAGGCCAAGTATGAGGGAAATTATCTTGTGGGTGCAAAAGCAGATGATGTTCCCCGATGGGTATGCAGCGAATCTAAAGAGGGGAGCGAGTCTTGAAAAATTGAAGATATTTGGTCTCAAGAGTCGTGATTGGCACATATGGATTGAGCGGCTAATGTCGGTGATCTTGCGTGGCTTCATCCCTGAGGATGAATGGCTAGCACTGGCAAAGTTGAGCTATTTCTTCCGTGTTGTTTGTGCAAAAGAACTATTGCCTGACCTGGTAGAAGAAATGGAAGAGTTGGCGCCGGAGTTGATCTGCAAGTTAGAGAAGATATTTCTGCCGGGCTTCTTCAATCCAATACAACACTTGATTTTGCATCTCCCAACCAGGCAAGATTGGGGGGGCCCGCGCAAAATTATTGGTGCTACACAACTGACAGGATGCAGAATATGCTTCGAGCAAAATGTAAAAATAAACATAGAATTGAAGCATCGATGGCTGAGGCATTCATTACTGAGTAGGCTGCAAACTTCGTGACGGCACACTACGAAGCCAAAAATGATCATTTGCATAATCTGAAGCCTCGGTACAATGCTGGTGACACTAAAAAGGGTGGATCCAACCTCAGCCTATTCAAAGGGATTTTGCACCAGCCAGTGCTTCTAATTCCTTAACATTGGATGTCGAAGAATGGCGGACCATTTTGTTGTATAGCTTCAACAACCTAACAGAAGTGCGGCCGTACATCGAGTAAGTTCTCGGTTCATTGTTTCGCAACTTCTAATTCCTTTGAACTGCTCTTATTCCTGGATAAATTTGATACACTCGATACGTCGCCAAATTCTCGTATGGAGCGGTGATCCAAAAGGATTCTGTCGGAGAGTATGAGCTTCTGGCAAAGCATGGAGGCGACTATCTCGGTTTCATCTCTTGGTTCAAACAAAAGGTAATTTCCATTACACCATTTTGTTTCTTCGTCTAATTTGTGGCTAATGCAACAGCCTCTTTCGTATTAAACTTGTAGGCTAATTCAGAGTTTATGGACGCCGAATTGAGACAAGTCGCTAATGGTTTTGACTTTAAGGTCCGTTCATTTGACAAATATGACATCAACAGGTACCGCTTTCGTACCTATGGCAAAGAGCTATCTATGGCC
Organism: Triticum aestivum; assembly: GCF_018294505.1. Lineage (NCBI taxonomy): Eukaryota > Viridiplantae > Streptophyta > Magnoliopsida > Poales > Poaceae > Triticum > Triticum aestivum. The sequence goes on from NC_057804.1 coordinate 492,078,890, forward strand.
GACCGAAAGTCTACAAATTTTTGTGTCTCTGCTATCGGCGAAGGAGATACCGAGTATTATGGAAGAGTTGAAGCAATTTATGAACTTCAATTCTATGGTGCAAACCCACCAAACGTCGTAGTCTTCAAATGTTATTTGTTCGAGCCGAAGGAGACTAGAAGGACTCATGAATATATAGGGCTAGTGGAAATCAAACAAAGCACCCATTTGGATGTTCCTGATGTCTATATTATGGCTCAACAGGCAACACAAGTTTTCTATCTACCGTGGGCCTGTCAAAGTGATCCAAATCTCAATGGTTGGGATGTCTTTATGAAGTGCAGCCACGTGTTAGACCACCTCCCCACAATGAAGAGTATTATGGACCTCACATTAACCCTGACACATATGAAGGAAAATTCTTCCAAGAAACACGTCTTTCCAAAAAACGTTTCAAGAAACGCTCTATTTCACCCCAAAACATTGAAGTAGACAACAATAGTGAACCCGAATTCACCCCTCAGCTGGAACAAGAAGAGCCTGAACTAGAAGAGGTTACTGCTGCAGATGACCTGTCAATGCTTGATCGATTACGTAAAGGTGGCCTTCCACATGATGATGCATTTATTAATGATGATGATGAGCACGTCATTACTAATAGTGATGATGATGATGCATTTATCGATCCTGAAGCATTTATTGAACCCAACAATCCAGATTATTATCAGATATTCAATTTTTTATGTTGTACATGATTTATATAGTTAAATGTATGATTGTATTATTTATATAGTTACTTGTATAATTTTCTTACTTTGTATGATTGTTTGTTATACATAGTGCCATGGTCTTGATATCCGTCCCCGTCGGCCCTCGCCCGCTTTATGATTTGGATGTGGTAAATTCTCTTTTATAATTATTTGTTGCATTTCGCATTTATGACAATTATGGCCATCAAGTTGTCATAGAGATATTTTAATCTAGGAGGTTTGTCAACCGGAATTTGCAACCGACCCTCTTGTCGAGAAGCTAAATTTAGTTGAAAAAGAAAATGAGTATTTGAAATAAAAAATTGAAAGAATTGAAGCAGAGAAGATGAAAGTGGAGTTGTATGTTGCCGATGTCGTCGATGATCAGAAGATGAAGATGAATGCAATGCACTTGAAGATGGATGCAATGCGCTTGAAGATTAAGAAGATTATAAAATATGCCATTGATAATGAGGCTTGGTATCATTATTCCCTTGGATCAATTGTTACCTTAGTTGCGATCTTCATCGCATTTTTTGTGATGAGGGTAAGTTTTCTCTAGTGTTTTGCTTAATAAATGCATACTTAGCTCACTTTCCTCCTAAATGGCATAATTACCTGAGTTACACAAAAAATGAGCTATACTTAGCTTCTTCAGTCCATTTATGACATACTTAGCATACTTAGATCAAAAAGGACATGATAATCTTTGCTACTCCAAAATGATATAGACTTAGCCTATTTTCCTTGAAAATGACATAATAACCTTATTAAGCTCCAAAATGACCTAGTTACCTAGCTTAGCTCTAAAATGACCTACACTTAGCATTTTTACCTAGCTTAGCAATAAAATGGCATTTTTACCTACCTTAGTTAGAAGAAGAAGAAGATAAATAAGAGGAGAGGAGAAAAAGAAAGAGAAGGAAAAAATCTTCTTCTTCTTCTTCTTCTTCTTCTTCTTCTTCTTCTTCTAACTTTCTTCTTTCCCAATTTGTAGATTTGCTTTAGATGAGGAAGCTTGCGTTGACGGAGTCTACTCTTCTCTTTATGCTTCCTTCTTGTTTTGATTTTGTAGGATGAACAATGTGAAACTTTCTACCTATATATGTATGTATGGATGAAACCATTGTATGCTTGTTGTTGGATATGTTGGCTAGCTATATATGTTGCATATGGACTTTTGGTTTGCTATGTATATGTGTTGGATGATCATATCCATATGGCAGGGATATGATTTGGTATGTATATGTGTTGGTATGCTTGTCGAAAGTATTTTCATATGTGTGTGTGTGTGTGTGTGTCTATGAAATTGAATGAATTAAGAAAAAAATAGAAAAAACAGGGGCTATACAGGCTCTTTGCCATCTGCTGGTAGACGGAAAAGAGCTTTGCCATCAGCCAACAAACGGCAAATATGCCACGTGTCAGCTACCTGTGCAACATGGAGGCAATGGGCTGGCTTATATGGTTGCTTTGTCGTCTGCTAGCAGACATCAAAGACCTTTGCATCTTTGCCGTCGGCTAGCGGACGACAAAGATCTTTGCATCTTTGTCGTTTGCTGGTGGACGGCATTGTAGGACACGTGTCAGCTACCTAGGGCACATTGGAGCTGGCCTAAGCTGCCGTACATGCCCTCTGCCGTTTGTTGGCAGACGGCAAAGACCTTTGCATCTTTGTCGTCCGCCAGCAGACGGCAAAGAGCCCTTTGCTGTAGCCTGTTTAGCCGGACATTTTGCCGTCCGCTGGCTGACGGCAAAGGTCTTTGCTGTTTTCCAGGCATGCCTTTGCCGTCAGCCATGGCAGACGGCAAAGTTCCTGATTCCTATAGTGAATAGTGATTGTCGAAATTTTTCCAATGGAATTGATACTATTCACTTGAGGTTGTTTCTTTGGAAAGTGTATAGTATGATCATTACCATTGACATGAAAAGTGACATTGCGTTTGTGCAATCAATAACAGCCCCTACGGTATTCAAAAAGGGTCTACCAAGGATGATCGACATCCGTCATCCTCGGGTATATCAAGAATAACAAAGTCTGTTAAGATAGTAACATTTGCAACTATGACAGGCACATCGTCACAACTAACGATGGGTATAGCAGTTGATTTATCAGCCATTTGCAAGGAGATTTTGGTTGGTGTCAACTTATTTAAATCAAGTCATCGATACAAAGAGAAAGGCATAACACTAACACAGGCTACTAGATCACATAAAGCTGTTTTAACATAGTTTCTTTTAATGGATCATGGTATAGGTTGTATTCCTGGGTCTCCTAGTTTCTTTGGTATTCCACCCTTAAATGAATAATGTCGGGGAAACTGATCCTCGAACACCTATGGGGCCGGCGGACCGGGCCCCTTTCGGTTCGGAGGGGGGCGGAGATCGCACGAAGAGCAGATCGAGGCGAGGCACACGAGCAGTTTACCCAGCTTCGGAGCTCTCCGGAGAGATAACACTCCTACTGCTGCTTGTCTGGTTGTATTATCTGGTGTTCTTGCTCTCCAAAGCGAGAGTGTGATGTTCTCTGGGCTATGGATGGATCGCAGCAAACTGTCTGAGGCTACGAACCTATGAGCCGAACCCCCTCTACGTTGCGCATGGGCCTCCTTTTATACGCTAAAGGGGTCACCGACAGGTGGCAACGCAGAGGAGGGTAAAAACGTAAAAAGCGAGGTAGTTGATACAGTTGCTTGTACAGTGCATCCTACCTAACCCTGACGGCAGGGGACAAGGGCATTAAATGCCCGTCTGAGTCGCCCGAACAGTGCAGAAAAGGACCGTTAGGGGCGCCACCGTTCGCCACGATGGCGATCTTGTCGGCTTCGCATGCCACTGCGCACCGCTGGCTGCACCTCCTCCCGCCACGCACGCCCGGAGAGGCCCCCAGAGCGACACGTTGGTGGATGCGCTGGAGCGTGGACGCGGAGTGGCCGCCTGCCGCGGCAAGCGCCTGGCCGCTGTTGTTATCTTGTCGGGTCCGGAAGCTTGTCGCTCACCGGGCTTCGAGGTACCTTGGTTTGTCTTCCCGGCAAGCTACTCTTGCCGGGGCCTTGTTGCCTTGCCGGAGCGCGTGGCACGTCGTGGCAAGTTCATTGGAGCGCCTTGGTTGGCCTTCCCGGCAAGCTCCTCTTGCCGTTGTCTTGTTTCCTTAGCCTAAGTAATTTGTTCTTGGATGGCTCCAAGGGAACCTTGGGGGGGGGGACCTTGGCGATCACCCGGCAAGCCTTTGCCGCGGGGTGCTGCAACTGCCCGTGCACAAGTTCGGGGTACTAGGGTACCCCTAATCTAGTACACCGACAGGAGCCCCCGGGCCTGGGCCAGACACGGTGCCGAGCGCTGTTGGGCCAGGCCCAAGACAGGGCACGGGCACACGCGGGCTGGGCCACGCCAAATCTTGTTCCGTATCCACCGCACTCTCCCATAACGGCATGCGTTGATTGCGGCATTGTGGGAGAGATCGTGGGTGGTTGTTTAAGCAGAAGGCCGACATTTCCGCCCCGTCCCTCTTTATAAGCAGAGGAAACAGGGGCAGTTCGTTCCCCCTCGCTGCTTGCTGCTACTCCTTCTTCACAAACTCTGCCGCTCCCCTCTTCTTCTCGAAGCCGAGAGAGCAGCGCTCCGCCCCCCCCATTGCCACCAGCATCACCACGCCGTCGACCTTCTCCACCACCTCCGCCATGGCCCCGAAAGCCGACAAGGGAAAGGGCATGAAGTCGGCCGAGGTGCAGCGGCTCGCGGCGCTGCGGAAGGAGCGGGCGATCTTCACCCCCCAGCTCGGAGTGCAGGAGCTGAGGGAGTACTTCTACCTCTTTTGGGCGACGGAGACGCGTGCGCATCCGCGCACGAGGGTACTCCCGGCCTGCTGCCTCGGAGTCGGCTCCAAATGGGTACCCGTTCTTCCCGCTATTCTTCTACTGCGGGCTCTGCCCGCCCTTCTCGGAATTCTTTTGTGACATTATGAACACGTATGGCTTCCGCCTCCTTGACTTCACCCCCAATGCTGTCTTGACCATGGCAGTTTTCGCACACTTGTGCGAAAACTTTGTCGGAGTCCACCCTAGTGTAGCCCTTTTCCGCCACTTCTTCATACCTCGGGTAGAGAGAGGAGAGCCGCTTGCCGGAGGGATTGCCTGGGTCTTGAGAGTCGGCAAGAAAGATGCGTACTTGGAGGGTGAGCTCCGCAGCAAGTGGGAGGAGTGGAGAGCGGAGTGGTGTTGGATCGTCGAGGAGGATCCGCAGCCCTTCACCGCCGTGCGCCAAACTCCAATAGTGCGCGGCAATGACTGGAGCAACGTGGCCCCGGAAGACGAGAGGCTGAAGATCGCCATCACTAGGATTCTTCGCCTCAGGCTTGCCGGGCTCACCGTAGGTGCTGTCGGGGCAGATTTCCTCCGCCGCCGCATTGCCCCCCTGCAGGAGAGGAGGAGGCCCGCCTGGGAATTTAAGAATTCGGCGGACATCATGAGGCTGCGGCCGGGCCTCAACTACAACTTCACTGTCTTGGAGTTGGATGCAATGCTCTTGGAGTTATTCAAACGCGACCCCCAGCATCCATTCACACTGCCGAGGGGTGTAGTTCCTTTGTGCAATAACTCTTCGCTTGATCGGATCCGCACCATGATGCCGTTGTGCGATTCACACGGCATCGTCCCCACTTGGCAAGAGCCTGCGGACGACGTTGTGCGAGCGTTCTTCGACACCTTGGAGGAGTTGCCGGTCCGCGCTGATGAGCAGAAGAGCCTCACTCGTGACACCACCGACGAGGAGCTGCAGCTTATCGCTACCAGGGCGGAAGAGGCTGCGGCCGCAGCTGCTGCGGGTGTGTTTGGGTTCACTGTGGAGGAGGCGGAGGCTGCAGAGGCGGCAAACCTTGCCGAACGCGCGGAGTTCATGGGCGAGGCGGAGCCTGCCGGTTCTGAAGCTGAGTCGAGCGAGGCCGGCGAGGAGGAGGCTGAACCTTCAGAGAGCTTGCCGCAGGCGGAGCCCCCGGCCCCGCCAAGGAGGCGCCTTCGCAGGGCCGGGGACGCAGCAGGGCGGCAGCCGGCTCCACAGCCACCGAGCCGCGCGACGCGCTCTACCGCGGCAAGTAATGTTGCCGCGGGAGCGCCTCACGCAACAGCGACAACTGGAGCGGGACCTTCCCGGGCCACCGCCGCCGCCCCTGCCAAGCGGGCAAGGGATCCTACTCCTCCACCTCGCCGCACTGGAGGAGGGCCGGATTTCGATCTTTCCGCGCTCAGCTCCGATGAGGAGGAAGAAGAGTGAGTTTCTTTGGCACCCTTATAGTCCTTCAATCTTGCTGTTTATATCTTGTATCTGACTTGCTCCAATCTGGACTTTTTTCTTTTCAGAACACTGGCCCGGAGAGCGGCGAAGAGGGCCAAGGCCGCGGTGATCGTCATCGAGGATGACCCCGTCGCGTCGGCGGGAGGTGGGTCAGAGACCATCTTGACGGACCCGGCAATCACTCCTCGTAGCAGCCCCCAGCGCAGCCCCCAGCGTAAGTTCATAGCTTAGCCTTCTGCTGTCGGGCGCGCTTGAGTGCTTTTTCCTTTGTTGATATCTTGCTTGTTGACTTGTGCAGGAGCAGAGCAGCCTCATCAGGAGTGCCCGGAGGCTAGTCCCGAAGTGCCACCTGCTTCGACTGTGCCGCCAAGGGAGGAGTCCCCGGCAAGGGAGCGCTCTCCGGCAAGGGGGGACTCTCCGGCAAGGGACGGCACTGCTGATCCTGCGGCGACCGAGGCCGCTACTGAAGATCTCGGCGCAGGTAATCCACTTGCCCAAAAACTTTCCCTTGGGTTCTGCTTCTTTCGTTTTTCCTTTCTTGGATTTTTTGATTGATTTCCCTCCCTTCTTCGTTCTTCAGACCCATCTTCGGATGAGCCAATGGAGACAGGGGGCGCCGGCGAGGAAGGTGCCGGTGCTGATGTGACCGCCAGCGAGGAGGCCGCCGGGGCTGCTGCTGCGGAAGACGGCGAGGGGTCGGGCGATCGCACTGACGACCCTGAGGCCGCAGGAGCGTCGGGCGCTGCACCGACCGCCGAACCCTCTGCCGCTTCTGCGGAGCCGGGCTCCGAGGAGCCCCAGCCCGGCGCCTACTTGCAGGCCAGTGACAACATTTCATCAAGCTACCCTGGGCGTCGAGCTCCAGGGCGCCAGTCGAGGGGGAGACTTTTGACGGGGAGGTGCTCGCCTCTGCTGGGCTGTCATTGGTTGACGCACCCGGCAGCAGCAGTGGCGAGCTTGAGGAGGAGCAGCTGCTGCGGAAGCTGCTGTCACTCTACCGCACCCGGCAAGCCAAGCTGGCTTCCCGGGAAGCGCTTGTCGCGAAGGCGGGAGTTGACATGGAGAAGCATGCGGAAGAGCACCAGAGCCAAAATCAAGAAGCTCTCCGGTCCCTGGCGTAGGAGCGTGAGCGAGTTGACGAAGAGCGCACGGCCTTTCTTCTCGAGAAAGCCGGGGCTGAGGAGGAACAAAGGCTTGCTGCCGAGAAGCAATCCGCGCGGGAAGGCGAGCTAGTGCAGCGGAAGGCCCACCTCGACAGCTATGAGGTAGAGCTCGCCGAGCGCGAGCGAGCACTTGGCGGGGCGCTCAAGGAGGCAAAGGATGCCGCGGCAACTGCAGAGGCCGCCAAGAGGGAACTAGAGGAGAAGGTGGCGCGGCTGGAGGCCGAAATTGGGAAGAGTGGCGAGGAGCTTGCCGCGCTCAAGCGTGAGCGCGAGAAGGATGCTGCCGCCCATGGTGAGCTGCAAGGCCTTCTCGCTGAGAGGGGCAAGGAGCTCAGCGCCGCCAGGGATTCCAAGGCAGACCTGGAGCTGAAGCTGGCCACGCTGACGCAGACGCTGGAGGCCGCCAAGGAGCGGGAGAAGACCTTGGCGGAGAAGGTCAAGGCTGATGCGGCGCTGCTGGAGAGCATTGCAGTCACCCAGAACTCCTTCAGAGACACAGTGGAGCACTGGACCGAGGGTCTGGTGAACACCGCCGCCGTCATCAACGAGGAGCTGGCGCAGCTGGGGATGGAGGACTTTGGGTATCCTTCCGACGAGAGCCTTCAACCCAGCGCCAAGCTCAGTCTATTCTTCAAGGGCGTGGCGACGGCACTCCAGCGGCTCCGGGAGAGGATCCCGAAGCAGCTGGCCGACGAGTCACGCAAAATCTGCGCTGGGGTTCTCCAGATGTGCTGATGAAGGTGGCCTTCCGCAACCCAGGCCTCAGCTTCACCAACGTCTTCCGATCCTTGCCGCCTGACGCCGATCGGGACGCACTCAAGGCCCTTGTCGCACCCATTGTGGACAAGGTGAGCGAGATCAAGCGAGTCGGGGGCGGGCGCGTAGATTAGGCCGCTCATTTCTTCTTTTCCCTTGTCGCTTTTCTGTTATTTGCTTCCCGGTAAGGCAAGTCTTCGCTTGAACGACGCCTGGCTCATACCACAATCTTCTCCTTTCCCCCCGGCAAACTTGTGTGCGGGAGAACCTTCCTTTCCTTTAAAAGAAAAAGAAAGAAGAGAAAATAATAATATGGAGCTCTTCGGCTCGTTACTGCTTACCGGATGTAGGTGCTGCACAAAGTGTCAGATAATTGCATGCAAGAAAGGAACTAAAGCATGAAATGGACAAGCTGTGCAGAGCACATGGGGTTTTACTTATGCACGGGGTCTGCGCCCGGCTTTGTACAAAGGATTACATGCAACAGCGGCAAGACTTGTACAAAAAGGTGGTTGCTGGAACGGGTTCCGGCAACCGCGCCTTATGGGAAAAACTTACGAAGATGTTCTATGTTCCAGGAGCTGCTCACTGGAATGCCATCTTCGATCTCAAGGCGGACAGCGCCAGGCCTTGTGACTCGTCTCACCCGATAAGGGCCTTCCCACTTTGGCGTCAACTTGTTGGAATTCTTGGCGGACTGAACGCACCAAAGAACAAGGTCGCCTTCCTCGAAGCTTCTGGCTTTAACTTTGCGGCTATGATAGCGGCGCAAAGCTTGCTGGTATCGAGCAGCTCGTACAGCAGCCTGAAGACGATCTTCCTCAAGGAGCAGCGCGTCGTCTTGCCGCAGCTGTTCTTGCTCAAGCTCATCATAAGCGAGCACTCGAGGTGATCCATATACGAGTTCCGTGAGGAGAACTGCCTCTGCTCCATAGACTAGAGCGAAAGGTGTCTGGCCAGTGGCTCGATTTGGCGTCGTTCTGATCGACCAAAGAACCACCGGCAGCTCCTCGATCCAGTTCCTTCCGCACCTGTGCATCCTGTCGAAAGTTCTGGTGTTGAGTCCATGCAACACTTCAGCATTTGCCCTCTCTGCTTGACCGTTGCTTCTCGGATGAGAAACAGAAGTGAAGCAGACCTTGGCGCCAAGGTCTTGGACGTACTGCATGAAGGTGCGGCTCGTGAACTGCGTACCGTTGTCGGTGATGATCCTGTTAGGGATCCCGAAACGGCAAACAATTGACCTGAAGAACTTGACTGCTGACTGTGCTGTCACCTTCCTCACTGGCTGCACTTCCGGCCACTTTGTGAACTTGCTGATTGCGACATACAAGTACTCAAAGCCCCCGACAGCTCGGGGGAAGGGGCCGAGGATATCGAGCCCCCAGACCGAAAATGGCCAGGATAAAGGGATTGTCTAGAGAGCTTGAGCTGGCTGGTGTATCTGTTTGGAGTGGAACTGGCACGCTTCACACTTGGTTACTTGTGCAGTTGCATCCTGGAGGGCTGTCGGCCAAAAGAAACCTTGCCGGAAAGCTTTGCCGGCAAGTGCTCTTGCGCCTATGTGGTGGCCACATATGCCTCCATGTATCTCTGCCAACAGCTTTTGTCCATCTTCCCGGCGAATACACTTCAATTTCACACCGTTGAGTCTTCTTCTGTACATTATGCTATCGACAAACTAGTACATACTTGACTGCCGGGCTACTCTTTCTGCTTCTTCTTGCTCTTCGGGAAGTTCTCCTGTCTGATGGAAATGGACAATCTGCTGTGCCCATGTTGGAGCTTGTGGCTCGACAACAAGGACTAAAGGCACATCTGCTGCTGCGGGAACATCTGCTTCTATGGCAAGGACTTGCGGCCCTGCCGGAGCTTGATGTTCCCCGGCAAGCTTGCCAAAGCAAAACTTGTCGGGAGCGTCTGCTTCAACGGAACAAACCATAAGGCTTGCCGGAGCAGACTGCCCCTCAGCATCTGTGGTGTTGATCTTGGGGACTTTCTTGGCGGCGGCTTCGGGGAGCTCTGCTGGAAAGTAGTCACAAGAAACCAACTTCCTCTTTTTGCTTTGTCCAGTTGATGGTGTTACGGATGGTTGAGTCAACTTAAGCACAAAGATCCCTGGTTCCACAGGTAACTTTAGTGCGGCGCACTTTGACAGGCCATCAGCAATATCATTCTAAGCTCTTGGGATATGCTCCATTTGTAGGCCATCAAAGTGCTCCTCTAGTTTCCTCACTTCATCGACATACGCTTCCATCAACGGACTCTGGTAGTTCTTGTTCACTTGTCGGACGACAAGCTATGAGTCACCCCTGACAATGAGCTTCTTAATCCCAAGGTCTGCTGCGATTCTGAGACCGGCAAGCAATCCTACATACTCTGCAGTATTGTTGGTTGCTTGCTCTTTGGGAAAGTGCATCTGGACTACGTACTTGAGGTGCTCTCCGGTGGGTGCGACAAGGAGCACACCTGCACCGGCGCCTTGCAGCGAGAAGGCTCCATCGAAGTACATCAGCCACTCTTTGCTTGCCTCTTTGACGGGGATGCTCGTTTCTGGAATTTCTTCATCTGGGGTTGGCATCCACTCTGCTATGAACTCTGCCAATGCTCTGCTTTGGATAGTTGAGGTGCTCTCAAACTTGAGGCCAAAGCTTGACAGTTCCAGCGCCCACTCGACAATCCTGCCTGTTGCTTCTGGATTTTGCAGTATCCTCTTCAGCGGAAAGCGAGTGACGACTGTGATCTCATGTGCTTGGAAGTAATGGCGCAGCTTTCTCGAGGCCATGAGGAGGCCGAACAGCAACTTCTGCACACCAGAGTACCTTGATCTAGCCCCCTGCAGAAGGGAACTGACAAAGTAAACTGGGCGCTGCACCATTCTCCTTGGCATCTTATCGTGCTCCTGCACAAACCCATGCTTGTCGGGACCAGAGCTTGTCGGCGAAGCCCCCTGCTTGTCGCTGGATGGATCTGCCGTGGTTGCTGGCACATCATCCGCCTCCCTCTCCGCCACTAACGCAGCACTAACCACTTGATTGGTTGCCGCTATATACAGCAGCAACTTTTCTTGCGGCTTAGGTGCGACAAGTGTTGGAGTGGAGGACAAGTATCTCTTCAAGTCCTGCAGCGCAGCCTCCGCTTCCGGAGTCCATTTCGTTGGACCTGCCTTTTTCAAAATTTTGAAAAATGGCAGGGCGCGCTCGGCAGATCTAGAGATAAACCTGCTGAGAGCAGCCACGCAACCGGCAAGCCTTCATACATCCTTGACGCGCTTTGGTGCTTCGATCTGCTCGATGGCTTTGATCTTGTCGGGATTGGCTTCAATTCCTCGCTGAGACACGAAGAACCCGAGAAGCTTGCCGGAAGGGACTCCAAACACGCACTTCTCGGGGTTAAGCTTGAGGTTGATCTTGCGCAGGTTTGCAAATGTCTCATCTAAATCTTGAATCAAGGTCGCTTTGTCCTTGCTCTTGACCACTATGTCATCCATGTAAACTTCTACATTTCTGTGTATTTGTGGCTCAAAAGCATGGTGAACTACCCTTGCAAATGTTGAACCAGCATTCTTCAAACCGAAAGGCATCCGTACGAAGCAGTACGTGCCACACGGGGTGATAAATGCGGTTTTCTCTTCATCTTCTTCTGCCATGAAGATCTGATGATATCCTGAGTATGCATCAAGAAATGAAAGCAAATCACATCCGGCTATGGAGTCAACAATCTGGTCAATACGCGGCAAGGGAAATGGGTCTTTGGGACAAGCTTTATTAACATCAGTGAAGTCAATACAAAGTCTCCATTTCCCGTTAGCCTTGCGCACAACAACAGGATTGGCCAACCACGTGGGATGGAGTACTCCTCTGACAAGGCCTGCTGCTTCCAACTTCTTGATTTCTTCTGCGATGAATTCTTGGCGCTCTACTGCCTGCTTCCTGACTCTCTGCTTGAAGGGCCGCGCATGAGGACAGACGGCAAGGTGGTGCTCAATCAGTTTCCTGGGAACACCGGGGATATCAGACGGTTGCCACGCAAACACGTCGACATTCGCCCGCAGGAAAGCAACGAGCGCGCTTTCCTATTTGAGGTCAAGAGTGGCACTGATGGTGAAGGTACCACCAGTGCCATCCTCTTTGGCGGACACCTTATTAGTCGCAGGTGGAGCTGCCATCGCCTTCTTGCACTTGCCGGTGGAGCTCGATGGTACGTCCTCGACGGTAGCGCAGCACTCCGGAGAGGTGCGCTTGCCGGAGTGGGCATCAGAGCTCTTGCCGGACTTGGTCTTCTTCTTCCCCCCGGGAGCTTCAGCGGCAAGTGTCTTTCGTTCTGCTGCAGCTGCTGCTTCCCGGTAAATCTTGTCGGCACAAATAAGAGCATCCTTCTTGTCGCCAGGGACAGAGATGACACTTATTGGGCCTGGCATTTTCAGTACGTTGTACGCATAGTGAGAGGCTGCCATGAACTTGGCGAGTGCCGGACGGCCAAGGATTCCATTGTAAGGTAATGGAAAGTCAGCAACGTCAAACGTGACCCTCTCAGTCCTGAAGTTCAGCTCACTGCCAAATGTTACCGGCAATGTGATCTTTCCCTTTGGCTTGCTCCTTCCCGGGTTGATTCCTTGAAACGTGCCGGTCTCTTCGAGCTCGCTGTCCGGGATCTGGAGCTTCTGGAGCACTGTGGAGGAGATCAGATTCAAGCCGGCCCCGCCGTCAACTAGCATCTTAGTGACCTTGAGGTTGCGAATTGTTGGTGAAACCAACATCGGCAAGCACCCGACCGCAGTTATGCGATCTGGGTGGTCCTCAATATCAAAGATGATAGGCGTGCTAGACCATTTCAGAGGCCTGCGTGACTCGACGGGTGGTTCTGCTGCATTAACCTCCCGCATCCACTGCTTGAGCTGGCGGTGCGAGGCATGCAGAGAAGCACCACCATCAACGGACAGGACCTCTGTAGCTTTCTAGAACTCCTGCTCATCGGTCTCCTCATCATCCATATCTTCATCATCGCCGTCATCTTCATCCTTGTCGCGGCCGCGAGGAGGTCTGTCTCCTTGCCGCTGCTTGGCCTTGCCGCGGCGTCCTCCTCGGCCGGGACGTTTCTTGCCGGATCCACCAGCTCCTTCCTGGGCCTTCTCCTTGTCACGCCGCTCGTATTTAGCTTTCTGTTGCTCAACAAGCTGCTAGACCCTTTTGCAGTTCTGAAGATCATGGCCCTTGGTGCGGTGAATCTTGCAATACTGCTTGTTGGTGCCGTCCTGCTTGTCGGCGACCGCCACCTCCGCGGCAACCTCCTTGCCGGAGTCACCAGCTTTGGCTTCCTTGGCGCCGCCACCGTTGCCGGACTGCTCAACAACTAGCACTTCTTTGCCTTTCCTCCTTCTGTTGTTCCGCCGCCGGTTTTTCCTTGTCGGGGCGGCATCTTCGCTGTCAGATCCTCCCGCTCCTATATTTTCTCCGGGGAGTCTCCTCCCTTCCTTAGCACGCGTGCACTTATCGGCCAATGCATATAACTCACTGACGTCCCTGATCTTGCACATCGCCATTTCCTCCCGCATCCTGCGGTTCCGCACGTTCTGATGGAACGCGCTGATCACCGCGGCAGGGTGGACGTCTGGGATGTTGTGCTTCATGCTACTGAATCTCTGCATGTACTTGCGCAGGGGCTCTCCTTCCTTCTGGGCGAGCAAATGAAGATCACTCTCCTGGCCATGAGGCCTGTGTCCGCCGGTAAAGGCGCCGACAAACTGATGGCACAGATCAGCCCAAGAGGATATGGAGTTGTCCGGCAAGTGCATGAGCCAGGACCTGACATTGGGCTTGAGCACCAGCGGGAAGTAGTTGGCAAGGATCTTGTCATCTCGTCCCCTGGCAGCTTGCACCGCAATGGTGTAGATGCTGAGGAACTCTGACGGATGCGTCTTGCCGTCGTACTTCTCCGGTACGTCTGGCTTGAAGTTCTTTGTACTGGGCCACTGGACTTGCCGCAGCTCATGAGTGAACGCAGGACAACCTACCGCGTACGGCAGATCGCCTGGTTCCTCTGGCGCATGCATGTCAACAGAGGGCCCAGCGCGCTTGTCGGATTGACGTCGCGCTTCTCTTCGGCGCTCGATGCGGGTTCGAGCGTCTTCTTGTTGTCGATCATGAAGAACTTGGCGCTGATCGCGACGAGCTCGTGGATCCGACGATGCAGTGGAGTCGCTGTCGAGGTGTATCCGACGAGTCGGCGATCTTGGCCTTCGGGGCGGTGATTGCATGGTAGTTGCACCTCCGCCCGTTTTGTCTGACATCGGAGGGTAATCTAGGAAAAGTTGAGCTCGCGCCAAAGCTTCTGCTGGGGTAGTGGGTGGCAGTGGCGGACGGCGCGAGGAGCGGGACGTGCTCGAACTTCTAACTATGTTAGAAGGAGCAGTATCCCGTCCAGGCGACCGTGCCCCGCTCGTGCCAGCATGCTGGCATGCATGCTGGTCTTGAGCGCCCCGAGATCCACCAGCTTGGCCTTGGTCTATCATGCGCATGGTGCTGCGAGCGCCATTGTGCTGCTGATCTTGCGCCTCCTGAGAGTGGCGCGGAACATGTACAGTCGTCGAGGTTTCTGCAGCCTTGTCCTTGGACTTGGCAGCACTGTGAGCACCCTCATCGACGGCTGTTCTTCCGCCGGCGTCCAGTCCACCACCCGTTTGCTCCAACGGTGGCGGAAATGACGTGGACGGAGCGGCTGCTGCCGAAGTCTTCTTCTTCGGTGGCATGTTGATGAAGGGAATGAAGATCTAGCTCGTGTGAACACCGGATCAGGTTCACACAATCTCGACGCCCCCTACCTGGCGCGCCAAAGATGTCGGGGAAACTGATCCTCGAACACCTATGGGGCCGGCGGACCGGGCACCTTTCGGTTCGGAGGGGGGCGGAAATCGCATGAAGAGCAGATCGAGGCGAGGCACACGAGCAGTTTACCCAGCTTCGGAGCTCTCCGGAGAGATAACACTCCTACTGCTGCTTGTCTGGTTGTATTATCTGGTGTTCTTGCTCTCCAAAGCGAGAGTGTGATGTTCTCTGGGCTACGGATGGATCACAGCAAACTGTCTAAGGCTACGAACCTATGAGTCGAACCCCCTCTACGTTGCGCATGGGCCTCCTTTTATACGCTAAAGGGGTCACCGACAGGTGGCAACGCAGAGGAGGGTAAAAACGTAAAAAGCGAGGTAGTTGATACAGTTGCTTGTACAGTGCATCCTACCTAACCCTGACGGCAGGGGACAAGGGCATTAAATGCCCGTCTGAGTCGCTCGAACAGTGCAGAAAAGGACCGTTAGGGGCACCACCGTTCGCCACGATGGCGATCTTGTCAGCTTCGCATGCCACTGCGCAACGCTGGCTGCACAGCCTCCCGCCACGCACGCCCGGAGAGGCCCCCAGAGCGACACGTTGGTGGATGCGATGGAGCGTGGACGCAGAGTGGCCGCCTGCCACGGCAAGCGCCTTGCCGCTGTTGTTATCTTGTCGGGTCCGGAAGCTTGTCGCTCACCGGGCTTCGAGGTACCTTGGTTTGTCTTCCCGGCAAGCTCCTCTTGCCGGGGCCTTGTTGCCTTGCCAGAGCGCATGGCGCGTTGCGGCAAGTTCATTGGAGCGCCTTGGTTGGCCTTCCCGGCAAGCTCCTCTTGCGGGGGTCTTGTTTCCTTAGCCTAAATACTTTGTTCTTGGATGGCTCCAAGGGAACCTTGGGGGGGGGGACCTTGGCGATCACCCAGCAAGCCTTTGCCGTGGGGTGCTGCAACTGCCCGTGCACAAGTTCGGGGTACTAGGGTACCCCTAATCTAGTACGCCGACAAATAATTTGCAAGCATGGTGGAAATTTTAGCTTCCGATATCTTTCTTTTATTTGTGACAATATCTTTCATGTACTTAGCATAAGGGCACATTTTCGGAATATCAGTCAAACGAAGTCGCAAAAGGACGGGTCTAAGCATTTCAACAAAGCACCAAAATTCTTCTCCATCCTTATTGTTTGAAGCTTTAGGAGGAAAAGGCATGGGTTTATGTACCCATGGTTCTCTTTCTTTACCATGCTTCCTAGCAATGAAGTCTCTCTTATCATATCTTTTATTCTTTGGTTGTGGGTTATCAAGATCAACACCAGGTTCTATTTCCACATCATTATGATTATTAGGTTGAGCATCAACATGAACATCATCATTATCATTGTTACTAGGTTCATGTTCATCACCAGATTGTGTTTCAGCATCAGAAATATAAATATCATTCAGATTCTCAGGTGTGTCTACAATAGGTTCACTAGAGACATGCAAAGTCCTATCATCTTTCCTTTTCTTTTTAAATGGACTAGGTGCATCAGTATTAATTCTTTCATAGTTTTGTTCAATTCTCTTAGGGTGACCTTTAGGATAGAAGGGTTCCTAAGTCATTTTACCACGCCTAGTCATAACTCTAACAACACGATCATTCATCTTATTGTTAATATCATTAAGCAAATCATTTTTTGTGACTTGATGACTTGTTCTACTTGGGTTTTTATCCTGAATGCATGTTTACTCACACCCTTGACATCATTAACAGTTCTAAATATAAAGTCACTCAAGCGTTCAATCATATACGCATTTAGTTTTAATTTTCTACTAACATATGCATTAAAGTTTTCTTGTTTAATAATAAAATTATCCAATTCATCAAGGCATTGACCAGCAAGTTAGTATAAGGAACATCACCTTCATTAAATTTATAGAGAGAATTTACCTCTACTACCTGTGTCAGGGTATCGAGACCATGTATTTCTTCAATAGGTGGTAAATTCTTGACATCTTCAGCTTTAATACCTTTTTGTTTCATAGATTTCTTTGCCACTTGCATATCTTCACGACTGAGAAATAGAATGCCTCTCTTCTTCGGAGTTGGCTTAGGTTGTGGTTTGGCAAGAGTCCAATCATTATCATTCCTCAATATATTATTCAATAGTTCTTCAGCTTGTTCCATAGTTTGTTACCTGAAAACAAAACCAGCACAACTATCTAGGTGGTCCCTAGAAGCATCAGTTAGTCCATTATAAAAGATATCAAGTATTTAATTTTTTTAGAGGATGATCAGGCAAAGCGTTAAGTAATTGGATAAGCCTCCCCCAAGCTTGAGAGAGATTCTCTTCTTTAAGTTGCCCAAAGTTAAATATTTCCTGTAAAGCAGCTTGTTTCTTATGAGGAGGGAAATATTTTTTAGAGAAGTATTATATCATATCCTGGGGACTAATCACACAACCATGAGCAAGAGAATTAAACCTTATCTTAGCATCACCCTTTAATGAGAAATGAAACAACTTAAGAATATAGTAGTAGCAAATTAATTTCCTCATGAGCAAATAGGGTGGCGATATCATTCAGCTTAGTAAGATGTGCCACAACAGATTCAGATTCGTAACCATGGAAAGGGCCAGATTCAACCAAAGTAATTAACTCAGGGTCGATAGAGTATTCATAATCCTTGTCAGTGACATAGAAAGTTGAAGTAGCAAACTTAGGATCAAATTCCATTCTAGCACTCAAAGATTTTTCTTTCAACTTGCATAGTAATTTGTTAAGATCATCCCTATCTTTACAAGAAAGAAAGTCTCTAGCTATTTCTCCATCCATAACATAACCCTTGGTTATCTCAAGAAATTCATATCTAGGAGAGCTAGGTCTAATAGGTGTTTCATAATTTCTAGTTTCAATAATTTCATCAGTTTCAGCATTCCCAATTTCTTTAGCTTTAGCAATTTGTTCATGAAGAAATTCGCCTAGTGGCACATTATCATCAAGCAAAGCACTAGCATCATAAATAGCTTCATTCATAGCAGAAGTAGAATCATCAATTACTTACGACATATCATGATTAATAGCAAGTGGTGGTGTTGCCAGTTTACTCAAAACAGAAGGTGAATCAAGTGGAGAGCTAGACAACAGTTCCTTACCTCCCCTCGTCTTAGAGGGAACGATCTTGGTTCTATCATCCTTAAGATTCCTCATAGTGATCAATAGATATAAATCCCAAGTGCCTCTGCAAATAGAGCTATGATCCACGGCAACAGTGCCAGAAAAAGATCTTGATAACCCACAAGTCTAGGGGATCATAACAGATTTTGAGGGTAGAGTATTCAACCCAAATTTATTGATTCGACACAAGGAGAGCCAAAGAATATTCACGAGTATTAGCAGTTGAGTTGTCAATTCAACCACACCTAGAAGACTTAATATCTGCAAGAAGGTGATCAGTAGCAAAGTAGTAAGGTAGTTTGGTAGTAACGGTAACAGTAGCAATAGAAACAGAAGATTTTTTTGTAGTGATTGTAACAGCAACAACAATGAAAGTAACTTAGCAAAGATCAATATATGAAAAGCATAGGCATTGAATAAATGATGGATAATTGCGTTGGATGTCATTCATCATGTAACAATTATGACCTAGAGCGACATAGAACTAGCTCCAATGCATCAATATAATGTAGGCATGTATTCCGTATATAGTCATACATGCTTATGGAAAAGAACTTGCATGACATCTTTTGTTCTACCCTCCCATGGCAGCAGGGTCCATAAGGAAACTAAGGGATATTAAGGCCTCCTTTTAATAGAGAACAAGAAGAAAGCATCAGCACTTAGTGAATACATGAACTCCTCAAACTATGATAATCACCGGAAAGAATACAAATTATTGTCACCTTGGGGTATCCAGATCATAACAAGTACTAGGTGCATATAACTTGCAAGGTAGGATCAAGAACACACATATATTCATGAAAACATAGTAGGTTCAAATCTGAAACCATGGCACTCGGGCCCTAGTGATAAGCATTAAGCATAGAAAAGTCATAGCAACATCAATCTCAGAACATAGTGGATACTAGGGATCAATCCCTGACAAAACTAACTCGATTACATGATAAATATCATCAAACCCATCACCGTCCAGCAAGCCTACAAAGGAATTACTCACTCCTGGCGACGAGTATCATGAAAGTGGCGGTGAAGATGGGTTGTTGATGACGACGGTGACGGATTCCACCCTTTGGAGCCTCAACGGACTCTAGATTAGCCCTCCCGATGAAGAACAGGAGGTGGTGGCAGCTCTGTATCATAAAACGCGATGAATCCTTATCTTTGATTTTTTTTCATGGTCAATAGGTATATATGGAGTTGGAGTTAGGGTTGCCGAAGGTCCAGGGGTCCCACAAGCTTGTAGTGCGTGCCTTGGGGGATGGGCGCACCTCCTGAGCTTGTGGCTCCTACGTGGCCCCCCTCTGGTATATCTTTCCACCATTATTTTTTATATGTTCCATAAAACTTCTTGGTAAATTTTCAGGTCAATCCGAGAACTTTGATTTATGCACAAAAACAACACCTTGGCAATTCTGCTGAAAATAGCGTCAGTCCGGGTTAGTTTCATTCAAATTGCAAATTAGAGTCCAAAACAAGAGTGTTTGGAACAGTAGATGAGACAGAGACGTATCAAGGGTCACGACTTAGACAGGTGCATGGGAAAAGGCTGTCTTCGGGAAGGGATCTATGAAGATGGTTGTTAGCAAGGAGGGTCTATGTTGGAAGGTACAACGAGGACGCACAAGGGGTCTAGCAGAATGGTTCTACTCCCTAGAGTTGTGTGATGTCTTGGTGCAGGCGCACAAGGGCCCGGGTGGTGCGGATCTGCCGCCTGGAGGTTGCGAAGTGGCATGGGGAGGGGCTGTTGTTCGAGGAGGTATAGTGGAGCGGCTTCGTAGTGATGGAGTAGGAAGGCGTGTGTGTTCGCCGGATCTACTGTCTCTGTCCTTCTAAGGGCGCGTGTCAGACATTTGGGGCTAGGTTGCGGCTAGGAACTATGGTGGTTCTTGGCCTCAGATGGCACATCTCTTATCCATACCTACATGGTGCTAAACATGGCTCGATGGTTCATGCAGCTTCCAGTGGCTCGGCTTCCAATCGACGGTTGATGGTCTTAGCAGCTACTGCTAGTTGGTGGTCACTGGCACCTCCGAAAGGTGGGGTTGGCTACATCAATGATGGGCTTCTTCGCCTGCGAGTTGGCTCGGTGGTGGTATTTGACGTTTAAGGTTTTGCGTAAAGCTAATTTTCCCCTACAACAAAGGAATAAATTTCATTTAGTACAAAGTTTATACCAATATCTAAGAAGGTTCCTCCAACTCAAATCCCAACATTACACAAGTATCATCATTAAACCCAATTCATTAATTAAATAGTGATGAGATCAACAATAATATCCTCTTCTAGATGCTCAAGATGTCCATATCCGAGGACACGGCTAACCATGATTAGTTTATATTGTCGATGTTATGGGAATGGGGGTCCCCAGACTTTACTACCTGTGGCCCACGGCGTGGCTCCACCTGTGGCCTAGCATGGCCCGTCTTTGTCAGCCAACACTCAAGACCCTCACGAGGGGCCAAGCCTCGCGAGACGGGCAACACAAGGCCTCCTCAGGAGCGGCCTCACCAGGCAGGATCGCGGCGGAGGCAGAGAGATCAAGGCAAGAGGTACCTCGTCAGGCTCTCGTGACACAATCCATGACGACCAAGGCCAGGCGGGCGCCAGCGCGCGTAGTGTCCTCGTTTCTCCTTTGATGCTAAGGGGGCAAGCGCAGGCGCAGAGCACCGAGGTATCAGGAAAAGGATTCCATATCGGTGCAACAAGACCAAGGCCAGCAGGACGGTAGGACGGAGGTCATCATGGAGCCCAAGATGGCGTCACCACCGACGCCTTTGACAGGCGAAGACCACCTTTAGTCAGGATAGCTTGTACTAGTTGTCCCCTTTCAAATTGGCCGTTGTTGGATCCCTTCCCGCTCAATATTTGGGGAGAGGACCAGGGCCTCTATAAATAGGACTATCACCATAGTAGGAAATTGATTCATCTCATCTGGACCGAGACCAGAACAAGTAGAACACACACCAGCTCAAGAACACCTCTCCTCAGGAGGCTGTTCTTCCCTTGTACTGTTCATCATTAGCCCAAGAGGAAATCCACCACCACCACACAGGAGTAGGGTATTACACCACAACGGTGCCCTAAACCTATATAAATCTTCTGTCTCTTGTGTTGTGAGTTCATCGAGCTGAGCATAGAGATCGCGGTGAGGCTGAGAGCAAGATTCGGTAGGGGGAAATCTTCATGCGCACCCTAGTGTTCGAACCTCAAGGGTTTTGCCGGAACCCTAAACCCGACATTTGGCGTGCTAGTTAGGGGTGCGCCGGAGCTTTCCTTCTGTTAGCCCACACTCCACCAACTCCGCGCTTCGCCCTCATGGCAGACATCGCGTCTCCGGCTGTGGCGACCAGTGCCAGTGCTGGGGCCAGGGGCTCCGAGCCTTGTCCCCCGCCTTGCAGTAGGTGCAGTGGCCGCCCAAGTTCAAGCCAGAGATGCCTCCGTGCTACGACAGCACGGTGGACCCGATGGCTTTCCTGCTAGCGTACGAGGAGGTCATTCTTAAGGCCGGGGGCGACGACAGGGTCATGGCCAACTGGCTTCCCATGGCCCCCACCGGCGTCCCACGCGCTTGGTTGCTCAACCTGCCGGCATCTTCTCTAGCCTCCTGGGAGGAGCTGCGCGACCTCTTCCTGGGAGGAGCTGCTGTCATCGCAGTTCTCCTGGGTGGCTCGCAGGCGCCACCCTCAGACTGCTATGCCAAGCCGTTCTTTTGCCAGATCAACACCGTCCTCGCGCGGCAAGGAGCTCCCCCAGGTTGGGTGGCACCCAAGGCCAACCTGACTTTTGACTCGAAAGATCACCCCATCACCACCGCCTGCTCGGGTGCGCTCCCGATGCTCTGCGCGCGCACCATCTACCAAGTGGCCGTCACCAAAACCCTCATCGACGGTGGTGCCGGCCTCAACATGCTCTCGGTGGAGGCCTTCAGCCTCCTCCAAGTACCGCTGGAGCAGCTCTGACCCAGCAAGCCCTTCTCAAGCGTCGGAGGCGGTTCCTCCAGTCCCCTGGGGAAGATCTGCCTTCCCGTGACCTTCAGCACATGCGACAACAACCGCACGGAGCTGGTCGACTTCGACATTGCTAACATCGGCCTCTTGTACAATGCTATCCTCGGATACCCTGCCCTAGCTTAGTTCATGGCAGCAACCCATCCGGCCTACAACCTCAGGAAGATGCTTGTAAGCAAGGGCGTCCTCACCATAGCTAGAGATACCAAGGAGGCTCTTATGGTGCTCAAGCTTACCCTCAAGGCCGCCGTGGCGGCGCAGCGCGCCGACGCGGACGCATCCAAGGCCAAGGAAGCTGCACCGACCAAAAAGAAGCAGATGTTCACTCAGGATAAGGCGGAGACCAAGCAGGTGCCAGTTGAGGAAGATGGGTCCTCGGGAGCCACCTTCACCATAGGTGCCAACCTCGACCCCGACCAAGAGGAGGCGTTGGTGAGCTTCTTGTGCTCGAACAAGGAGGTGTTCGCATGGGAATCCAAGCAGCTAGTGGGGGTCCCAAGGGAGGTGATTGAGCATCACCTGAATGTGTGCCCCAATGTACGCCCTGTGAAAAGGTGTGGCATCAGTCTATGGAGAAGCAGGCCTTCATCGTCTAAGAAACCCGCAAGCTGGAGGCAGGAGGAGTTATTCGCGAGGTTCGCTACCCCGAATGGCTGGCAAAACCCATTGTTGTGCCAAAAAAGAGGGAAAGGAGCGCATGTGTGTCGACTTCACCAACCTCAACAAGGCCTGCCCCCAAGATCAGTTCCTGCTTCCCCGCATCGACCAGATCGTCGAATCCACCGCCGAGTGCGACTTGCTGTGTTTCCTGGATGCATTTTCGGGTTATCACCAGATCAAGATGGCGGTAGAAGACGTGGAGAAGACAACCTTCCTGACCCCATGTGGGGTATACTGCTACACTTGCATGCCGTTCGGGTTGCGCAACACGGGTGCGACCTTCCAACGACTGATGCACATTGCCTTGGGCCGGCAGCTCGTGAGAAACACAAAAGCTTACATCGACGACATTGTGGTGAAATATCGGGAAGCAAGGACCTTGATCCAGGACTTGGAGGAGACCTTCGCGAGACTCTGCCAGGTAGACCTGCGGCTCAACCCGGAGAAGTGTGTGCTCAGCATCCCCTCCGACAAGCTGCTGGGATTCCTCGTGTCCCACAGGGGGATCGAGGCCAACCCGGAGAAGGTCAATGTGATCGAAGACATGAGTGCGCCAATAACCCTCAGAGAAATGCAGAAGCTCGCCGGGCGCGTGACCGCGTTAGGGCGCTTCATCACCAAGCTGGGGGAGCGCGCCCTACCATTCTTCAAGCTGATGAAGAGAAAGGGCCCATTTGAGTGGACACAGGAGGCCGATCAAGCATTTCAAGACCTCAACAAATACCTGACCAGCCCCCCCGTGATGGTGGCACCGCTCCCTCTCAAGCCCCTGGTGCTCTACCTTTCTGCCACTCCCTACTCCGCCAGCGCAGCCTTCGTGGCGGTTCGGGAGGAGCACCAGGCTAAGGCCGCGTCCCGACCCGCTACGGCCTCAGCTAGGGCAGCACAAGACCAAGAAAGCCTCGCGAGGACCACGACAACGGCAGCAAGGGACTAAGCTCAGCACCACAATGCCCCCAGGGGTGAAGAGGCCCCACCAAGCGACCAGGCGCTGGGGGATCCATTATCTCAGGAGGCGCCTCAACCTCCAGAAGACGCATGCCACATCAGCTCTCCCACCCTCATCGAGCATCCGGTGTACTTCGTCAGCACGATGTTGCGGGATGCAAGAGCACGGTACCCCATGCCTCAGAAGCTCTTACTCGCGCTCTTGGTGGCCTTGCGTAAGCTGCGACATTACTTTCAAGGTCACCCCATCAAGGTCGTCTCAGCCTACCCATTGCAAAGGGTACTCAGGAGCCCCAACTCCGCTCGGAGAGACGACGAATGGAACATTGAGCTGCAGGCGTTTTAGTTGGAGTTCAGCACGACCAGGGTCATCAAGGGAGCCGCACTTGCTAATTTTGTGGCTGAGTGGACGGACGCACCAAAGCTCAAAGTGGGCGAGGATCGGTCTCTCTCCCCAGGAAGTGAGGCACCAGATGGCTGGGTCGTGTATTTCGATGGTGCCTTCTCATGGCAGGGCGCGGGGGCTGGTGCAGTGCTTATATCACCACTCAGGACAAGCTTTCCTACGTCGTACAGCTCTGTTTCCAGTAGGGAGAGAAGGTCTCCAACAACATAGTAGAATACGAGGGCCTCATAGCAGGCCTGAAAGCTGCAGCGGCACTGGGAGTGAAGCGCCTCGTCATCAAGGGCGATTCACAACTCCTTGTCAACTTCTCCAACAAGATGTATGAGCCAAAGGACGGGCACATGGAAGCATATCTTGCGGAAATATGCAAGATGGAGAAGCATTTCTGGGGGCTGGAGTTGCAGCATGTGCCCCACAGTACCAACCAAGAGGCTGATAACATCGCCGGGAGGGCGTCCAAACGGCTGCCCCAGGAGCCTGGCATTTTCGAGGAATGACTCTTCAAGTCGTCAGTGGCGCCACCACTTTCAAGAGCGGCACAGCCTCGGGAAGAACTCCCTCAGCCACCTGCCACAGGAGCCCCGGCCTGTGGCCCGACTTTGGGAGCATGCCTACTCTTTGCGTTGGAGCCTCACAAGGGATGATGGACCAAGGAATTCAACGACTACCTGACGCAAGGGACGCTGCCAGAGAAAGAGGAGGACGCAGAGCGCGTGGCCAGGCAGGCCACGGCCTACTGCATCCAAGACGGTGAGTTATACCGGAAGCGGTCAAATGACGTTTCCCTACATTGCATCTCCAGGGAATAGGGGAAAGAGCTGCTAGGCGACATACACGGTGGAGATTGCGGACACCACTCATCATCACGGACCCTCGTCGGCAAGGGATTTCGCAGCGGATTCTATTGGCCTACAACACTCAACGACGCGATCGAGCTGGTGAAGTCCTGCAAGGCCTGCCAATTCCACGCCATGTAGATCCATCAGCCAGCTCAGGGCCTGCACACCATCCCACTCTCGTGGCTGTTCGCGGTCTGGGGGCTGGATATCATGGGCCCATTCCCTCGAGCGCCTGCGGGCTACCGCTACCTCGTCGCCATCGACAAGTTCACCAAGTGGGCGGAGGTGGAAGCCGTCCGCACCATCCCAGCCGGCTCTGCAGTGAAGTTCATCAAGGGACTCGTGAGCCGATTTGGGGTCCCTAACCGCATCATCGTCGACAATGGTTCGCAGTTCACTAGCAATCTATTCAAGACGTATTGTGCTAACCTTGGAACGCAGATCTGCTATGCTACGGTGGCGCACCTCCAGAGCAACGGCCAGGCCGAACGCGCCAACGCGGAGGTCCTGAGGGGCCTCAAGACCAGGACCTTCAAGAAGAAGCTGGAGGCTTGCGGCAGGGGCTGGCACGACAAGCTCCAGTATGTGGTGTGGCACATCCGCACCACCGCCACCAAGCCAACGGGCGAGACCCCATTCTTCCTCGTCTATGGAGCAGAAGCGGTTCTCCCTCATGAGGTCAGCATTGCTCCGCGCGGGTCCTGGCGTTTGATGAGGCGCATCAGGACGCCATGCGGGGGATGGACCTCGTGCTGGGGGAGGGATGCCACTGTGAAGCCATGCTACAGGCGACAAGATACCAGCAGGCGCTGCGGCGGTATCACTGTCGCAGCGTCCGCCCCAGGACGCTCGATGAGGGTGACCTCGTCCTGAGGCGGGTGCTCTCCAGGGAAGGGCTGCACAAGATCTCACCCATATGGGAGGGCCCGTTCAAGGTCGTCCACGTCTCCAGGCCTAGCGCCGCGCGCCTGGAGACCCAGGACGGGGTACCCATCCCGAACGCCTGGAACATCCAGCACCTCCGAAAGTTCTACCCCTGAAGAAAGGCCCGGTGCCTATGAAGAAGGCCCAGTGCCTGTGAAGCTCGCCGCCCATGACACTCTCACATAATAATGAGTGAGGCTGTACACACCCCAGAGTCTCAGGAGTGCCGCCCTTGGGCCTCGGGGGCTCCCTCCCACGCCAAGTGGCAGCACTTAGCCCTGCGCTGGTGAGAAGACTTAAAGACTAGACTAGATGCCGCACATGGCTTTTCATTTGCTTTCTGCAGTTGGCTCGCTCTTCCTTGATTGAACTTTAATTGAAATTGCTTCTGGTGTTCTTTGTCGATTCTGTTCCATCGCTTCCTGCCTCCGTTTTATGTCTTTAGCTCTTTGTCTGACTTGCTCTCTCTCGCAAGCCTCGTGAGGGGGCTGTACGGGTGCCCTCTGAGCCCTTTTTCTTCTGATTTTTGCGAGGCATTCTCGTTTGAGTTCGCAGCAGAAGCACCCCTCTCAGTCCGTGCCCCTCGGGTACCGTGACACAAAGCGCTGGGCCACGGCCGGCAGCCCCTGCGACCAGGGTTCGAAAGATGAGAGTCTCTTAACGAGTTTTTTGCAGCTCCTAAGGCGCCCGACAAGGCCTGAAGCGGGCACCTCGCGAGGCGGAAACTACTTCAAACGTGCCAAGCTAAGTTGTTCCTACACGCCAACATACAACCACGACGCCATGACACAGCACGGGAACACTAAATGCAGCATGTTAACTGGGAAATCATAGTTTGTTGCACGCCCCCACGGGGCCCCGTACTTGTCTCTCTCAATGCAGGAAGGAAGGGAAACAAAGGAAAAGCAGCATGCGCCTGGCAGCAGTTCGCGAGGAGGTATCTACGGCGACCTCATGAGCTCAGCCAGACCCCACCTCGTGCTTCACCGTAGCACGGCGCGGGACGACCCACTGCCGCCCTCGAGGCGGGCATGGCAGCGTGGCGGTTGATCATAGCTGCCGCTCGCCGCAGGAAGAACCGCCGTAGCTTGACGAGTAGCGGCCGCCGCCGGGAGCAAGTTCGCCTTCACCCTCATCACGACAGTCGCCAAGACCGAGCACCTCGTCGCCGTCATTGTCTTCATGGCAGCACCCAACGTGGCAGCCATCCTCTCCAAACACCCTCATGTAGAGGGTTGCATCGCCATCGTACTTGAAGTGGAGGGTACCCCGCCTGCCCAGACCCCGCGCGTGGGCAAACGTCTGCCAGCCTCGGGCCAAGGCTGCGTTGCCGGCGACGGAGACCTCCACCGTGATCCAGGAGGCCCTGCTGCAGCAGCCGTCTGCCTGCAACCAGAGCCCACTTGGGCCACCGGCCGGCAGCTCGCCGACGAAGAAGCGCGGGAGCTAAAGCCAATTGCCGGCCAGGTTTTCCGACCACACGACGAATTCCGGCAGCACCTCTGCCGAGTGGAAGCGCTGCCAAGGAGGCCACGCGGCCACAACATGCCTTCCTCCACCAACTGGGTTGCCTTGACACGGGGAGCCGTGGCGGGGGTTGCGGAGTGCTTGCGAGGGCGACCGCGCCTGCGCTTGGGCAGAGAAGAACCAGGCCCTTCCTGGCGAGCCTTCCCTCCTCCGCGGCCGAAAACCTTTTCACGGGCGCCATGGGTGACGCTACAAGCAATAGAGTGAGGGAGGAGAAGCGAGCGGAATGGGAAGATATGGGCAACGAGGGCTCTCACCCCTCCTCATTTATAGCCCAAGGAAGGCCAACTGTCGACCTCCACGATCGCTAGTAATGATAACCCCTTTCGCATGTAGCAGGGACTCGTCAAGTCGGGCAGTTGCCGAGGCAGCATGGGGAAGCGGAGACGCCCATGTCCAATCAGTCGCCACACGTCGACCAAGGCCAAAGGCTGCTGGGTCCCGCGGTGCTCTGCACTTGCCCTTTGGCTTCGCCACTGAGCCAAGTCCGAGTGCGCTTTGGGCTCGGGGGCTACTATCGGTGTTCTGGGAATGCGGGTCCCTAGACTTGCTTGCCTACGGCCCACGGCGTGGCTCCACCAGTGGCCCAGCATGGCCCGTCTTCATTAGCCAACACTCAAGACCCTCGCGAGGGGCCAAGCCTCGCGAGGCGGACGACACAAGGCCTTCTCAGGAGCGGCCTCACTAAGCAGGCTCGTGAGGGAGGCGGAGAGATCAAGGTAAGGGCTACCTCGTGAGGTTCCCGTGATGCAAGCCATGATGACCAAGGCCAGGTGGGCACCAGGCGAGCGCCAGCGCGCGCAGTGTCCTTGTTTCCCCTTTGGTGCTAAAGGGGCAAGTGCAGGCGCAGAGCACCGAGGCATCAAGCAAAGGTTTCCATATCGGTGCAACATGACCAAGGCCAGCAGGACGGCAGGACGGAGGTCATCATGAAGCCCAAGATGGCGTCAACACCGGCGCCTTTGACAGGCGAAGACCACCTTTAGTCAGGATAGCTTGTACTAGTTGTCCCCTTTCTACTTGGCCGTTGTTGGATCCCTTCCTCCTCAATATTTTGGGAGAGGACCAGGGCCTCTATAAATAGGACTAGCCACCATAGTAGGATAGGGATTCATCTCATCTGGACCGAGACCAGAACAAGTAGAACACACACCAGCTCAAGAACACCTCTCCTCAGGAGGTCGTTCTTCCCTTGTATTGTTCATCCTCAGCCCAAGAGGCAATCCACCACCACCACACAGGAGTAGGATATTACACCACAACGGTGGCCCGAACCTGTATACATCTTGTGTCTCTTGTGTGGTGAATTCATCGAGCTGAGCTTAGAGATCGCAGCAAGGCTGAGAGCGAGATTCGGTAGGGGGAAATCTTTGTGCGCACTTAAGTGTTCGGACCTCAAGGGTTTTGTCGGAACCCTAAATCTGACATATACACTCTGCAGAGGTTGCACACTTTTCCCCACAAGACTCGGCCGCATCCATGATCGGAAGATCGAGACATAGTATTTCTGAAGCATTAACTCTCTACTTTGGGTAGACTGGTACACCTACTTTCCCCTACATCTGCTAGTCCACCTCTTCAAGAACTGACGCAAGTTACTCAACTACGCCAGAGCCCACAATGGCTTGTGGCTGCACACAGAAGTTTCTAGGCTTGAAATATCATATGATCCCTTTGAGCCTTGCTGGCAAACCGAGGAAAAATCACACAGGTACTCCGGGATTTCCCAAACGGGCTAGCACTGGATTCTCCAGGTCCCCAACCAATCCACCCAGATGGTTATTAAAGTTGCCACCTTAATGTTATCCAAGGTTAATATCTCTCACAACTTCCATGTGTATCATGATCCAATCCCCGTCTACGAGCATGGCTAAGCAATAATTGAGCATTACGTATATTCCCGGGGGGATCAAAGGTATTAGGTTCCTACCGCAAGTACTACAACCAAACCACTCATGCAAATATTTGAGGGGCAAAACTAATGCATAGTAAAAACTGGGTATAAAAGAGTATGATCAAAGTGAAACTTGCCTTGCTGACGATCAGAAAACTCTAGAGATTCGTATTAACAAGCTTCGCACTCCATAAAATCTAGCATAGACAAACAGTAGCATACATAAGCAATCAATCAAACGAAACAAAGCGAAATCGAGAAAAGATCCAAATAAAACTCGAAACAAGCAAACAACTAAACTAAAAAGTAAACAAAACCTAACAGAATTATTTTAATGTGGATTAGATCTTAACATTAGGTATATGTGATTAGCTACGATTTGCAAAAAGAATCAACTCAAACGGAGCTACGAAACTCAAGATACAGACAGAACAAGATCAAACACTAATCTGAACTGAATTCAAATTTTAATTTGTCAAAATCATGTTCAAGTTGGTTTACTAGAAAGAGGGGATTGTTACAAAGATTTAGGCGTTGGTTTCACCTAATTTGTATAAGCAAGCTAAAAGTTACGCTAGTTTGAAGATCAGGGGCTATATCGCGATAAAACTATTTGCGGATAGGTCCCTGGGCGAAAATAAATAAATAAAGAAAAATCTATCGTACGAACGTCCGCTAACAGAAACAAACGAACGAATTCGTTCGTTGATAGATTCTAATGGGTGAACGTTCGTTATTTAAACTAAATAAAAAACCAACCGATCTAATCTAAACCGGAAAGAAAACCAACGGTTTTTACCGGTTCGGTCAATTGCGGCTCCGGTGAGGTCAACGGCGGGGCGAGGCGGCATCGGCGAAGCGAGGCGGCGGCGGCGAGTAGCAGCGCGGCTCGACAGCAGCAGCGGCGGCGATGCGAAACAGCGGCACGGGCGGCGACAACTGGCGGCTCGACGACGGCTTTAGGCGAGGGCGGCGGCGGCGGCGAGTTGGAGAGCAGAGGGGCGGCGGTGGGGCGGCTAATAAAGTCCTCGGGGGGGGGGGGGGGGGGGATCCCGACTTGGGGAAGGAGGCAGTGAGGCGCGGCTCGGATCCGGACTCCACCAGAGTATGGCGGGGTTACGGCGGGGAGGTGGTTTGGCGGCTGGCCCTACCCAGTCGGCGCGCGACATTAAAAAAACAGTGTCGTGAAGAAAAAATCTAATAAAATAAAATCAAAATCCTAAAATTTCCACAAACAATTTTCACCATCCCTGCCTAATATTTGGGACAAAGTGAACATTTTTCTGGACTAAATGCAATTTCTAAAAATGCATGTTTTTCTCTAGTTTAATCGAATAAAATAGCAAATAAAATTCAAATAAAATAATTTGACTTCCAATATTTCTCCTATGTTTTGAAAAAGTCATTTTATCTTCTCTCATTATTTTTATTGTTTTTGGAATCATTGGAAAGAAATTGTTGAAAATCAAATTGATCCATTTTTTTCAAATTTGAATAAATTCAAAAATGAAAAATTTAATGGAACCTCCAACTCTCTCCTTGGGTCCTTGAGTTGCTTAAGATTTCTTGGATCACAACCAAATAAACACCAAAATGCAATAAAATATGAAATGCATATGAATGATCTATGTATAACATCCAAATTGAAAATTGGGATGTTACAAACCTACCCCCCTTAAGATGAATCTCGCCCTCGAGATTCGGGTTGGTCAGCAAAAAGGTGTGGGTGGTCCTTGCAGAGATCTTCTTCTCGTTCCCAGGTAGCTTCCTCCTAGGTATCGTGGCTCCACTAAACTTTCCAAAACTTGATGACTTTGCTGCGGGTAACTCGCGGCTGGAAAACTCGAGAATCTTGACTGGCTTTTCTTCATAGGCCAGATCACTATCCAACTGAATCGCTTCGAGTGTCACTGTATCTCTCAGAGGAATGTCTGCCATCTCTGTGTGGCACTTCTTCAACTGGGAAACGTGAAACACATGGTGAACTCCTGACAAACCTTCGGACAATTCTAACTTGTAGGCAACTTCTCCCATGCGTTCCAAAACTCTATAGGGTCCCACAAATCATGGTGCTAGCTTCCCTTTGACTCCAAAACGTTTTACTCCTCAAAGTGGGGATGCACAAAGATATGCTCTGTCTCCGAATTCGTAGGCTACCTCCAATTGCATTTAGTATTGGCATAATTCTTCTACCTGGACTAGGCTATCTTGAGTCTGTCTCCAATGACCTTAACCTTCTCCTTAGAATCTCTGATTAAGTCTGGTCCGAACAACTGTCTATCCCCAACTTCATCCCATGAAAATGGTGTCCTGCACCTCCTTCCGTATAAGGCCTCGAAAGGGGCCATCTTCAAACTGGCTTGATAACTGTTGTTATAGGAGAACTCTGCATAGGGAAAATTATCATCCCAACTAGATCCATAGTCTAGCACACAATCTCTCAACATGTCCTCCAGAATCTGATTGACTCTCTTGTTCTGTCCATCTGTTTGTGGATGAAAGGCTGTATCGAACTCTAGCCTGGTACCCAATGTTTCATGCAACTGATTCCAATACTTTGAAGTAAAATGTGTTCCTCTATCTAAACCAATGGTCCTCAGAACTCCATGCAGACATACGATCCTGGTTATGTATATCTTTGCCAACTTAGCACTCGTATAAGTTGTCTTCCCGGGGATGAAATGGGCTACTTTTGTCAAGCGATCAACTACAACCCAGATAGAGTCATAGCATGAACGGGTCCTGGGTAATCCAGTGATAAAATCCATGCCAAGTTTATCCTACTTCCATTCAGGTAACGGGAAAGGCTATAGTAACCCTGCTGGTTTCTGATGCTCTGCCTTAACTCTCTGACATACATCACATACGGCTACATACTCGGCAATATCCGTCTTAATTCCTGTACACCAGAAACTCTCCTTCAAATCCAGATACATCTTTTTGTTGCCTGGGTGAATCAAATAAGGGGAATCATGATCCTCCTGAAGATTCAACTTCCTGATCTCACGGTCATTAGGCACATAAATACAATCCTCAAACCATAAAGTGTCGTGCTCATCCTCACGAAAACCTTTAGCCTTTCCTTTACTCACCCTTTCCTTTATCTCTGCAATCTCCTTGTCCGTCTTCTTGGGTTCTCTGATTTTTTCCAACAAAGTGGACTGAATTTCCAATGCTCCAACATAACCTCTCGGAACTATCTCCAAGCGTAGCTCTCGGAGATCATCTGCTAACTCCTGAGGAAATCCTTCGGTTATGAGTGTGTTAACATAACTCTTGCGGCTCAATGCATTTGCTACGACATTGGCCTTTCCTGGATGATAATATAATCTCATGTCATAATCCTTTGTGAGATCCAACCATCTCCTTTGCCTGAGGTTCAACTCCTTCTGCGTGAAGATGTACTTCAAACTCTTATGACCTATGTACACATCACAACGGTTCCCGATAAGAAAATGTCTCCATGTCTTGAGCGCATGCACTACGGCTGATAACTCCACATCATGCGTAACATAATTCAACACATGAGGTCGAAGCTGTTGTGAGGCATAGGACACAACTCTTCCGTCCTCCATAAGCACACCTCCAAGTCCTCAACGTGAAGCGTCGCAATACACATGGAAATCCTTGCGTATGTCTGGGAGAATCAACACTTGGGCAGTAACCAAACGTTTCTTAAATTCCTAAAAACTGGCCTCACAATCCTCAGTCCATTTAAACTTGGTGTCCTTTGCTACCTCTTGAGCACTGCGTTGGTTTTCCCTTGAAGAGGAAAGGGTGATGCAGCAAAGTAGCATAAGTATTGCCCTCAGTTTTTGAGAACCAAGGTATCAATCCAGTAGGAGGCCCATCACAAGTCCCTTGTACCTACACAAACAAACAAGAACCTTGCAACCAACGCAATAAAGGGGTTGTCAATCCCTTCCCGGTAATTTGCAAAAGTGATATCTGATAGAGATAATAATATAAGATAAATATTTTTGGTATTTTTATCATATAGATTGAAAAGTAAAAGATTGCAAATAAAGTAGATTGGAAACTTATATGATAAAAGATAGACCCAGGGCCCATAGGTTTCACTAGTGGCTTCTCTCAATATAGCATAAGTATTAGGTGGGTGAACAAATTACTGTCAAGCAATTGATAGAGAAGTGCATAGTTATGATAATATCTAAGCATGATCATGTATATAGGCATCACGTCCGCAACAAGTAGATCGAAATGATTCTGCATCTACTACTATTACTCCACACATCGACCGACTCCTGCCTGCATCTAGAGTATTAAGTTCATGAAGAACAGAGTAACGCATTAAGTAAGATGACATGATGTAGAGGAATAAACTCATGCAATATGATATAAACACCATCTTTTTATCCTCGATGGCAACAATACATTACGTGCCTTGTTGCCCCTGCTATCACTAGGAAAGGACACCGCAAGATTAAACCCAAAGCTAAGCACTTATCCCATTGCAAGAAAGATCAATCTAGTAGGCCAAACCATACAGATAATTCGAAGAGACTTGTAAAGATAACCAATCATACATAAAGGAATTCAGAGGAGATTCAAATATTTCTCATAGATAAACTTGATCATAAACCCACAATTCATCGGATCTCGACAAACACACCGCAAAAAGAGTTACATAAAAAAGATCTCCAAGAAGATCGAGGAGAACTTTGTATTGAGATTCAAAGAGAGAGAATAAGCCATGTAGCTAATAACTATGGACCCGAAGGTATGTGGTAAACTACTCACAACTCATCGGAGAGGTCATGGAGATGATGTAGAGGCCCTCCATGGTCGATTCCCCCTGCGGTGGAGCACCGATGAAGGCTCCAAGATGGGATCTCGTGGATTCAGAAGGTTGCGGCAGTGGAAATAGTTTTTCATGGTGTTCCTGGATGTTTTCAAGGTATGGAGGTATATATAGGAGAAGGAGGTAGGTCAGGGGAGCCACGACGGACCCACGAGGGTGGGGGGCGCGCCCACCCCCCTAGAGCGTGCCCTCCTGCCTCGTGGCCACCTCGGCTCCTTCTTGACGTCCACTCCAAGTCTCCCGGATTGCGTTTGTTCCAAAAAGATCGCTCAGGGAGTCCTGGATAAGGGGGTATCCGGACAGCCGGACTATATACATTGTCCGGACTATAGAAGCGTCAAGATACATGACTCAAGACTTCGGCTCGTGTCCGGATGGGACTCTCCTTTGCGTGGAAGACAAGCTTGGCGATCCGGATATTATGTTCCCTTCCTTGTAATCGACTCCATGTAAACCCTAGCTCTCCGGTGTCTATATAAACCGGAGAGCATGGTCCTTAGAAGGCCGATCACAATTACAATCATACCATCATAAGCTAGCTCTTAGGGTTTAGCCTCTATGATCTCGTGGAAGATCTACTCTTTTACTACCCATATCTTCAATATTAATCAAGCAGGAAGTAGGGTTCTACCTCCATCGAGAGGGCCCGAACCTGGGTAAACATTGTGTCCCTTGCTTCCTGTTACCATCAGCCTAAGACGCACAGATCGGGACCCCCTACCCGAGATCCGCCGGTTTAGACACCGACATTGGTGCTTTCACTGAGAGTTCCTCTATGTCATCGCTTCGAGGCTTGATGGCTTCTTCAATTGTCAACAACACGGTTCAGGGTGAGACTTTTCTCCCTGGATAGATCTTTGTGTTCGGCGGCTTCGCACTGCGGGCCAATTCGCTTGGCCAGTTGGAACAGATCGATAGCTTCGTCCCTGGCCACCAGATCAGGTTCAGAAACTTGAACTACACAGCAGATATCTGCGGAGACTTGATCTTCGACGGATTCGAGCCTGCTCCAGGAACGCCGGACAGTCACGACGAGCATGGCCTAGACCCGCAGTCGGACAATGCTCGGGACATCATCCCCGAAGCTGCCTGGGATCTACATCCAGGGCTGGTTGCATTGCCTATGAACGGGGGGTTGGACCCTGCCCCACAGGCCGCACACTCATCAGCGATGGAGCCGAACACAGGTCTCACCTCTGTGGAGGCCTGTAACCCTGGGCCCCCGGGCTCTTATCTGACTGTTGGCCCTGGCCCGCACACTCTCGAGCCAGCCGAGCCAGATTGGGCTCCGGTGATGGAGTTTACCGCTGTGGACATCTTCAGCACTCGCCTTTCGGCGACATGCCAAACTCATTAAAGTCTCTCTCTCTGTCAGGAGGCTCTGAGCCGAACTATGTCCGGCTTGAGTGGGAAGCAGGCGACGAAGGAATTCGCTGCCCACCCACCACCCACTTTGACGCCACGATCGATGATTTAACCGACGTGCTGGACTTCGACTTCGAAGACATCGACGGTATGGACGACGATGCAGGAGACATACAGGAGCCACCGCTCATAGGACAGTGGACAGCCACTTCTTCATATGATATATATATGGTGGACACTCCAAAAGAAACCAATGGCGATGAGGCAACGGAGGCTAACACCTCCAAGAAAAAAGCAAAGCATGGGCGTCGCCAGCGCCGCTCCAAGCCCCGCCAGGGCAATACTGGCACCTGAGACGATAATAATCCGGACGGTGCCGATGATGAATACAACCCCGAACAGCCCACCTTCGAGTAGGCCGAACAAGAAGACGGGCATGATAGCCCAGATGAACAGGCGATGGACGGGTATCCAGAGGAGGACAACTACATGCTCCTCTCCGAATACAACAAGTCAGACGCAGCCGGACTGCGCCGCGACATAGCCCGGCACAAAGGCGCCGCACCCCCCCCCCCTCTGCTTCACTGATGAAGTGATGGATCATGAATTCCCAGAAGGGTTTAAACCCATAAACATCAAATCATACGATGGCACAACAGACCCCACGGTATGGATCGAGGATTTCCTTCTCCACATTCACATGGCCCGCGGAGACGATCTACACGCCATCAAGTATCTTCCCCTTAAGCTCAAAGGACCTGCCCTGCACTGGCTAAACAGCCGGCCCGCAAATTCCATTGGCAGTTGGGAAAACTTGGAAGACGCATTCCTTGACAACTTCCAAGGCACATATGTGTGACCTCCGGATGCCGATGACTTGAGCCACATTACTCAACAGCCCGGAGAATCAGCAAGGAAGTTCTGGAAGTGGTTCCTAACTAAAAAGAACCAAATAGTCAACTGTCCGGACGCCGAAGCCCTGGCGGCCTTCAAGCATAATATCCGTGACGAGTGGCTTGCCAGACACCTCGGCCAGGAGAAACCAAAGTCCATGGCAGCTCTCACGACACTAATGACCCGCTTTTGCGCGACCGAGGACAGTTGGTTGGCTCGCAGCAGCACTACGCCACATTCTGGCACGTCAGATGTCCGTGACAATAACAGCAAGCTACAGCGCAACAGACGCAAGTGGTAGAACAATGGAGACAACACCGAAGACACGGCGGTCAATGCTGGATTCAGCGGACCCAAATCCGATCAGCAGAAGAAGCCATTCAAGAGAAACAATCAGGGACCGTCCAGTCTAGACCGCATACTGGAGCGCTCATGCCAAATTCATGGCACCCCAGACAAGCCAGCCAACCACACCAATAGAGATTGCTCGGTATTTAAACAGGCCGGCAAAATAAACGCCGAAAACAAGGACAAGGGGCTGCACAGCGACGATGACGATGAGCCCCGGCGTCCGAACATGGGGGGGGGCAAAAGAAATTCCCCCCCCCCAGGTGAAAACGGTCAACATGATCTACGCCACCCACATCCCCAAGCGGGAACGAAAGCGAGCAGTACGGGACGTATAGGCGATGGAGCCAGTCGTCCCCAAGTTCAACCCATGGTCAGCTTGTCCGATCACCTTTGATCGTAGGAATCATCCTACTAGCATCCGTCACGACGGCTCAACTGCATTGGTTTTAGACCCAATTATAGACAGATTTCACCTCACAAGAGTCCTTATGGACAAAGGCAGCAGCCTGAACCTGCTTTATCAGGACATAGTGCGCAAAATGGGCATCGATCCTTCAAGGATTAAGCCCACCAAAACCACCTTTAAGGGTATCATTCCTGGAGAAGAGGCCCACTGTACGGGCTCTACATACCTAAAGCTCAAGAAGCCAGACCCGCGCGGGGTCATAACAGTCAACGGGAATATGGACCGCTCTCTCCATACAGAAGAACACACTGCGGCCCTTGCGGGCGAAGTACAATGCGTCCTCCTCCGGCAAACCACCAATCCTGCGAAGACAACCTCAAGCTCCGTCAAGCGAGGGCGGAACACCCCGCAACAGGACCAGCAGGCACGTCAAGAGCATGACTAGCAGTCCGGCCTCCGCCCAAGTCCCACCCAAGCAGCATTCGCGCCACACGTACATAATTACGCACTCAAAATACCATGGGCACTGGCGGAGGCGTAGCAGTGGCTCAGTCAACAGTACGGTATTGCTTCGTAACCTTTCCTTTTACCCTTAAGGACATCACTTTAGTGCAGCTTCTCCAAAAGAGCCGGATTGTCGGACTTACAAAGGAGAGGAAACCCAGGAGGTAACAGGCTTCGGGCACACCAGGAAACACCCAGCTGGAATCTATTCACGATCATTGTTCCTGCTTTATCTATCTGTACGTAGCCTGCTCCTGGATAGGATATGCCAAATAATCCTATTTATCTCCGCGTAATTCATTCATTGTAAACATACGCTTAAACGTATTATTTATCAATGGGAGACAATATACAACATCAGCTTTTTTTTGCATTTTTTATATATGTCTATTTGATTTTGCATCCGTACACTTTGGTACGTTGAGTTTGCCAGGGGCTTATTATAGCGCCCCATAATACGGCAAGACAAGTCCGAACACTTTCAACAGTGCGACATCCCAAACTTATAGCATTATATGCATTAGCTCCGAATCATGTCTTGGGTTACAGTTGGGATAGCCCGGCTCCCTTGTTTTGGTGCCTTATGTTCCGTTAATTCAGCTAAGGTAGCGCAGGGAGAACTACTGCGATTGTGCCCTGGTTTTTCCGGACGAGCACCTCAGTAGAGAAAGCACAAAACTATCCGGCATCATGTGGCGAGAGCTGGTCGCTGTTCGAGAGGTCTTAAAATCCTTAAAGATTTTTCTGCTTTAGGCGATAATTCGGCTTTGTCTGATATAGGCGTGTATAGCGCCCCAATTCGTCCTTCTGGATTCTAGGGGCTTCTCTGAAATTTAAAATCATAAACTTCTATGGCTAAGTGAGGGTTATAAAGCCGTATAGTCTGATTGCCTGGTTCGCTGCGCTGGACACCTCCTTAAGGGACCAAAAATTTGGATAAAGAGTGTCCAGGTTTTCCACGAACACCCCAGTACTAGTTACACGGGGGCGGAAGCCGACGACTGGCCTACTTTCAGAATTTGATAAACAGCCGCACAGAAGGTAATATTTTAAATCACAAAAGCGCTTCATAGCGCAAGTAACTTCGTCTCTAAATTACAAACATGACAAAGGTGAATTCATTCAAAAATTATGTCTTTAGTACACTCATCGGCCATGAGGCAAGCACCCTTCATCACGCCATCATAATACTTCTTGAGGACACGATGCGGCTTGCCCTCCGGCGGCCCGTCCTTCACCAGCTTTTCCGCATCCAGCTTGCCCCAATGCACCTTTGCACGGGCACGGGCCCGGCGGGCACCCTCAATGCAAACGGATAACTTGATAACTTCCAGTCGCAGACAGGCATCCACCATCCGCTTGATCAGGCCGAAGTAGCTGGTGGGCAGAAGCTCGCCAGGCCATATCCGGACTATGAGATCCTTCATAGCCACTTCGACCGCCTTGTGGAGTTCGACCAACTGCTTCAGTTGGTCACTCAAAGGCTTTGAATGTTCAGCCCCAGCATACTGGGACAAGAACAGCTTCTCTGTTGAGCTCCCCTCCTGGGCACGGTAGAACTCCTCGGCCTCTGATACGCTGCGTGGCAGATCTGCGAATGCCCCTGGAGAGCTCCGAATTCGAGTAAGTAAAAGAAACTCATCCTCCACATGTTTGCTTTGCATAAAAAATTTCTTACCCGCCGCTATCTTTTTGGCCTCCTGGATCGCCTGCTGTGCCCTCTCGGCTTCGGCCTTGGCGTCCTTTATATTTGTAAGGGCCTTCACAAGCTCGGCCTCTTTTTCTTTAAGCTCCTACTCCGCGGACTCGAGCATCTTGTCGAGCTCCTGGAGCTCTTCTTGTACTTCGCCCACTCAGGCTTCTTGCTTTTTGCACTCCTTGAGTTCCAAGGCCGCTTGGTGTTCGGCCTTGGACAGCGCCTTCTTGAGAGACACCACTTCATTGGTGGCCTCTATTACCATATCACGACGCTTCATCGTTAGCATAATCAAATTTTATCTACTACTCATTATATGAGAGAGGGGAATCATTCACCTTTGCTCTCCTCGAGCTGCCTCCTCGCAAAGCCGAGCTCTCCCTGTGCCTGCTCTAAGTCCTGCGTCAGGCCGGCGATTTCGGTCGCGCGAGCAGCAGTGGCCAGCAGCACAGCCTGTTTATTTACATTCAAACTTATTGTTAGACTCCTGCGGATTATAATTGATCCTCCGTTTGGTTCTTCTTTCTGAACACCAAACAGAGTATCAGGGGCTACTACCTATCGGGTGGTAACTTCACATATTTTTACTGCTTACCTCAAAGCCTGTAAGGAGGCTGGTGCAGGCTTCGGTTAGTCCGCTCTTGGCGGACGAAACCTTTTGAATCACCGCACTCATGAGAGTACGGTGCTCTTCATCTAGGGAAGCGCCGCGCAACACTTCCAGCAGACAATCCAGCGCCTAGGGCGCAACGGAAGTCCTTGATACAGACGGCCCTCCCTCCATAACGAAGGGCTGCCTGCCTATGTCCGGAACCACTGAAGGCTCCGGAATAGTGTTCGGCTGAGAGCCCGGCTTGCTGTGGCTCTCATTGATATGATCCGCGGGGACCTTGAACCTCGCGAGTCCGACGCCTGGGATGCCGCCTTGAGGCGCCTCGAGGGCCACCTCCGCCATCGTCGGGAGCCTTCAGGACAACACCTCCGTGTCGTCCGTAGGACGAGGAGACGTGGCCGTCGGGAGTGAGTTCATTGCTGACTCACTCAAGGACCCGTCCGAAGACGACACTTCGGGATGGCCCCTGGCCGGACTGCATACAAGTTCGGCATTATAAACAAAATTATGAAGCGAAAATTATGATTGAGTGCAGATACCTACGATCGCACAAGGGGCTTCTTCCTGGGCAGCCACCCTTCCTCGCTATCGGCGGCGGTGGCGGAGTAGTCCAGAAGGGATGCCTTTCCCTTCTTGGACGTCCCAGTCTCCCCCACCGGGGCGGCCTTCCTCTTCTTCCCTCCCCCAACACGGGGAGGTGGTGTTTCTCCTTGTTCCTTCCCGCCTCCGCGGGAGGAATCTGCCTCGTCGTCATCGGACGACAAGGGTATGACGACCTTACGCCAGGGGCCTCTCCTGGCCCCCTGGTTCGCCGTCTCAGCCCCCCCAACCTTTCCGGACGGGGCGGCCTCTTCTTCTTCTTCTTCTTCCCCTTTGGGGGAGGAGTGCGCCTCGTCATCTCCGAACGAGGCTTGCGCAACCTTACTTCGGAGCCCCTTTCGGGTCCCCGGGGCCTTCTTATCGGCCTTCTTCTCCGGCCCCTTATAGGGCGCTGGGACCAGCATCTTCGTCAGAAGATCATTGGCTGGACTTTCTGGCAATGGAGCCGGACTGTTGATCTGCTCCGCTGTCTCCACATACTCCTAAACAAATATACACAATCGCTTAGGAATTCTCCATGAATACATTGGGAAGAACCGGACCCGGTGGCGGCCTGAGAACTCACCTGGGTAGGGTGTCGTGCGGCATGGAGCCCACGGTCCTCGGTTATGAGAGGAGGTACTTCAGTGGCCTTGAACAACGCCTTCCACGCGTTCTTGTGCTTCATGCCATAGAGCCTCTGGAGCGTCTAGTATTTGGACGGGACAAACTCCCACAGATTTAATGCCTGCCTTTGGCATGGCAGAATCAGGCGAATGAGCATGACTTGGATCATGTTGACGAGCTTGATGTTCTTGTCCCTCATGCCCTTGATGCAGTTGATGAGTCCGGTAAGCTCTGCAGATTCACCCCATAACAGGCCCTTCTGTTCCCAGGAGGTGAGCCGCATTGGGGTTCCAGATCGGAACTCGGGGGCCGCCGCCCAGTTGGCGTCGCGTGGCTCGGTGATGTAGAACCACCCCGATTGCCACCCCTTCACGGTTTCCGCAAAGGACCCGTCAGGCCAGGTGACATTAGGCATTTTGCCCACCATGGCTCCTCCGTACTCCGCTTCCTGGCCGCTCACAATCTTTGGCTTCACGCAGAAGGTTTGGAGCCACAAGCCGAAATGAGGCTCAGTGCGGAGGAAAGCATCGCACACGATGATGAACGCTAAGATGTTGAGGAAGAAGTTCGGAGCTAGATCATGGAAGTATAGTCTGTAGTAGAACATGAACCCGCGGACGAAGGGGTGGAGTGGAAACCTAGTCCACGGACGAAGTGGGCGAGGAACACGACCCTCTCGTGGGGTCCTGGAGTTGGAATGACCTTCCCCTCGTCTAGTAGCCGGTGCGCTATATCTGCGGCCAAGTATCCGGCCGTCCGGAGATTCGCGATCTTCTTCTCCGTCGCGGTGGAAGCCACCCACTTGCCTCCTGCTCCGGACATGGCTAACTGTGCGGAGAAGACCTGGACTAGGGCGCTGGAGCTCGAGGGGGCAAGAGTATGTGAGGGAGGAAGAAGGCGTGGGTAAAAATGAAGAACTCTTGACGAAACTGGTGCGCCTCCCCACTAGCCTGTTGAGAATCGCATACTTCCCAAGCGCCACGAATGATGGCATGGGGGGATTACCCATACCCGTATTGATGAGAATCCCGTGATGAGGGGACATGATCTCTGCTTTGACAAGACGTGTCAAGGAAACCGCCTTGCAATGCGCACTGTGGCTGGTTATGAAAAAACGGTTCGAATATTGACCTGGCTCTAATGGCATGTCACATCGTCTAAAAGTTGTCAGCTGAAGTATCATTCTCTCTACTGTGGTATGTGAAGATCATTTTGTAGATCCGTACACGACCTACATGTTTGATAATAACCTTGGAGTATTCGGAGGAGGAACCCGCCTTGCAATGCCGAAGACAAGACTGCGCGCCAGACTCATCGTCATTGAAGCCTGGTTCAGGGGCTACTAAG
The DNA here is from genome assembly GCF_018294505.1 of Triticum aestivum. NCBI lineage: Eukaryota > Viridiplantae > Streptophyta > Magnoliopsida > Poales > Poaceae > Triticum > Triticum aestivum. The sequence continues at coordinate 492,121,214 of NC_057804.1, forward strand.
GGAGTCCTGGATAAGGGGGTATCCGGACAACCGGACTATATACATCGTCTGGACTATAGAAGCGTCAAGATACAAGACTTAAGACTTCGGCTCATGTCCGGATGGGACTCTCCTTTGCGTGGAAGACAAGCTCGGTGATTTGGATATTATGTTTCCTTCCTTGTAACCGACTCCATGTAAACCCTAGCTCTCCGGTGTCTATATAAACCGGAGAGCATGGTCCTTAGAAGGCCGATCACAATTACAATCATACCATCATAGGCTAGCTCTTAGGGTTTAGCCTCTACGATCTCGTGGTAGATCTACTCTTGTACTACCCATATATTCAATATTAATCAAGCAGGAAGTAGGGTTTTACCTCCATCGAGAGGGCCCGAACCTGGGTAAACATTGTGTCCTTTGCTTCCTGTTACCGTCAGCCTAAGACGCACAGATCGGGACCCCCTACCAGAAATCTGCTGGTTTTGACACCGACAATCGCTCCCGAAGGTTTCATTCCGTTTGATATTCCTTCTTTGCGAAACACTAAAATAGGCAAAAAAAACAGCAATTGGGGCTGGGCCTCCGGTTAGTAGGTTAGTCCCAAAAATGATATAAAAGTGTAAAGTAAAGCCCATAAACATACAAAATGGGTAATATAATAGCATGGAACAATAAAAAATTATAGATACGTTGGAGACGTATCAAGCATCCCCAAGCTTAATTCCTGCTCGTCCTCAAGTAGGTTGTCGGTGTCAAAACCGGCGGATCTCGGGTAGGGGGTCCCGAACTGTGCGTCTAGGCGGATGGTAACAGGAGACGAGGGACACGATGTTTTTACCCAGGTTCGGGCCCTCTTGATGTAGGTAAAACCCTACGTCCTGCTTCATTAATATTGATGATGTGGGTTACAAGAGTAGATCTACCACGAGATCAAGGAGGCTAAACCCTAGAAGATAGCCTATGGTATGATTGTTGTTCGTCCTATGGACTAAAGCCATCCAGTTTATATAGACATCGGAGAGGGCTAGGGTTACACAGAGTCGGTTACAATGGTAGGAGATCTACATATACGTATCGCCAAGCTTGCCTTCCACGCCAAGGAAAGTCCCATCCGGACACGGGACGAAGTCTTCAATCTTGTATCTTCATAGTCTTGGAGTCCGGCCGATGATGGTAGTTCGGCTATCCGGACACCCCCTAGTTCGGGACTCCCTCAGTAGCCCCTGAACCAGGCTTCAATGATGATGAGTCCGGCGCGCATATTGTCTTCGGCATTGCAAGGCGGGTTCCTCCTCTGAATAATTAATAGAAGATTGTGAACACCAGGATAGTGTCTGGCTCTGCAAAATAAATTCCACATACAACCGTAGAGATAATAATATAACACAAGTTCAATCTGCTGACGTATTTTGTGGCGTAACATCACACCACTACCAAGCCTTCAAATTATTTTTATTGTTCCATCTCAGCACGTTTAGCGAGGCGGTTTCCTTGGCACGTCTTGTCGAAGTAGAGACCGTGTTCCCCTTATTCCGGGATTCCCATCAATACGGACGTGGGTAACCCAACCGCGCCATTGATTGTGACGCTTGGGAGATAAGCGAGTTTTACCAGGCCAGTGGGGACGCGTGTTTCTGTCCGCCCATATAAGGGGATAAACATCCAACCTTTTTACCTACGCCTTCTTCCTCCTAGGCTTATCCATCTCTGCGAACTTGAGCTCTCGCGCCCAAGCCCGCACATCTCACCTCAACCTTCTCCAAATATGTCCGGAGCGGGAGGCAAGTGGATGGCCTCCTCCGTCACGGAGGGGCATATCCAGAAGCTGCGCAGTGCCGGATACTTGTCCAGCGACATCGTGCATCGGCTCCCCGACGAGGGAGAGCTCATCCCCACCCCCAGGCCCCATGAGAGGGTAGTATTCCTTCCCCATTTCCTCCACGGACTGGGCTTCCCACTTCATCCCTTTGTCCGGGGGCTCATGTTCTACTACGGCCTAGATTTCCATGATCTGGCCCCGAATTTTATTCTCAACATCTCGGCGTTTATCGTCGTGTGCGAGGCCTTCCTCTGCATCCAGCCCCACTTCGGCTTGTGGCTCAAGACCTTCAGTGTCAAGCCGAAGGTTGTGAAGGGCAGCCAAGCGGAGTGCGGAGGCGCCATGGTGGGCAGGATGTCCCACGTTACGTGGCTGGAGGGCACCTTTGTGGAAACCATCAAGGGGTGGCAATCGGGGTGGTTCTACATCACCGAGCCGCGTGATCCCGAATGGGCAGCGGCCCCCGAATTCAGATCCGGCATCCCCACACGGCTCACCTCCTGGAAAGAGAGCGGCCGGATTTGGGGGATTCGGAGGAGCTGACCGGACTCCAAGCCTGTATCCAGAAGCTGGTGGACAAGAAGCTCAAGCTTGTCAACGTAGTCCAGGTCATGCTCATCCGCCGGATTCTCCCGTGCCAACGACGGGGCTTCAACATGTGGGAGTTCGATCCGGCGCAGCACCAGACTTTGAATGGGCTCTTCGACACTACGTACGAAGAGGTCTGGAAGGTGCTGTTCAAGGGCGCCGAGGCTCCCGCATCCGCTACCGAAGATCGCGGATTCAGCTCGCAGCGTCCAGCTGACGAGGTAAGTGATATTGTCCTTTACGGGACGCTTGTTATTCATAGTTTGACTCTATGCGGGATCTAAACTCCCTTTCCTTTGACAGGACTGGCTGAAGAAGGCCGCACAGGCTATCTGTCCGGCCCCATTGCCAGAGGACCCAGCTGACGCCCGCCTAACGGGGCTGCTGGCTCCGGCACCCCACGTGGTGCCGGAGAAGAAGGCCAAGAAGAAGGCCACGGGGACTCGGAAGAGTTCCCGTTTTCAGGTGCTATCGGACGATGAATCCGAGGCCGACTCCTCCCACCAAGGCGAGGAGGAGAAGAAGAAAGCCTCTCCCCCAGCGGGGGGAGGGAAGAAAAGGAAGGCCTCCCCAACAAGGGAGGCCGAAGGGTCCAAGAGGGGAAAAACTCTTCCCCCGGACTGTTCCGCCAACGCCAGTGACGACGACGAGGACTGGCCTCCAAGGGCCAAGCCTCTGGCGAGATCGTAAGTATCCGGACTCCCGAATAACTTCAAGGTTTTCGTTTTCCGCCACATTATGTCTTTCTAATGCCGCATACAACCCTGCAGTCCGCCTAAGGATGATCTCCCCACTTCGTCGAGCGGGTCCTTAGGGGCGTCGGATATGGATTCTCTTCCGACTGCCTCCACCCCCCGTGATGCGGACGATGCCGAGGTGGGATCCCAGGAAGGGACCCACCAGGAGGAGAGGGCCCCGGAGGTGTCGCAGGACAACCTCCCGGACTTTGCACCGGACTCAGCCCCGGAACCCATAGTGGCTCCGGAGTCCGGCGGGCGACCCCTTCGTAAGAAGGGCAAGACCGCGACGCCGGCTGCCTCCGTCCAACCGGAGGTGCCGGATAATTTGCTAGAGGCGCTCAATAGCGCCTCTATTGAAGAGGAACACCGCACTGTTATGAGTGCGGTGATTCAGAAGGTTCAGCTCGCCAAGAGCGGGCTGACCGAAGCCTGCAGCAGCCTTCTAACAGGCTTTGAGGTAAGAATTTCAATATATGTAAAATGGTACCGCATAGACAGTAGCCCCTGATGCTCGGTTCGGTGTTCGGAAAGAAAAGCCGGACTGAGGATCTTTAGAAAGATAAACGCAGGAGTCATGAAAATATGTCAATATGGGATTGCAGGCTGTGCTGCTGACCTCTGCCGCACTGACTGCGGAGGTCAAAACTTTGAAGGAAAACCTCGAGCGGTCCGAGAACGAGCTCGGCCATGCCAAGAAGCAGCTCGAGGAAAAAGAAGGTGAGTAATACCTTATGAAAATTGTACCTTACAGAAAAGGATTTGGTTGCAAGAAAAATGACAAGGATAACTGGGGTATTGCAGGGGCCACTAACGAGGTGGCGACCCTGAAGGAGGCGGTGGCCGCGGCCGAACGCAATGCGGCTGCGGAGCGCACCGAGCGAGAGAAACAGGAGGCGCGGGTGGCGGAGGTACAACAAGAGCTCCAGGATCTCGTGAGGAAACATGAGAGCCTGGAGCGTGACTCGAAGACTCGAGAGTCTGAGCTTGCAACGGCTCTTGAGAGTGCCAAAGCCGCTAAGGCCGAAGCCTACAAGGCCCTCCAGGAGATCGAGGCGGTAAAGAAAATAGCAGCGGGTAAGGCATTTTTCATGCAAAGTAAGCATGTGAGTGTTAATTACCTGTCGCTTACCCGAATTCGGAGCTCTCCAGGAGCGTTCGCAGATCTTCCTCGCAGCGTGTCCGATGCTGCCGCATTCTACCGGGCCGAGGAGGGGAGCTCGACGGAGAAGGTCTTCTGGTCTCAGTATGCTGAGGCCGAACATCCGGTGCCCCTTAGCGACCAGCTGAAGCAGCTGGTCGAGCTCCACAAGGCGGCCGAACAGGCCATGAAGGGCCTCATAGTTCGGCTGTGGCCTAAGGAGGCCATGCCTGGGAGCTACTTCGGCCTGGTGCGGCGGCTGGTGGATGCGTGCCCGTGGGTTGAAGTCATCAAGCACTCCGCCTGTATTGAAGGTGCGCGTCGGGCCCTTGCCCGCGCAAAGGTGCACTGGGGCAAGATGGATGCCCAGAAGCTTGTGACGGACCCCCCACCAGAGGGCAAGGAGCATCGCACGCCCGAGATGTATTATAGGAGTGTGCTGAAGGGCGCCCGCACTATTGCGGGTGAGTGCTCCAAAGATGTAATATTTGAGTAGACTCGCATTTTGTTATCCTGTGCGCTGAAAACTTGGTTCATATGCGCTAAGCAACGCTTGTTAATTTAAAATATTACCTTCTGTGCGGCTGTTTATCAAATCTGAGAGATGGCAAGTCGTCGGCTTCAGCCCCCATGCCACGAGTGCTGGGGTGTTCGGGATAAACTCGAGCGCTCTTGTTCCCATTTTTGGGTCCATCTAGGGAGGCGCTCAACACAACGAACAAGGCAACCGGACTTATAATGCTTGAACACTCTCACTTAGCCATAGAATTCTATAATTTTAAATTTCGGCGAAGCCCCTAGTTTTCGGAAGGCCGAATTTGGGGCGCTATCCACGCCTTGGCCGGACAGAATCCGGCTCCTCGCTCGAAGCGGCATAAGTCTTTAGGGACTCGCAAAGAACCTCTCGAACAGCGACCAGCTCTCGCCTCATCATGACGGTCAGTTTTAGCTTTCTCCACTGAGGCGTTAACCCAGCTCAACTGGGGCGCAATCGCAGTGGTTCTCCCAGTGCTACCTTAGCCGATAAAACGGAACGTAAGGTACCAAAACATGGGAGCCGGGCAAACCCAACTATTGACCCAAGAACATGATTCGGAGCCGATGCATATAATGCTATAAGTTCGGGGTGCCGCACTTGTGAAAGTGTTCGGACTTATCACACCATAACGCGGGAAACATAAGCCCCTGGTGTATTTAGCCGTACCAAAACGTACGGATGCAACATGTCATAGATGAACATATGTGTAAGAAAGAAATGCAATTAGAAGCAAAAATGTGCTGCATTGCTTTATTCAATAAAAACTGCTGTAAGTGCAGGACGATACAAGTGGTGCGGTAAGCAAGGGATGGGACTGTTTAACATGTCCCCCTCCAGGGGTAGGCTACGGAATAATGCATAAAACAGATTTAATGCTCATGATGGAGACCACCTGGATTTTCGTTGTAGCCTTTCTCCTTCCCTGGCTGTTGCATCGTGGGTTCGGCATGTCTGCTGCCGGACAGGGCCTCTGACGAACGGAGTCCTGTAGGTAAAAAATAAAAGGAAAAGAAAAAGAAACGACACACTTAAGAGCCCCTGGTGCGGTTGAGCCGCAGTCTGGGCTTATCGTGGTCGAGCCCCTTGCCCCATGCCCATGGTATCTTCAGAGCGTAATGGAGTACGCGAAGGGTCTGTCTTAATGTTTTACAGGGGCTGGGGTTGGGGCCGCACTGCTACGCGTGCTCGGAACGTGCCAGGTGGTCGTGTTGTAGGTTACTCCGGGCACGCTTAGCTGTGTCCGGCCGCTTGGCAGCCGGACTCGAGAATTGCCTTAAAAGGCTGCTTTGTACTTCTGCCGCGAGAGCCGCTGTATGTTCCTCCGTTCGGAGGGAGCGTTCAGTGTTTCCGTTGACCGTGATGACTCCTCTAGGGCCTGGCATCTTGAGCTTGAGGTATGCGTAGTGCGGCACCGCGTTGAACTTTGCGAACGCGGTACGTCCGAGCAAGGCATGATAGCCGCTGCGGAACGGGACTATGTCGAAGATTAACTCCTCGCTTCGGAAGTTATCCGGGGATCCGAAGACCACTTCCAGTGTA